>NC_143398.1:19196151-19499181 GCF_052110815.1 Crocodylus siamensis | reverse complement strand
ATTTTGGGGTATTTTAAAAAGTGAATTTGGGATGCTGCCTCAGCAGTCTAGATGATACAAAGGGCTAGTGTCCCTGGATACCAATTGCCTGGGCCCAGAAGCTCCTGAGGTCAAGTAACCCCGAGCTGCTGGCCAGGGCAGGTTTCTGTACTGCTGGGGACATGACAAGGCAGACTTTTATACTGCTGGGGACAGCACAGGTGCTGGCCCAGGCTCTAGCTCCCCCTGGCTGGAGATCGGGGAGGAGCCAGGCAGAGTTATTTTGCCCCAAATGGCACAATTTGCTCCACAACAAAGTGCATGTCCGAGCATGTGCATTGAGGCAAAAATCTCAGGCTCAAATTTGCACTGCTTCTATTTGAGCTGCTGCAAGTACACATGCTTGCATGTGTGGATATGCCCAAGGGCTGCAACTGCCATGGGTCTTTGTATATGCTGTTTGTAACAACCAGCAACATGGAGATAACTAAAGGCTGAACCTCAGAGTAAGAGGCTAGAACTTTAGCTCTGTTGTTTGAGCAACAAGGTTTAAGCTCAGATTTTATTAAGGGTATTGATTTTGGTGTATAATGAGCAGGGATCCTGGTTTTCTCTGTTTAAAAATCCTAAATTCAATTATTAAACCCCCCAAAATAGACATTTATCCACAATTAAAATGAAAAGCCACTATATATATAAATAAAATAAAACATTGTGTTGAACTGGGATGCAGGAAATTCAGTTATCAGTTCAACACAATATTTTATTGATATATTTACAATTTTAGGCAATGTGGAAGTCTCCCAGTGCCTCAATTATTATAATAAAATAAATGCTAAATACCAGTTAATTTTGGTGTTTGATTTTGGTTTCTTTACTGTTGAAAATCAGAGATCCCCCTGTCCCCTTGCTCAACAGGATGCAGGTCCAGCTGCAGCTCTCCCCCCTGCTGCTTTGTGGTGCTGAGCAGCTCTGATATTCCAGGGTGCTACCACTGCCGATGCTGGTGCCACTCACTCCTGACCCACAGCTCCCCCTTCCAGACCTGCTGGTGCCCCTTCCAACCCACAGACCCCTGCCCCAGCCCCCCAGTGTATGAGGAAGGGGGTGTATGGATACAGGCAATACGTGGAGATGCAGGGGGGCATGTGGTGACCTTGGCATTATGATGCTTCCTCCTGCCAGATCCTTCCTTCTGGGCTGCAGAGGTGGTTCCTGCCCAGAGCTCGTCTGGCCTGGCTGCAGCCCCATGCCCTGCTGTGTGTGCAGAGATCAGGAAGGAGGCATGTGCCTCCTGCATCACCCGTCCTCTTCTACCCCCCCACCACATCACCTGTGCCCCCTCCATCCCCATAGACTTACCTGAAGGGAGCTGTGGCAGCTGCTCTCCATCACCATGTTTGGCTGCCACATGCATGTATGCGTACCCTGCATCATGCTCCCCCTAGCTCCAAGAAGGGACTCTGCCAGCCTGCAAGGGGAAAACTGATTTCCAAAGTTTTAGTCCTTTAAAGGAGAAACTCCTTTAAAGCACCCAGAGCATCTCATGTCTCAATGTCCCCACATTTTAAAAAGGCAATGGGGTCAAATAAGCTACAGTTAAAGCACCCCTGGCACCACTTTTAAGTGAGAGGACACTGGTACTCAAGATGCTGAAGTATGCTGAAGCACAGTAATAAACATGCTCAAGCAGACTCAATTAGTCGAGTCTGCTCCAAAGTATTGTAGTTACATTGCCCTGGAGCAGCCTCATTGCTTGTGTATAAGCACCCAAAGTAACTGAGATCTGTTGCATCAAAATGAATACTTGAAATGGTACTTCCTGATTTTATTTCTTTGCCGCATTCTGCTACATTCAATCACTATAGAGTATTGGAAATACTCCTGATTCACTAACCTCCAAATGAGAAACAATGTTACTCTCTTTAGAGACATACTGAGCAGTCTTAGTCTGTTCTACACTGTATGTTAACAAAGAAGGGTCCATGATTTATTTTAAGCTTCTAAGTATAAATAGTTTATAAAGAGTTAACAGCTGATATGCCTATGATATGCTTATCACATCTAATGAATAGCATGAGATGGGCTCATAGCCAAACTAGAAGATGTTTTAATTGGTTACACAACTAATCCATTGATCTGTTGGCGTCTTATAACAGCTGATGAATCATTTATTAAACAGCTATCACATATTAATGTTTCATAGACAATTTATCCATGGGATCTAAGGCCCTGGACAAAGTGTGTTTTTTTCCTACTTCAAAAGTGGAGGGGGTGCTACTTAGGAGTGTGCATCAGTTGTTATGCTGTCACTTATGGGTTGAACCAGGATTTTGTCAAGTAGGTGTAAGAACAACTACCAGTGCTACAGGACTGGCTCCAACTCCAAAAAAATAGTGCCTGGATGCTGTCTCCACCATGTAGTCCAAGTCCCCAGATCAGGTAAGAATCTCTCCCCTCCTCACCTCCTGCTTTGGTACTCTCTCCTTTTCCCTCCAGTGGTACCTCATCTCCCACTCCCTGACCCGCAGCTGCTGCTTTGTCCACTGCAGGAAGCCTGGCTCAGCTACAGATGATGGTAATGGTGGGCAGGTTCCTCCTCCCTGCACCTGGTCTGGCAGGAAGCATCTGGGGTGGGTGGGGGAATCAGTCAAGGAGGAGGAACCTGTCAACAGGTTCTGTCCAAGCCTGATCCTGGCTCCCAACACAGCCCGGCTGGGGTGGGGCAGGACCAGCTATGGAGCTTTCCCTGGTTCAGTAAGTAACAATGGCAGTGGTGGGCGGGAGGGGGAGAAAAGGGAGGGGAGAGGACATATAGTTGAGCATGGAGGGGAAACAAAAAGGTGCTGGGGGGTTTCTTACCTAGTTTGGGGACTTCAGGCTCTCTGCTGCTGCTTTTGTGGTATGATCTGAAAGGTAGTGGTAGGTGGGGGGGGGAGGAAGGGGTTGATCATGCTACTGCACTGGCTCTGGATCAGCCCCTGCTGTAACTGTTATCTTCACAAGAGATAACTGTTATCTTTTACAGATATAGCCAAGCTAAATCACTGTAACTTTAACCTGGAAAGAAGCTGCATCAAAGCTACAGTAGTGAAGGAGCATGCAGGCATAGCAGTTATACTGTAACTGCTTATCTGTATCAGTAGATATGATTCAGATGTCTGTCCATGTCCTAACTATAAAGTGTGGACAACGAAGGACTCCTACAATTTCAAGGTGGGTCTGATGTCCAGACCAGACATTTGTCCTCTTCTGAGATGTAGGCATAGTGCATAATGGACCGCTCTCTGCACCTGGAGAACTACTGTAGCCTTATGATCCCCAAACTCTTCTGGAGTGATGTGGTCCTCTATGCTCTACTGGGTTGAAGGACTTGAATTATTGTGCAGTGAATGCAAAAGTGAAGGCTCTGGCTAAAGGGTCCTTTTGTTCATTCTTGCACATATTCATAGGGAATGAATTTGGTTTAGCTTTTCCTAAGCCTTCAGGAGCCTATATCAATTTGCATAGTTTTGAGTCCATTGTAGGCATAAGGAGTATGGGCCTATTTATGATATAGTGTCCATATTTTAAAAGGAGATTAAATATTTATATTAGCATATACATAAGATGAAGTCTGTTAAATCAAAAAATAGCCTTTAGGTATTTCCATCATAAAGGAATTATTAATGAAAGCTTTTAAAAGAACAGCTGATTTCTAAATCTGGATCAAATCGTAACCTTCACTCACTGAGTAATGACTCTCTTCTATCACTGTGTTAAATATAAATTGCCCTCGATAGTCCACAAAATACTTTTGACACCAATGGATATCCTGGGTATAGAGCAGACCATATATGGAGCTTTGCTTTGATACTGAATACTTGGAATTTATAGTCACTATAGAGCCCTATAATGAAATTTCAGGCACACCTATAAATAAATGCATAATATTCCGTAAAGTAGAATAGATATGCTGTATGCACAGCTTTTGGGTGTTTTTTTCCCTAACCATCCAAAATATGACTCTCTTCTATCTTCTGATGACTCCTTTCTTAGTCAGTGACTTTCATTATTGATAGCACTAAGAAAATATACTATCACTGGGGGGGGGGGGGGGGGGTTAAGTCTATTTAATGCTGTTTGTTTTCCTCAAAATTGTTGACTTTTCCAGTATTTTTATAGAGTATTGAACATTTTAGGGATAAAGAGAAACTTAAAATCACTTACTTCAAAATTATAGGGTATTTGTCACTTTCCGAAAGCGTTCCAATTATTGTCAGTTCAAATATAGTAACAAAATATAAAAAGACTTACCTTTTAAAAAAAGGTATTTAGAAGTTAGTGTGTTAACTTAATGTCCTCACCTTTACATCTTTCTTACTGTTTCCAAAGTGTAAAGTTTCCCTAACTCTGAACCTTAAATAGGATGAACCGGTAACACTGAACAGGATCTGTCTGAATACGTGATGACGATACATCTGGGTCTCTATTTTCCTTTGTGACTTTTCCTCTACCCTGTTCCTCTTGCTGTAATGTGTTTGATCATTTCCTGTAAGTCTAGGAATGTGGTGGATGGCAAAACCTTCACCATGAAGAGGGAGAAGAGTATTCATCTTGTGGAAATGGGTCTCCTCTCTGTACCTCTGCAATATCTTACTTGTGTGCTTTTTTATTCATTCTTGCCCATTATTGATATTGTACATTACACTTTTTTCATTTTAGATATAGTAAAATCTTGTTACCTGAAATAGCAAAAAGTGTGTGCGTATTTTGCTAGTATTTAAATGTCTGAAGTCTCCTGAATGAAACTTACCAAAACTTTAAGTTAGCTGACCTGTCTCATGACATATCACTTGCTTCACTTTACAGCAAATTTAGATGCAGTCTAACCAACCACTAGATAAGAGGTTAAGAAACCATCAACAGACTCATCTACAACCCTTTACTTGACCCTTGGGAGTGTTCATCCTTGACCATGACGGATCACCACTGTGGTCGAGGTAAGAGGTGCTTTTTCACATCCTTAGTGTTCAAAGGATGTTTTGGCTGTAGAAAGCTCTGCAGCCCTAGGCTGGATATTAAATAACTCCTGTCCACATATGAAAGAGAGAGGATAATGACATTTTGCCATGGGGGACTATCTTCTCCTCCACCCCTTTGTTTAGAAGTCACACACTTCACTCAATGTCACGCTCTTTTTGCTTCTCTTTACTTCAGCTAAGCCAGTAAATGGATCTTGAAGAAAAATGCTCTGTCATTTCTGACAAATGCCTCCAAATACAGAGCACTGCAGGCTGTAGTCTCTTCCTACTTTATAATCCTCAACTCTTTCATTAGTTTGGCAGCTGGAGCTACTTTTAGGCAGAACCTTAGAGTGCTTGAAACCACTTCTAATTCAGTAAAGCTCTGCCCAAGCATCCTTCTGCATCGAGTTCATTGCATGATTGTGGGCTTAAAAATAATCAATCCAAAGACAAATCTAACAAGGTGCTGAGTATCTTCTACTTCCATTGAAACATCAGAGGGCTTTCATCGCTGTGCAGTAATCAATTTTCATCTTACAATGCACATTAATGCAAAAGTACCCAGGCATCTCTATGGGTACCTCCAGTGTACCTCTGCATTTCTGAGGAGTCTACTGCCACTGAAAAACATTGCAGAACTGGCCTAACTTAAAGGAAGAGACATTAAAAGGAAGTTTGCATAAGAAATTAGGAACCAGAACAAACATTTTAATATCTATTAAAATATAATTAAAACCGATTAGATACAGTCACAAAAATAAAGATAAGTAAGGAATAAAAGCCCTTTTGATTCTCAATACCAGTATTCATTTTTAATGGAGGTCTGGGGTTTCTTTTTATTAAGAAGCTAGACTGCCTTCATGGCTTGTTTAGCCCCTATAATTTTTCACATCATTTAAATCAAATAAATTAGGAATTGAGCAGAGTTTGAGGAGGATTGTTACAAATGTCTGGCGTAAAGGCTGAAATGAAGCATAACACTGATTCTTGTGTGGCTGTTTTGATTTTTCAGATTTCATTTCATCCCCCATCCCAGGCTTTAAAGTATATTACAGTTATCAATATGATGAAAAGGAAAAGGAAAAGGGGGAGGAATACAGAATGGTCTTTTACGCTAAACAGATTAAAATGCAAGGACATTTGTTTTATCTGTGTATTTATCTCAACTTGTTTAAAAATGCATTGCTCTGCCTGCATGTACGAAACGCTGTGATAAATCCTAGGAATTAGGACCAACTTGCAAACATGGTGAAAGCAAACAACATATTGTGAAAGATCTGTCTGAAATTAAACACTGACCTGAGGTATAAACACAGCTCCTCAAGGAGTCAGATGGAGGCCTATGTGCCCCCCTGCGAGCTGAATTTGTCTTAGTGCTGTCAGGATTAAGGAGCAGTCTGAATGGGTTTTTTTTTTTTTAGACTCCTCAAAATTCCCTGCTTGCACAGACTGATATCTTATTCTATTTAAGATTGCATCCTAGAGATAAGAAATTCTGGCCCAGATTGTGGCATGGATTACATGGATTACATCTGTATAAAAATAATGGGGAATAAGAATATATGCTCTCACACCCTCACAGGGTATCCAGTATCCAGACCCTCCTGGAGCAAGTGTGCAATGTGCATTGGGAACGAGGAGCCTTGATTCCAATCGCTAAGACCTTAGCCAGCCTAGCTGCATTTCAGCCATCTTACATCATGCACGAATACATGGCAGTGGTGATGGTTGCTAACGATACATGCTAGACTAACAAAGGACACCGGGAGGAAACTGTTCCTGTGAGGTCCAAACCCCCTGCATTAGCTATAGTACAGGGCTGTGCCCATAGCTCCCTCGTAAACTGGAAGTAATGAGCGGTTGAGCTGTTGAGCGGTTTCCTTCAGGTGAATTGCTCCATTCATGGTGGTAGTTGCAGGAGCAAGCCCTCTTTCTGTTCACCTTGTAGCTGCATTTGATTTATTTCTACTCTCATGTCAATATTTTTCCAGAGAAATCAAAATGGGTCTCTAGGAGAGCAGGTGGCTTCTTTGAATGAGCCCTCTCATTTCAGAGATAGGGGAATAATGAGTTGTGCAGGTCTCTATATGAATGGGATCTAAAGGTTGTAAGCCTTTGACTTTTGAATTGACCTTTAGTTACTGCTGAGTTGCTGTCAGCCATGCAAGACCCTGAATGAACAAAAACTGGATTAAATTTCATAGACATTAACAACCATACTCTGTGGGCCCAAGCATCTCTAGTTTATGGCCTTCCAAGTAATTCTAGCCCACCACAACACTTTTTTTTGTAATACCTCAATCCAGAAAGCAAAATCTTTAAGTACTTAAAAGAAACAAGGGGGAGGGGGGCAGGTGGAAGGAACCGAAGGGGATTAAGACTGAAACAAATGAACAGAAGTTGACAGCAGCTGAACTTGGCAGTTATGTTCCTTCAACTGAGTAATTAATGTCTACATTTCTTAAAAGGCTGTACTGTTTTATAAAGTGAGGCAAACACAAAAAGAACAAAAAGAGCACAAGCAATAGTTGCATATATTTATGAATGTAAAAACACTTAATGACTTAGGCCAAGGTCAGAACAGACCTGTTCTGTAGAGATTACATCTACTTTTTAATTTCCTGCTTTACCTGGCTTTCCCTGGCTCTTCTGCATGGCAAAGTCTTTGTCGTGACTTTTTCATTCTACATCAATTGAAGCTAGAATTGAAATCAACAATAGCTTATCCTTTACACATTTAGGGGCTGCAGTGAAAAAAAAATCTAAATTATTCCCTGGTCAGGAAGTATTAGGAAATGAAACTGTGGCAGATGTGCTACATATTTAGTGCCAGATATCAATATTCATGTTTTTCTGTTCTTACGTAGGTGAAAATGAATTGCAATCAAATGAAGTGAGGACTGAGAGTATTAACAAAATAAACCCCCCTCCTTGCATGCAGTACATTCTTTTCTGAATCCAACAAACAGCCAGAAATTCAAGGGCATAGAAAAATTGGGAGCAAGGGATCTTTTGAAAACTATTGAGTTTAGATGGATTCACACCAAAATCTTCATAACTCTAATCTGAGGAGAAATTTAGATGTAGAGCTGAGATTTGCTTCCATTTCTATAATGGACTGGAAGATAATGACAGGTAGAAAGTTCTCCAAGCTTTAGGGAAACCACATCTGGATCCTGAGTCCATGTTTTGCAGTTCAGGCCTATGTCAACTCAGAACATATGAACAAAGTTAGGTTTATTGTGGATGAAAATTTGCACTAGTTTGTTCATGTCACCATCCTCACTTCAAAAACCCTGTATGTTTTTCATGGTTGTAAGGAAGCATTACTAATGTCCTTTGGTGATTTCTTGATTACTGTGTCATATACTAGCTCCATAGGCTTTGGTGGGCTGGGCAAATTATCTGTAATCTGGGTGCACCCAAGTAATGTGCTCCCCTTTCCAGATAGAAGGGATGGGTGGCAGGCAGAAGTGCTATGAGAGCGGTCTGCAATATGCAGGCCAGATCCCTCTACTCCCCATAGTCAGACCAGGACAAGAGATACTTAACTATATAGAGATTTATTAACATATACAAAAATTAAAGGGAATTAATATTAATAAACGTACATATATACAAATATATAATTATCATATAATACTATGGTCCTACAGATAAAGGCTGAAAGATTATATCCCTTCAGATAGCCCCAAGCAATGGGTTAGCAATCAGGTAATCTAAAATGCATAAACAACAAGTAAATACAGGTAGACACAAATAAATTCAGCTAAACAACATTCAGACACAAATATGGACAGGTGAGTATAGGTAAGCATATATAACCATCAGAGATAGGGCCCCACAGTGTCCCTTAAGAAGTTTATACTTAATATTCTATTAAAATACTAATATACAAAGTTCAAATGCCCACAAATTATAAGGCATAATGTCACAAAATACGAGGTGCTCTCCCACAAAATAAGGTACTTTAATAACTGGTTAGCTCAAGCTTTCCCGAGGGTAAAGTGCCTCACAGCTGGGGTAGCTCCCTTCCTCTGTGGGAATCCCTTCCCTAACAACTCATGACTCCAGGACCTGGAGGGGTGGTCCTCATCCTTGGCTGAGTTGCAGGAGCCTCCCATGCCACATGCATGGCCTCCCAGGCCACTGGCTCCCTTGGGCTTCCACCCACAGGTGGCCCTGTGCCCCAAGGGCTCTGCCTTCTGCTGGGGGTTGGAGGCCCAGGCCACCTTGTGCAGCACCAAGGTTCAATCTGCTTCTGGACCCTCTGTGCAGCATCGCCTGCACTGAGCCACTGGCCTCATGCCGGTGGCTGCAGACCCGAGCCACCCCAAGTGGCTCCTGGGGTCTAGCCCCATGCACCGAGTTTCCCTGGCTGCCTACCAAGGATCGCAGACCCAAGCTGCTTCAAGCAGCTGCCAGGGTCTCAAGCTTCATGCACCGAGGTCCTGGCTGCATGCCGGGGGTTGCAGACCCAAGCTCTTGTGCAGCTCCCAGAGTCTGAGGCTCCATGCACTAGCCCATGCACCGGGTCTCCCACCACCAGGCTGAGCTCCATGGGGCTGGTGGACCTGTTCAGAGTGCAGCCCGGAGGCTGGGAGAGCCAGGGCTGTGCTCCAAGTGGCTACACCAGCCCCACAGCTCAACCTGCCCTCCCATAGCTGTCAGACTTCTCCCGGGGGTGCGGGCCCCCAGATGTGCATGTGGGATGACAGAAGGCTGGTGCTGCTGCCTGGGGCCAGCAGCACTAGTCTTCCCAGCGCTGGGTGCAGGCTGCACCCAACGCCAGTCCCAAGCAGCAGCCTCCTGTAATCCCGAGTGCAGATTCAGGGGTCCACACCCCTGGGAGGAGTCTGGCACAGTCCCACAGTCTTTCTGGGGGTGCGGGCCTCCCAGATCTGCATGCAGGATGATAGGAGGCTGCTGCTGCTAGCAAATGACACGAGTTTTGCTTGTCAGCACCTTGAGGTGTAGTTTCCCAGAAACCCCTGCACCTATCTCCTTGAAATGTAGACTTTATGCCCTCAGAAGGGGCTACCATTCCTGTAATTTTCATATGATCAGGCGAGAAATGACACAGTTATAGGCATTTAATGATTCCCCATTATAAGTGAAACGTTGGAACAGTTTTGACGAAACAAAATGGAACAGCGCTTTGAAATAATATGAAAAGAAACACTGTCCCTTCAAAATGGCAAAAAAGAAGTCGATATGCAATGCTGCTGTTTCACACAGCCCTAATATCTACAATATTTCTACGATCTGCTCTGGATTGCTGCGCAGAAGCATTCTCCACCCACTTGCTGGTGTTCCTGGCACAGCATGGTGCACAGCAACGTAGACAAGCTTTAAAGTAATGAGAGAAATAAATGTACGCCTCCAGTGATATCCACAGTTAAAACCAGATCATTCAAGGACAGATCTAAATCAACTGTGTAAGTGCCAAAGTAAAACTTATAGGATTTAGGCAACTAAATCTCAAGAAAAACAAAACAAATTGACCTTCCCCCAGCAGCTGCAAAAACACTTACTGGCCTAGATTTATTAGGCAAGTCCATATTGGCCTGAAAAGATGCGTACGCATATTTTCCCTCCTCATTGTTGTTCCCTTTCAGACCCACTGATGTTACATTTTTGGCCGGCCTGTAGCCTGGCTACAATAAAAAGAGTGAAGAGGCCGCTAGCTTATTGACCTGGTGATTAGTGCATTCTCCTGAGCAGTGAAAGACATGGGTTTTAGTCCCCTCAGCTGTCGTAGGGGATCCTAGTCATCAGATCCTGTTTAGATGGATTGCCCTTCCAGGACAAGGCACCTACATTGTGAGCATTATGATGCCAAAATGAAAGAACCAACAACATCTAATGCAGTCTGGCTTAAATTGCCATTCACAAAGGTATAAATAGCCATCACTTTAAAATGGCATCTAGGCATCAAATATTATATGCAGTTCCTTAAGATGTTCTGTATAATGGCCAACTGACCTTTAACTACAGAGCATTGATTTAAAAGAACATGAATATTTTCCATTTCAAGTTTTTAAGGAATTTTTTTTTTCAAAACCTAAAAAACTGGCAAAACCAACACTTACTTTGGAATATCTACATCAGTGTTTCAGGATCTGTACTTTTCATTGGAAAATTTGGTGTAAAAATTCATCTAGCACCAGTCATTTTACTCTGGGCAAAGGATGAATAAAATTGCTAATATGATCTGGTGTTGTTCCCATTCACTGGGAAAAGATCCTAGCCCCAGCAATTTATCATTGATAGTTTCTCAAATTAATGTCTTCACACCTAATCCACATTTCATCCTAAATAATCCATGTTTTTACACCAGTCTACATTTTGTTACTCTTGTTGGCAAAGCTGCCATTTCAATCTGCTTTGGTATCTTAACAATTCATATTTTTTACTTCATCGAGGGCCAAAATAATGGTTCATGCCATAGTTATTTCCTGTCTAGACTACTATATTGGTTTTTTGGATTACATCCCTGATTTTTCCATTGTTGTTTGCAAATAAAAAATGCAGAAAATTCTGCTGCTTTTCTCTGTGTTCTCCAAGTCTTCAATTTGAGGACCGTCTCCAGCTTTTTGGCTCATAATAAGGAAAGTCAGTCTCCCTTGTGTGAAATCAATCTTTTAAATTGGTTTTGAACTAAGATCGTATAAGAAAGCAGTGACTAATTATACAGGTTGACCTTAAGTCGAATCTTCTTCAGGTGACAAATTTACCAGCATTGATAAGCCTCATAATGTGTAAGGTTTTGTTTTTATGCTGCTGAGATGAAAGGTGACAGGATCCCTAATTCAGTGACTAAATATAGACAGTGAAAAAAAAATACATTATTATTATTATTTTAATTACAGCCTGAGCTGACCCATAACATTTGAGACCTACTCTACCAGGGTTTAATTTCACTGCTTTGTTCATTCTTAGCTTGTACATACATCATTGACTAAAATTTCGATCTGGATTTTTTGATAACATAGGTATGTTTTTTAACAAGTTCAGCCTGTTGAAGGGAACTCCTCCTCCTCGTTATACTTTTCCCTCTTAAAAGTAACCCAGCAAGGTCTATTTCAGAAGCTTCCTTTGTAGCTTCCTTTGTATTTGACTTTGTAGCTCATTCTTTCATTGTACAAATGTTCCTATGGACATTTGCACACAATCATTTCACATTGTTTCCATGATATGGTTTCATTTGTATGGTGGGCACGGAAAAGCTTCAGTGTCTGTGGAACTTCATAACCTTTGAATTTTGAATTGTCTGGCTTTATTCCTCCAAAATGACAGGGTTTGTTTTGTTCAGTTTTGCATTTAGGGTTCTATAGAGGGTTTGTTAATTCATGCACGGTCCAAAATCATTATTCCAAAAAAGCTCAAATGTTCTGCTGATCTCATTGTCAGCAGTTTTTAACAATATGCGCTGGACAGTTTCCAATAAAAATGCAACAGAAACAGCGAGGGAGAGGTCAGGGAAACAGCTCTCCATCATACAACATCTACATGAAATGCAGTGGTCGTGAAAGCTCCTGAAAATGCAGTTGCTCATTGTATCAGTTTTCAGTAGGATCACTTATGTACTAAAATACCATGGAACATGAGTGCAGATGTCAGAATCTGGCCTTTGCTATAAAGCTAAAAACACCCATCTCATGTTCTAGAACGTCTTAAAATTTGCATAATTCCATTTCCCCTCTCTAAGCACCTGCAAGCACTATTATTGTGATAATGATTCAGTGCCTGGTTTGATGTATTTTTTATTTTGCGGGGGGTGATTGGTAGTCCATTAATCTTTTTTGCCATCAGTAATCAAGTGCCAGTCGATAAACTATCTGACCCCAGCCAGTATGCTGACTGGTATTTCCCCAGGTCGCGGATTCTCTTTTCCCTCTTCAGGGGGCATTAAGTTATTGCTGGTCAATACTATCAGTAAATTACTATCCCCCATGTTTTTTCCTGTTCAGCTACTAAGGTTTAGTCACAGATTCTTTCTCCCTTCCCCAAGCATAAATGCATACTTGTGCTTTGTCAGTCCATAACTGGTATGTAGTCCCAGAGAAAATATAGTAGGTGCTATAAGTTAAGGGAACACATAAATTACTCTACTGCATACTGAGTCCAAGTGGGTAGAAACAGATGCCATTTTTGTACTGGCATAAAAATGTGTATGGTGGTACAAAGTGAAAGCAAACAGATGTTCATAGTTTCTCTTGTGCCACAAATGCTCAAATATGTGGTCATGACAGAAGGTAGTGCTAATTTGGGCCTCTGTGTTTCAGTCTACGTCTGTTTGTTTATAGCAGAACAGCTCTGGCAGCGTAAAGCTGCCTAGTCTCTCTAGTCTTCCTGGGCCAGGGGCTTCAGGGGCCCAGTCCTTCAGAGAAGTCCTGGGCAGGATTGGCCCCCTCAAGGGAGACCCTGGCTAGCTTTTCCTGTTACCCAGATGTGTCAATCTAGGGGCATGGCTGAGCAAGTGAGGAAAGTCAGGACTGCAAGGTACATGTCTGCAAGTAGAGGTTCCCCACTTACTGATATGCACCTTGTGCAGTATATGGGGAAATATTTCTGCAGGGGATTTCCCCACATGCCTGCAAATGCAAAAGGGTCTATGGAAACTTGTGCCCGCCATGCCATGCACACACAAATTTGTGCCTATGTGTAGGGAAATCCCTTGGAAAGGAATTTTGCCAGTCATGCCTACAAATGCAGGAAAGGGGGAGGGGAGTGAGAGGTTCCCCCCCACCACTTTGCAGAGAGATTCCTCCAAGAGTGTATTTGCAAGGGGTTGGGTGGACCGATTTACATATATGCCTTTAGGGATTCCCCTGCTTGCCAGTGTGGCACGGTGACCGGGGATGTCTATAGATGTCCCTGGAGCACAATCAGCTGTGCTCCAATCATGCTCCATTAAAGACATCTGTGTCCAGCTTATGAAGTGAGAAACAGATGGCTGTAACTGGGTTCCTGCCCTTCATCACAAGAAAATTTTGTTGTGGGGGAAAAAGCCAGGACAGGAATTTTTAATTTCACATGAAACTGTTTGTCCTTCCTCAATCTAGCCATTCACTACTTTTCAACTATTTCAACAAACATTAGTTTCCAGCAGAGGAAAGAATGTACAAATGTGTCTTCTGGCTGGCTCCAATATCATTACTTTTGGCTCAACAGTGAAGCCATTTTAACATAGAACCCATGTCCCATGTGTAATGGTATGGACCTGCTAGCCCCTGTTGAGGAAGGGGTTAAGGAAAGCTGCTGAGTTGTGTTGGGCTCATCATAGAATACTTGCAGCCGAAATCAGACCTCCGGGTCTGGTATAAATGGGGAAAGTCTGGGTTTGGTTGGGTACTACTGACAGTTTAAATGGGCATTCTCTTCAATTGTGACCGCCCTCAGAGACCTTCTGAAGGGCAACCATCCTTAGAAGGTGGACCAGATAATGTCCCAGGTGTTCTGCACATTGAAGGCTTGCCTGTACCAGGAACCAGTCTGGTAAACCCCAGACGTTTCAAAGGAGATTATACTCAAGACTGAAGCTTCCGGTGTGCGTTTGGGGCAGTATGGTCCCAAACAGTGAATTTGGGGAGCAACACACCATCCTCTAGTTGCACCAAAAGCTATTCCTGGGGGAGGAGAATTACTCCATCATTGGGAAAGAAGCCCAAACAGTAAAACAGGAGGTAGAGGCCCTCTGATATTACCTGCTGGACAGGACTTTCACCTTGATCACAGACTATGCGCCCCTCCACTAATTATACAGTCTGAAGGAGAAAATTCACAAAATTATACAGTGGTACCTGGTCATGCAACCCTTCATCATTTGAATCCATCATAGGGCTGGAAAGGCTCACCTCAATTTGGATCTTTTTTCACAGGAGGGGAAGGAGATATGCAGGGAGGGAAGTACCCCGAAAGACGTTGTGAAGTAGAGTGTGTTTGAAGTAGAGTGGGTATGACCTGGCTAGCTCCTGGCAAGGAAGGGGTTTGAGAGAGCTGCTTGACTAGGTTGGCCCCACCTTAGTATGCTTGCAACTAATGTCAAGTGTCCAGGAGCAATATGAAAAGGGTAAGTCAGGCTCAGGGAGAGGAGGAATCTCTGGGCTGACTGAACCTGGCTTCTGGTCAGATGTCCTCTGAGGAGTCGGCCCTGTGGGTTCTCACGTCTGCGCAGGTGCCGGAGTAGACTGTAGCACAAGGACTTAGGGAGCTGCTCCAGTGAGTGCCCTGTTACACCATGGGCGCAAGATCAGTGCTCCAGATGGAAATATGCTCACCTGTCAGACAGAATTGATGTTTTGCTAATGTTTTTGCACTGTAAAAGATTTTCGCATTTCATAAACAAGAAGTCATGAAAGCTTAAACCAAAGCTGCAAGGAAATTGGAAATTTCCCTAATGGGTTTGTGCTTGAATTGCTAAATATTGATTTCATTTCAGCCAAGAAGTCTAGATAATTATTAGATTTATTTCCTTACAGATCCAATATAGGTCTGTCCCTTCATTACTTCTTCACTCTGCGCTACTTTTTTTGTGTTTTGTTTTTAAACCTCCAGGTTTAAGGGAATGGCATTCAAAGATGATGCATGGAAGCTAAATTTATCTGCTGAGTTTTAGATTTATTATATCAAGGTCCAGCAGACAGTGAAATTAAAGTATTTAAAGGCAGCAAGAGCACCACTCCACTTCTATTCAGCTAGTAAGATGTGTCTTGTATTCTTGGTAAGACAATATTTTGCCCTCCAGTAACTTACAGCTGAGCAGTAAAAAGTTGAAGGCGGTGTTTTTTTTGTCTAGACATTGCCTAATGCTTTAAAGAAAATTTTAGAAACATCTTGACATTTAATTTAATGCTTGTGAAATCAGATGATTTCATATAAGAATGAAAGAAAACACATATCTGTTCTCTAAGTTCCTAAATAAAAAACAAGGGTGTTTAGGACTTGCCAAGGTCAGGGTTTTGTTTGGGTTTTTGGGGGGGGGGGGGGGGGGAGTTTGTGTGTGAAAAAGGTAATGAATAATAGTTTTTAAGGAACAGAATTTGAGGGTTTGAATCTTCACAACTGGTGTTGATGGAAGTAGGATTGGGACATTACTTAATAACTGCATCCTTAAGATGGATGTTTCCAGGAGGGGGGAGAGGGAGGCTTATAGACTGGGGGAAAAGACAAGGACAAATGTAATCTGAACAGGCTACCAGAGCTTCAACCTTGAACGGGATCTCCCAAAGGTCTCCTAGCTTTCATAAGATGTCATCACAGTGCCCTAGATGATCTCTGCCATGGCCTGACTGTCTAGCTGTTCAAACTGTTTCCGCAGACACCATGCAATGCTCTCTGGTAATCATTTGAAGAGAAGTCCCAGGAGCATGATTTGAACAATTCAGCCTGCCAGGCCCAGAGAGCTGCAAACTTTCTGATACATATGGATTGCTATAAATGGAAGAAAAAATGGTATGAGTATTAGAGGCACAGAGAAGGAGGTTTGTTAGATTACGGAGCTAAGTGTTTCTTAAGTAACTATTTGCTTATATTATATATTTAGTTTGTATTTATCATAGAGTAAAATGTAATAAAAAAACCTGGTTCCACTCACAGAAAGCTTGCAAACTGATTTAGATAGTCAGATATGGCACAAAGATATGACATCACACAAAGGAGAAGAGGATTCAGAATATAAAGCTTGCATGATGTTGCACAGGCAAGCATCCTACTAATGCATTTGTTTCCTTAGTTTGTTTGTGCTTCATGGCTAAGTACAAATAGTCAAAAAACCGCGGGCTGAATCAATTCAGTCTTAGACTAACCTGCAAAGATTAAACTGAGAAACAACTGGACACACATTTGCCTTCGATTCAGGCAATGCAGCCACATGTATGAATTGGCTCAGGCCAAAAGCTGAGCATGGCTGTCTCGCACTTCCTCTTCCTGCTGCCCCCCAGCTCTCTGGGATTTGCAATCCAGCATCAGAAAAGCAGGACTCTGCAGGGTTGCTCATCACTTCCTCTTCCTGCTTGCAGGTGCCTCTGGGATTGGTAGTTCACAGTCACAGCCAGCAGTAACTTTCAGTAAGTTTATCAGAGCAGGGCAGGGCAAGGCCAGGCAGGGCAGCTGTATTCGCAGAAAGAGGGGTTTAATTTTGGGGAGGGGGATTTACCTCCTCCTGGCCCCAGACCCCAGCTGGGGTTTGCCTGCCTGCCTCTCACCCCACCCCCCAACCCTTCATTTCTGTAGCAGGCAGCACAGCCCAGCCCACCCCAGGCCTGAAAAGCAGGCTGGGATGCTGGGGGGATGTGATTTAACTTGAACCACAAAGGGATCTGGGACAGAAGTTTCATAAACCAGTTTGACCCAAGTCGGTTAAAAGTCTGATACTATGTTCAACCACATTTATCTTAAACCAGTTTCAGACCGCACCTGCCCCAGCTCCTGGTACTTTAAAGAAAAGCCCTGGTGCTCACTGAGTGCTGCCAGGCGGGGAGGGCAATCCCTGCTGCCCCCCCACTGCTCCATGTACAAGGCAGTCGAGGGGAAAGAGACTTAACAGTGGGGGTCTACTACAGACCTCCCAAGCAGGGAGAAGAGCTTGACCAGGAATTCTTGGGTCAGCTCACAGAGGTAGTGAGGGCTAAGGATGTGGTAGTCATGGGGGACCTGAACTTCCCTGACATCTGCTAGGAAGAGCAGTCAGCCAGGTCTGACTGCTCACATAGGTTCTTGGCCAGAGTGCAGGACCTCCATCTAGCCCAGGAGGTGCACAGCCCCACCAGGGGAGACGCCTTGTTGGACCTAGTGCTGGCCACGGGTGATGACCTGGTGAGGGGGCTGCGGGTGCTCGACCACCTGGGCGACAGTGATCATCGCCTGCTGGAATTCACCATCCAGCACAAGGTGGCAAAGGCATGCAGTAAGGCAGCGACCCTAGATTTCAGGAGGGCAAACTTCAACGAGCTAAGGAGGATAGTTGGGGAAGCGCTGAGGTCCCAGAGGGGAGGGGAGCCAGGTGTCCAAGGAGAGTGGTCGCTTCTTAAGGAGACGATCCTCCAAGCCCAAAGGAAGGTAATCCCAATGAGGATCAAAGGGAGCAGGAGGGCAAACAAGCCTCATGGCTCACCAAAAGCATCCGGGAATGTCTCCTTGCTAAAAGGGAGAAGGGGTCATCACCAGGGATGACTATACTGCAGTCACTCCGGGATGTAGGAGGGCAGTCAGGAAGGCCAAGGCAGAGATGGAATTAGGGCTAGCTTCCCAGATTAAGGACAATAAGAAGTCCTTTTTTAAATACACAGGGGGTAAAAAGAAGATCCCGGGTAATGTGGGGCTCCTGCAGGACACGTTGGGAAATTTGGTCATCATACCAGATGATAAAGCTAACATGTTTAATGATTTCTTTGCCTCTGACTTCCTAAGTAGGGATGAGAACAGCCACCTCCCCCTCGGGCCCCGGGGGAAGCACACCTGGGCCACAGGTTAGCGAGGATTTAGTTAGGGAGCTTCTGGAGGGGTTGGACATATTCAAGTCAGTCAGTCCAGACAATCTCCACCCTAGAGTTCTAGAGGAATTGGCCAAGGTCATTGCAGGACCCCTGGCACGGCTTTACAAGCACCCGTGGTGCTCAGGAGTGGTGCTGGAGAACTGGAAGAGGGCCAATGTGGTTCCCATCTTCAAAAAAGGGAAGAAGGAGGACCCGGAAAACTATAGGCCAGTTAGTCTTACCTCAATCGTAGGCAAGCTATTTGAGAAAATTATTCTGGTAGACATCCATGAGGGGCCAGCAGGGGACTGCATGCTTAGGGGCAACCAACACGGGTTCATCAGTGGCAAGTCCTGTCAGACCAACCTGGTGGCCTTTTACGATCAGATCACCAGATCATTAGATGCAGGGATAGCAGTGGACATAGTCTTCCTGGACTTCCGGAAGGCTTTCGACACTGTCTCTCACCCCATTCTCATTAAGAAACTGGGGGACTGTGGTGTCGACACCAACACAGTCAAATGGGTCACCAACTGGCTGGAGGGCCGCACCCAGAGGGTGGTAGTGGATGGGTCCTTCTGAGCCTGGAAGGATGTGGGCAGTGGGGTCCCGCAGGGCTCGGTCCTTGGGCCCACACTGTTCAACATCTTCATCAGTGACTTGGACGAGGGGGTAAAAAACACCCTGTTCAAATTTGCTGATGACAGTAAGATGTGGGGGGATGTGGGCACACTGGAAGGATGCAACAGGCTACAATCAGACCTAGACAGGTTACAGGGGTGGGCAGATGAGAATAGGATGGGATTCAACACAGACAAGTGCAAAGTGATGCATCCGAGGAGGAACAACCAGCACCATACCTAGAGGTTAGGTAACTCCCCTCTTGTCAGCACGGAGGCGGAAAAGGATCTTGGGGTCATCATTGACTCCAACATGAACATGGGCCGGCAGTGTGGGGAGGCAGTCAGGAAGGCCAACCGCACCTTGTCCTGCATCCACAGATGCATCTCGAGCAGGTCCAAAGAGGTGATCTTCCCCCTCTATGCGGCACTGGTCAGGCCGCAGCTGGAGTACTGCGTCCAGTTCTGGGTGCCACACTTCAAGAGGGATGTGGACAGCATGGAGAGGGTCCAGAGGAGGCCACTAGCATGATCAGGGTCAGCAAGGCACCCCCTATAAGGAGAGGCTACGGGACCTGAACCTGTTCAGCCTCCAGAAGAGAAGGCTGAGGGGGGATCTACTGGCCTGTTATGAACTAGTCAGGGGGGATCAGCAGGCATTGGGGGAGTCACTGTTCCCCCAAGCACCACCAGGAGTGACCAGGAATAATGGTCACAAGCTGGCAGAGGGTAGGTTTAGGCTAGATATCAGGAGGCGCTACTTCATGGTCAGGGTGGCTAGGGTCTGGAACCAACTTCCAAGAGAAGTGGTGCTGGCTCCTATCCTGGGGATCTTTAAGAGGAGGCTAGACAGACACCTTGCTGGGGTCGTTTGACCCCAGTACTCTTTCCTGCCATGGCAGGGGGTAGGACTACATGATCTACTCAGGCCCCTTCCAACCCTAGAAACTATGAAACTATGCTGCATAAGGGGCTCTGCATGAGCCCCCCAACTCCCCACCTCGCTCTCCCAGCCCCCCCATGGGTGCACTTCCTGAGCCAGCTCCGGCCCTTTAAGAAAAAAAACTCAAGAAAAGCCCCAGGACTCACTGCTCCTCATGCGGTCCTGGGGCTCTGGGGACTTGTGCAGAGCCCGCCTCAACTGTGGTGGGGGGCAGCGGGGATCATCCCCTGCCCAGCAAGAGCTGCATATCTTGGGGTTTGTTCTTTTTTTTTTCCTTAGATGGCCAGAGCTGGCCCAGGTGGGGCACCCGTAGGGGGGCTGGGGGAGCTAGCGAGGGTCAGGTGGCTTATGCAGAGCCCCCCATGCAGCGGGGGGCAGTGGGGGGCAGCAGAGATCACCCCCTGCCCAGCAGCACCTGGTGACCCGGGGCATTTTTTTTTTTTTTTTTTTTTTTTACAAATGCTGGGACCTGGGGCAGCCATTGCCGGGCTGGGAGAGGGGTGGAGGATGGGCTTGGCCTGGCTGATTCAGAGATTCAGCTGCTGCCAAATCTCCAATTCAGATTCAGCTGAATTGAGTTGAATCAGTGTTAGAAATGGAGTATTGTTAGAAATGCACAGCTTGCATCTTGCACCTGATAAGAAAGAAACACTGCCAAGGACTTTTTTCCTTGCCCAGCCTTGCCACAGCTTTTCTTATACTAAATCGCAGACTCTCCCCCAGCTTCTCCCTAGCCTTTCTCATACAGATTACAGAAGCTGGAATTCAACTGACTGTGTCCCTGAAAGGGCGGGGGGTTGATCTCTTGGTGACCTATAGTAGTCTCTGAGCATGCTTAATTAGCTGATGCATATTTACCTCTCCGCCCTGCATACTTAAGTAGTTAATTATACTATACATGCGATGTATGTAGTGATGTAACCACATGTATGCTTGTATGAAACGGAAGTGAGCTGTAAGACTTCCTGTTTCTGCACACGTGCCCAGGAGGAAAAAGATAAATACAGCCTGCAAAATTCCTTGGTGGGTTCAGAGTAATCTGAGTTTTTGACTCTGCTCTGACCCTATTTGCAAATACACCTTTTGTGCCATCTAATGAGTGTGTGTCTGTGATTTTGGTGGCCTCCAGAGAAACGAACCGCTTTAAGCATCATCGGGATGATGATTTGAATCACTGCCCCTCAAATCGGCCCAATCTGAACCCAAGTGAATACTAGCCACTTCGCACAGGCCTCATTTATATGTAACTTCTGTCCCTAGCCCACATATTACAGAATATATAAATGGTAGCCTTAGGGACGCGAGTCAGGTAGGGCTAGGGAAAAAGAGTGGTTTATTGAAAGGAAAGAAAACAGGATGTTCTGCAAGACCAGAAAAGACCCTCTAGAAATGGAAGGAAGCATGAAGAAAAGTGGTGGAGATGTAAGTCTTTCAGTGAGTACACATCATGCAGTGCAGTAAAATAGTATCACACTGTTAACTGAATTAGGCTAATCTTTTTAACAGTGAACACATTTTCAATTAAATTACGAAGGATTTTCAAGTACCTGTGCATTACACAGCTGCAGAGAAGCTCTAGACCATATGCTCTAACTAGAGTTCAATATCGGGGAAAAATCATAGACTCTAAGTTCAGCTGTTTGTGTGGTCTTTCAGGGAAAAGTGTTTGCTAATCAATAAAATTAAAACAACTGGCAAGAGTTATACGTGGTAAATATACCAAAGACGGTCATTAATGTATTCTGAACAGTTCTAATTACCATGGCAAAAATAATTGACCTGGTAAATGTAATACTTAAATATTTCAAAAGGAAACTTCAGAGCACTTTTCCATGCAAAAAAAAATCCTGCCTCTGTGATACACAACAGAAACCTTCAGGAAAATTAAAGCTAAATATCTCTTAATTTACAACATTGTAAATAAGAATAATATTAAAAATATATTGTAGAAGAAGACAGTATTATTGGGGTGGCATTTAAAGACCACTTTTTCCAAGTTGGTTTCATTTAGTTAGTACATATCTACAAAGAATATTTTGTGTGTGGTGATCATGGAACTGCATGTGAACTGTAGTTATTGTGTTTCAATTAATATTTATTTTGCTCATGTAAAATAATTTTTTGTGGATGTATTTGTATATTTTGGATGTTTATTTTGCAAACACTACTGAAGTAGTTTAAACATCTAAATCAGTATTTAGGCAATTCTGTTTTTAAATGTAGATGCAGTATTTTGGCCTTTGGCAGTTTGTATTACAACCAATCAAAATGAAAGAGTCTGGCACATAAATATGCAGAGTATATATAAATAGTTTTTATGGTTACGTTAATGAGTGTGGACATATTTATGGGCAGTAACTTTACACATTTAATATCTATTCATGGGCAATGCAATCATGCTGTTGCTTTTAGGGTTTTTATGTATTGTATATTTTATAATTCTAAAAACTATTACATTTTCAATCAAAATAACTTGAAAACTTTCAAGTGAAACAAGTTGGGAGGAAGTAGTTCTTGATGACTTCATTAGCGTAAAGTTACCAAGACTAACATGTTTTAGTGAACAGAATAATGATGTCAATTCTTACATCATTAGGGAAAATGTATAAAGAACCAAGATGCAAACACATTATAAAAAAAATAAAAACAACTAAGTTCATTCACACAAGGAAGTCGTTTGTGAATAAACATGTTGTTTTTTAGTTATTGTATCTATTATTTATATTGATTTTCTTTGTTTTAGTCGAGGTACTAAGAACACTTCCTTTTTTTTGGAAAAAAAAAAGTAAGTACTTCTGATATTTATGCAGCTTTAATTTAGCAAGCAAAGATAAGAACTGAGAGGCTGGGGCAGCAAACTCAATTCCAAGTAGCTTCTTATGACTAGGCTAAATGACCCTGCATATTTCTGAGACTTCAATTATTAATCTACTGGCCACTTGCATTTCATATTCCTGAAACCTGGGAGATGTGAGTGTAACAGCCAAAGTCTTAAGAACAAAGCTAATTTATCAAGAATTTGTGGGATTAAACTCTCCAAATCTTCCAAAATATTTAGCAATAGATAAATCAAGTCAAATTTTAAAACATTTTTATTCAGTTTTCTTTTTTGCTTATACTTCTAGTGTTTTCATCCAAAAAGAGTAAAAAATGAATTATTGATCTAAGATTTCCTGTATCTGAAATGATGATACAGAGGTCATACTTTCAGTGCACAGGATTTTTTTTTCCAGATCCTGTTTCCTTCTGTGGAGTGATCATAGAGTTCTGATCCTTGTCTACTCGATAGGATTAGAAGTTTGTACGGGGTGGGGGACAGTTATAAAGACTGCTCGGTTCCTGGATGGGCCCAGATTACAACATACCCTGGATGGATGCATGCGTCTCTCTTTCACATGCCACACACCTTCTAGTGTGCTAATAACAGAAGAGGGTTGTCACAGAACAGAGGTTGATCTCTCTGCCTTCTACTATAAATGCAGCTGGAGTTTCAAATAAGTATCTTCATTGTCTCAAAGACCAAAAGCAACCATAATAATGTCTAGCCTGACCTTCTACATAACATGAGCCATAAAATCTTGCCCCGTACTTTCTTCATGAAAACCATACATTTGATAAAGCATGTCTTTTGGAAAGATATCCAGTGTTCATTGAATTTTTCTGGATGAAAATAGCATTTACATCATATAAGGAAATGTCATTCCTCGGAGAATTTTAAATATTCCTCTTTATCGATGTACACTATAAGAAACAGGCTAATTTATCCTGTCAGAACTCCTCAGCAAAAGGACTAGATGGTTAAAATGATGCTTTACCTCACATGAGAGCGCATAATTGGGTGTAATGGTAAAGCCAGTGGGGAGCGGTGAGGCAGCTACACTGTGGTTTCTGCTTGCTGCTGTTTCCTTTTTCATTTTGGTGGCACTAAGGTACATACTCCAGGTACTTTAGTGACTGCTTATGTCTACTCCAAAACACCCGTAGCTGTTTCCTGACATTTAGCATTAGGCTGTTGCAACTAAAAAAGCCAAAGAGACTCAAATAACCACCAACTCTTATAAAATAGGTCCAATGGCCACCATAAAAAACAAATAATTAAAGTGTTAATTCAGATCAGACCTGGTGTTATTTCTGGTTATGGAGATAGCTTCATGTGACTGGTATATTAACCATAAAATGTCCAAGGAAAACACATATTTTATGGCTTGTTAAGAAACACATGACTAAGGTTCTTTCCTATAGATCTACACATCCAAAAATGTAACATAAAATAGAAAAAGAAAACACAAGTTTAGTGGCTTGTTAACAACAAATTACTAAGCCTGTCTCCTAGTCCAGCCTCTACGTAGCTGGTAAGATGTAATAAAAGTGGTGAAAGGGGCCCTATGCACTGAAAGACAGACCAGGACTGAATACATGTACAAAAATTAAATCCTCTGTATTTGTTCCTGAGTCATTAGGGTCAGATTCTGACCGACACAGGAGCATCCCTTGGTGTAGCATTAGCACCTATAGCACTTGTATTAAAAATAAACAGTAGTAAATTTAAAAAGTGTTATCATGCTACTTTTAAGTCCAGTGGCCTTTTGCCAGTGGAGACCAAAACCAAAGATCCTATATGAAATAAAACCAAGGGATCCAAAAGCTGTTAAAAAACTGAAAGGTGAGAAATTGTAAAGGACTAAAGCTCATATTACTACTGCCCCTTGTGACCTTGTCAAAGCAGTAACAGTGCTTCTGTACTTGATCCCTCATTCACAGTAAAGCTCTCTTTCAAATGGCTGTGCTGCCTGTATCATTTGGGGGGGAGGAGAGAGAAATGAAGGGAAAAATATGGAATGTATTTATCCAGGAGACTGGAGTGAATTCACTGGAAAAATATAATTAAAATAGTGTTAAGTTGTCTGTTCACCATAGGGTAAAATGATGGCATTGTTGGCAAATGTATGTGTTTTAGGACACAGCACTTCATAGGAGCGCAGTAGAGGCACTATAGGAACACAGTAACCATAAGATAGAGACACTGGATCTACGTTATATAATTCCTGGTGGGTTGGGAGGAGCATAACATTTCAAAAAACCCCAATGATAAATACAATCCAGAAAAGGACACATTATAGGAAAGTACTGTAACAGAACAGCCAGGATACAAGGCTAAATAAGTCAGAAAAACAGGGGCTATATTAGTGAAAGATACTCCACAAGCATTCTTCATTCACTATATTTTCACACCACTTAAGATGGCCTTTTTCCAGATTTTCAGTGAAGTGAATAACAATGATACATGTAGACTTCCAAAAAGAGTCATTTTGGGATTAAATTGTGCACCTGTAAAAATTTAAAGCTGATCTCATGAACATTTGCTGGTGTGGATTTTGAAAGATGGGAGTTGCGGTATATGAGATAGAGATGGTCCCAAGAGTCATGTGGTCTAGAGGAGTGAGTAGAGGACCAGAGGTTAAAAAAGCTAGTTCTTCCTATTTTTCTGAGCAGCTCCAATAACAGCATGTGCATACTTATCACTTTAATACATATTTTTTTAATCCCTGAAGCCCTTGTTATAAGGAAAGTCAGTGTCAGCTATCTGCTTTACAGATGGCCAAGTAAGCATAATCTCTAGCAACAGCCCAAGTTCACACAGCAAGCTAATGTCAGGACCAAGCTTAAATTCTGTTGGCTAATTTCTCCTAAACAGGGTAATTAAATCTGTAAATCCACGCTAAGGAGCATAAAGCTGTAAGTGTCCTGATTTTGAAAGGATTTATAGGTTTGACTGAGCATGTGCTGCAGTTTCCCTATTCCTCTACCTGTTTCCTTTCCATAAAAGGGAGGAGAGAGGAAGAGGTAATGTGTTCCATATATTTCATTTCCATGTGGTTCAGATGCAATATCAATTGATGATATAATGCATAGGCAATTGGTAAGTTATATTAAAGATGCACAGTATTTGCTTTCATGTAGCAGTCATGTACAAATCAGCATTAACAGCAGCTGGCATTATAAAGAAACAATTAGGAATCTACAAATTCTGCAGACACATGCATATTACTCATGGACTCTTCTGACATTCTGCCACATATCCAGTTTGCTTAAAGTATATGCAGCAGTTTGAAACAACTTTCCTTTTGCCAAAATCTTTGGCTGATTAATAATCTACACTGTTTTGAAAGAAGCTATTGTATCCAGCTGCTGGGATCACTGTAGGTGAAAGTTAATGCAGCACCCATAACTATTTTAAATGTACTGTAGATTTTTAGTTTTAAACCAACATCTCAGTTTATTCTGCTTCAGTTCTCAACACTTATATATTCAAAGATATTTCAAAATAAAATCATGCTTAACATGTCACTAAGCTGTACTAATTAATAGTTATGGGCTTATCTTCGTTCTTCCAGAGAAAAGAATGTCCCGTTCTTAGACTCATTTCCGTCATGTAATATTTACTGCACTACAAAAATTTAATATCTCAAAGTAGTAAGTAGGTTGTGTTTGACATTTGTTTCATCATTTTCATGGAAAAAAGTCATGCAGAGCCTCTACCATGTTCTGCCTTCAGATAAATCAACACAGTTCCTATTGAAGTCAAACACTGCACTTAGGATTTCGCTAAATTACTGCAGAGAATAATTTGTCTGACGCATATAAATTGCTTTTATTCTGTTCATGAATTAATGCAGACTTCGATTTTCATGAGAATGCTTCTAAGTCATATTTATTTGACATACAGTGAATAAAGACGTTTCAGACCAGAAGCCTGATTCTGCAAAAGTTTGTGTACAAGCTTCATTTCTTGAACTCTAGGCCCATCCCCTTCACTTTGATGGCTCACATTATATAAAGAAACTTTCCAGAATGAAAGCCTAAGGTTCTTTTCACTTTCTTCATTTAGATTCTCAGTCTTCATTACATTTTTCTTTGGTTGGTGATTAGACACCTAGATGACATGGAATTTGTTCTCTTGACTGGATAACTGGTATTTTTATACTGTCAATGACTAAACTAGTTGGTTGAAAAAGAGGAAAGGGCAAATCATACATTTTTCCTCACTTTCCACTGAAAATATAAAACATCTACCCAAGTCTCTGAATAACAAATAATAAATACTAGCATATGCATATGCTAATACTCATTGGGCACATCTACACGTGCATTTAAGTACAGTTAAATTTATTGTACATTAAGCTTTTTTTGGCAGGTGTCTACATGTGCTGGGACTTGGGACTAACTTTAGTCCCAAGTTGTTTCAGCCCTGCCGTATAACCCTGTGGCTACCAAGGGAGCTCCAACCTCTGGCCACATGGCTCCCAGCACTTGGCAGTTATGTTGAAGCCAGAGCCAGCTGCCAGCACTTGGCAGGCATCTTAAAAGCCCACCATCTGCACTGTGACCTGGGGGCAGATGCTTTCTGTGTCAGAGAAGCAGCATGGCAAAGACACAGGCAGCATGTGCCAGCTCTACTCCTCCTACTGCTGTACTTCCCAGCCATAGTTGCGCCAGCTTCTGGCCTTGGTACCCAGGAACAGGGTCTCCTGCCTTCCTAGGTATAGGGTCTAAGTTCTGCTAAAACTACGGATATGGAGACTGAGTACTTTTTTGAGCCTTATCATCAGTATTGCACTTACTTGCTTGTAGGTTGTAGTGGTGGTCCTGATTCTCTCCTGCCATGTCCTGATGTTTAAATCTGATCTCGAGCAGGAGGTGACAATTATCTCCACCACTGGACAATGTTATCTTGACACGTGTTTCTTCTGGGGTCCCGACCTCCCCTACACCCCAACCTAGTGCCACCCAGATGTTATGTCACCATACATTAGTTTTGGTCTTAGCCAGCAACTTTTTCTATTTTAGGCTTGCACATGTCTTGACAGTTGTCTTGACAGAACAGAGTCTCCAAGGACTACCTGGCTTCTTTTTTAGTCTCAGGTAAGTCCTATGTTTGGTCTTTCTTGAAGATTAACCTTCTAATATTGTAAACATCAAAATTAAAATAATGTAATGAGAAGAAATTAAGTCAGTCTGGAGTTATGTCTCTGGTCTGCCCTTAGTCCCAGAGTTTTAATTCAGTCTTAATAATTCTTTTTTTTTTAATTAATTGCTTTATCTTCTATATTTATTGCATGCCTTAATACCCTATCACCTTGCAGAGACAGAAGCATAGCTAAACAACAGAAAAGAAAAGGAACAAGAAAATCGCAAAGAAAAAACTACACCTTATTATACAGCTCAGCTACTCTCCTTCAGTTGTCCCTTTATGTTCTGGCAGCTCTCTTACTGCTTCGCCCAGCGGCACCTCTTCAGCCAGCGTCCTCCAGTTTAACTGAGCTCTTCTGTGCTCCTTAGCCAGCCAGCTGCTGGCTTGCTGCCTCTGTGACCGTCCCACCCATCCTCGCAGGTCTCAGGACTCTCCACTCCCCCACGTCTCTCTCCCAGCTCCTCATCTGGGGCTCTGCCTTCTTTTTTATTTCATTCAGGTCCTCTCTAGCCTCATGGAGCAGCTTCTCCGGAACCACGGCGCCCAGGGAAATCTCTTGTTTTCTGCCAGCTCCCAGTAAGTATCTCCATTGTTTTTTCCTCTTCTTCGCACCAGGGCTGCCAGAACTGTACTGCTTACCTACTGCCATTCTGAACACTTGGTGCTTGGCCACCTTGCACCACCTGACTCCCTCACCTGCTCTGGCCAATTGCTAGTACAGCGGGGGTCCTGGAAGGCCATATAACTGGTTCATGGCCTTCCAGGGCCCCTGCTGCTGCACAGCTGCTGCCACCAGCCGCAGTGACCATGGGCTCCAGGATGCCACTGCCAGTACTGCCATTGCTCTCCTGTCCCATCAGCCCCACCACCTCTGGGCCCATTGCACCAGCCAGGACTGGTGGCAGCACATCAAGCTGCAGCAATGGAATGACAACCAGTGGGCTGACATGTTCTGGGTGGCCCAGACCAGCTTTGAAGCCAACTACATGTTTTGTTTTTAATGCAAGATCACTAACAGTATTATTAGACTTGTACTCGAGGCTATAAGTGTGGCCTGTATTATTCTTGTAGCAGTTTACCATAGTGTAGGTACAATGTCAAATGTCTGTTTAAAAAAAAAAGCTAAATAAGAGTCTACATGACCACTAAATTAAAACATCTTTTCTTTCATGTTATTATACATTTATGGCTATCCCATGCATCTGAGGTATATTCCTAAGGTAATAGTTTTATTCAGTTTTGTGTGTGGCAAAATTGAGTAGTTGATTTCAACATTGCATGTTGTGTTTCATTTATTAATACACCAGTGGCAGATTAAGATTTACTGGGGCCCTGGGCAAACAGGAAATTGGTCCCCCATCATACCACATTATAAACATGAATGTATCAAAATGCATTAATAAATAGACCCATTAAATGTTTACATGGTGTATTTTACCAGAGCTGTTTAAAGTTGCCCTTCTACTTTTTCCTTCTAGTCTCCCCCGTCAACATTTTCCCTCCTACCAAATCGTACTTAATTCTTCCCTGCTGCCTGAAATCATACTTGCCTGTCCTGATCTCAGTGTCTTCACTCTGATCCCCAGTGACCTCCTGCCCCATTATCTCACTTTGCTTATCAGTTCCTTTGAACCCAGCTGAGTGTCTCACTTACTAAGCTCTATGCAAAAATATTTCCTTAAAATTTCATCTGGGAATCTGGTATATTAAGTACTGTGGAATGACCAGCTGCACTATAGAAACAACATGTTTCAAAGTTTCCTTGTGTCACAGGTGCCATTAGATGCAACCCTGGCTACCTCCCCCTCAAGCCTGAATACACATTTCAAGATGACTGTGGTAGACTAAACAAGGGGCATGTGGGCATGACACTTTAAAGCTAAATGCTTTTCTACTGCTTTAATGGTGTTGGCGTTTGCGTGCATCAGCTATGTATTGTGCATTAATTCCAGCCACTGTAGCAGATTCAGTGGCGTAATGCACCTTAAATGACTTGGGGCACAGCAAACGAAAACTCCTCCAAGAAGCAAAGCAGCTTGGGGGCTCTGAAGGAAGCCCTGAAGACAGCCTGGCAGCAGCCCGGGAAGGGAGGCTCCACCCAAGAAAAGCGGTAAGCCTGATCTTTTTTTTTACCCACCCCCCAGAGTCTGCCTGCCTGCCTGAGCTGTGCAGGGGCCTGGTGCTTCCCTCCATGGCTACACTGCCTCCCCAGGACTGTCTGAGCCAGGTGCCTGCATGTGGGTGCTGTCTGGTGCGGGGGGGGGGGGGGGGGGGGGGGGGCTGCTGCTGCCATGGAGGGAAGTACCAACCCTCCCCCCCACCTCACCCTGCAGTCCAGAGACCACTCTGCCCACTGGCAGCTCACCCTCCCCTCTCTGCTGCTGGAGAGGCAGGTCAGCAGTGGGGTATGTGCACAACACAGGGGTTTAAAGGGCCCTAGATTGAAGTGGAATTTTTAAAAACCCACCACTTCAATTTAGGGCCCCCATTTCATCTACACATGCCCTATGAAATTTAATGAAAGGAACCATCTTAAAAGAGTTTCCATGACAGGTTGAGATTTTGGGGTGAATTTCAGAAATGGAAACCAATGCAGATATTTAAAATATGTTGGGGAAAGGACGAGATTGCAGTAGCTTGATTTGCATTGTCTTTGTATTAGGGGTTAGTTATTAACAGTTCTGAATCAATTCATTCTCATTCCTGTTTTCATAAAAATATCGTTTAAAGTTAAGTTCTTAATTGCACATTAAAAAGGCTGCAGCACCTTATCCCTGCCAATAGGGCAGCCACATCAGGGTTTACCATCATATGTACTCATCTGAGTAAATTTATGAAGCAGATTATATTATGGGGAATGTTATAGAACAACAAAAATGTAAGGGGAAACAACCAGAAGCCTCCTGATAGTAAAAATCATATTCTGTGAAAGCAAAACTTGCGTTTTCTGCCAATTTAGGAATCAATGACAAGAAAAGATGCAGAAATGCAGCATTTCAATGAATGATTTCTTGCAGCTGATAAATGAGAAGTTATAATGTAACTTTCATTCAAGTTTAATTGCATTCTGAACTGCAGACCTAATATGGCCTAATAGTTACCAAAATAATAAGTGTCTAGAGAAGTTTCAGATAAAGCACTGCTACTAAAGTCTTATTTAGGCATGAAAATAAGTTAGAGAAGGAGCTAAATACTGAAACTTGGATTTATGTTTGTTTGTCTTTAGTAATCCTCATTAAAATTACAGTACAAAGAAGTATAACAATCAGTGAATGCTTCCTTTTCTAACTTTCAAATCTGCAATATTTCTCAAATCTAGTAACAGTTTGATAAAGGAACCAAAACAAGTAACCCTTATTACGACAATTACCTTATTATGACAAGTGACTCTTATTATGACCCAATTATGACAAATGTGTTACAAATGCACTACCACGTTTTTCCAACTGCTAAATTAAAAGCAATTAGTATAATACATTGTATATTTTATATTGGAAAGGAAAAAGCATGGCCAAATGCATTTTTATAGCTATGTAATTCTATGCATTGCCCAACTGTTGTGATTCTTCAACACAGTGTCCCCTAATAAAATCTAGCAAGTGGTACTGTGGCTGCCATAAGCCTTCTATGAAAATACACAGTGCCAGGAGCCAGACAACATTGTTTAGTTTTCCCGCTAAGGCTACTGATGAAATCTTGGTTCCACTGAAGTCAATGTCAGAACTTCTACTGACTTGAATGGGGCCAGAATTTCATATGGACAGTGGCCAAATGAATCCTGTTTTCACTCAAGCATCTGCATTTCGATTGGCAGTATAGATTTAGTTAATTAAATCCATGAATTTAAGTACAGTGTTCACTTAGTCAAAGTAACACATCCATTCCCTTAAGTACTTTAAAGATTGTTTTAAAGTTGCATGTAGGAAAAGCCTATTGATTTATGTTGTGTTTAACTTATTCCATCTGATTTACTCACATGATGGCAGTCTTCCATTCTTATGCCGAAGTGGTAAAATTATTTATTGTTATTTTATAATAAGAAAATAACATCAGCTAACATGACATAATTTGGAATTTAATGTATGTAATGTGAGATACAAACAGTTTCTGTATTTGGGAGATATTCTTAGTGGAATATCTATTTAACCAGAGTTTAACATGAATAGTGTCTTTTATAACCTTGTAGTAAAATCATATGCATGAGCTAATAGCTTGGCACAAAAATACACTAACTGTATTAAATTATGAGTATGGTATCAGTATTTCACATTATGCATGGAAAATGTATGGAGTCTGAGGACTGGGCACTTAAGGTGATGGTTAATTAAGTATGGGTTATTTTTTTGAATCAGTTCCAGGTTGGTTATAATGGCCAAAAGCTGTTACCATGTAGGCTAGGGACAGACATTCAAAAAGCCTGAGCCTGAATTGATTCAACCTTTTCTGGTTAGTTTAATATGACTAGGCTAAACCAGTTTGTAACTGTAAAGATGTTCTCTCCGGACTGAGGAAATTCAGGCACAGGCCTGCAGTGCCTCAGGCTAGAAGCTGGAGGGTGCTAGAGCAGTCCTCCCTTCACTTGCAAAGCAATGTGGGGGGAGGCATGGCCAGGCCCCGGAAGGACCTCTGATTAGGAAGGTCTGCCTGCACGATCCCAGACTTTTCTCCACTCACTGCTCAAGTGGTAGGAGTGTTGCCAGACTCCAGACCCAGGCTAGCACTCTGAGACAAGGTGGCAGGGGAGGAGGGTTGTACAGTGCATGCATCTGTTGATGATACGGAGCTTTTCAATTTCCCTCCATGCTTCTTTATACTGTCTGCAGCAAACTGACAGGCAAGCAACCCAGCAGGGTGCTGATAACAATGTTTATCACCCCATCAGCAAAACAATAGCCTCTCTGACCTGTTCATTTGCTCCAAAAAGCCCTAAGCCAACACTGTTCTGTCTGCCTGTCACAGTGAAATTGAAGACACACACAGACACCTTTCAGCATTAGCTAGCATACCACATGCCTAGAGTGCGTGGGGCTGGGGTCCATGTTGTGGGAGATGGGAGGGAGAGAGGAGGGGTTCTTTGCTTAACCCTCATCCATTCTCATGAAACTGTAACTGTTGTTACTCTCATAGGGTAACTTGATACCCCACCCGCATAAGCGAAATGGAACTAGTGACAACACTATAAATATACCAAAAACTATTTATTAAATTTACCAATTGTTTGAAAGAGCATTTATGATGATTTGAACTCAAAATATTATTTAACTATAACAATAAACAAAATTTAAATTTTTTTTTAGACTTTCAAAACGCGAATGAACAATTTGCTAAGCCTGCAGTTCACACTGTTTTCAAACTAACAATTACTTCTAAAAACATTTCCCAACTGCTTTAACTGAATGTTGCATTCCTCACAAAGCAGCAGTGATGTACTCTGGTGCACACAAGCAAACCACTTACAGTCTTCGCACATTTCTCGGTTTTGCAGTAAGCTGTCCTTGGACAAAAGGCACAATGTCCACTCATGCTTGCAGAAGGTACTACTGGAGTGCGATGTGGCAATTTGTAATTTAGGGCAGTCATACTAGATTTGACAGACTTAGACAGATTATGTGTATCCATCATTCTTCATTTTATTTGCCCATTGATCAACTTTTCTCCAAGCTACTACAAAAAAAAGTGTCATCCTCTTAAATGTAATCTTTGCTTCCAGTTTTGCATTGTGACCTAGCCAAATGATGAGGTTGGCAATGGCAGCCACAGCCAGCATATAGAAAAATAGTGTCATTGGTCATAGTGTCAAAACCTGTTGATTTTTCATCTGCAGGTGGTCATACAGATTAAGTGGTGAAGATTACCCATCCCACCCTTGTTTTTCATAGATTCATAGATTGTTAGGGGCTGGAAGGGACCTTGTAGATCATCAGGTCCACTGCCCCTGCATTAGACAGGAAAAGAAAACTGGGGTCCAGTGACCCCAGCAAAGTGACTGCCCAGTCTCCTTTTGAAGATGTCGAACATAGGTGACTGCACCTGGAGGGAGTTTATTCCAAAGTCTGAACACAGTCTGAACACAGTTTTTCCTGGAATTGAGCCTGAAGCCGCCTTCCAGGAGTTTGTATCTATTGCTCCTGGTCTTACCCTGGTTCACCGAGTTCTTGATGTATTCCCCTGATGTAGTGGTAAGCTGCTACCAAGTTCCCTCTCGGCATTCTCTCAGACAGTAGTCTGAAGAAGCCCAAGTCTCAGCCTCTCCTCATATGGCTCATCTTGCAAGCCCCTGATCATACGGCTCGCTCTTCTCTGGACCCTCTCAAGTTTTTCCATGCCCTTGTTGAAGTGCAGTGCCCAGAACTGGACGCAGTACTCCAGCTGCAGTCTCAGCAGTGTGGGGTACAGTGGGAGTATCACTTCCTTAGTTTTGCATGAGATGCAATGGTTAATGCATGCCAGCATGTTGTTTGTACCTGCATCACACTGCCGGCTCATGTTCATGCAATGGTCAGTCACTACCCCAGGTCCCTTTTGGCCATGGTGAAAATCAAATTGTCATCTGCAGGTATGTTGGGGATACCTACATGTGGGGGGTACCCTAGCTCAAGCACCTTACACTTCTGAGTGTTAAATTTCATGGTTCCAGCCCGCCCAACTCTCCAGCCTGTCCAGGTCTGCCTGTATCTGCAACCTATCTTCTGGCATGACCATGCTGCCCCATAACTTGGTGTCATCTGCAAACTTGGCCAGCGAGCTTCTCACCCCCACATCCAAATCATTGATAAAGATGTTGAAAAGTAATGGTCCAAACATGGACCCCTGCAAAACACCACTGGCACTTTGCACCAGGATGACACAAATCTGTTCGTGAAGGTCCTACCATGCAGCCACTGTTCTACCCACTAAACTGTTGAGCAGTAAAGCCCACAATCTTCCAATTTTTCCACAAGGATATCATGGGATACTAGATCAAAAGCCTTTTGGAAGTCTAGATAGATAATGTCAATATTCTCTCCCATGTCCAGGTGGTGAGAGACCTGTTCATAAAAGGAAATGAGATTGGTAGGACAGGACCTACCTGTGATGAAGCCATGCTGGATGTCATTCAGAATCTTACTCTCAACGAGCATATTGCACATAGATTCTTTAAATGAGTTTTTCCAGGATTTTCCCCGGGATGGAGGTTAGGCTTATTGGCTACACTTTCCTGGGTCCTCCCTCTTCCCCTTCTTGTAGATGGGCACAATGTTGGCCCTCTTCCCATTCTCAGGGATCTCCATCAGCACTCTTGGGTAAAGTCCATCTCGTCCTGCTGACTTATAAATGCCTAGCTTTTCTAGTTGGTTTTGCACCAGCTCAGCATCCACAGCGGGAAGGCTTTCATTCCCACCATGCCCGCTATGATCCTTATCTCGCTTGTCCTTCCCCTTGGTCCATTGAAATACTGAAGCAAAGTGGGCATTCAGGAGTCATGTTTTTTCCTGAGTTTCCATTACCAGCTGTCCCAAGGTGTTAAGCAGGGGCCCCACACTTCCATTTATTTTCCTTCTGCTCCCTACATACCTAAAGAAGGATAACTTATTGTCCTTGACTCCCTTGGCTAACTTAAACGCAGTCATGTTTTATTGCAGTCATGGATGATGTCCAGCTTTCATTGCTCTCCACCCACTGATAGGTCATGGTGCATGCTTGACAGCAACAGTACAACTTTGGACTTCTTTGGAACATAGGAAACTAGGGTGAGTTCCCCATCAAAAGCAAAAGCAAAGTGGAGGATGGCCATCCATTAGTTACCATGGATACCTGAAGTGGACATGGTAAGTGTGAATGAACGCTGACCTTTCAGATGTATCCATCCAAAGGAGCCAAACAGGTCTAGCCCTGTCACTTATACAGACATTGCATTGGGGTAACAAGTTACCCCAATGCATTAATATGGGCTTGGGGTAAGTTGTTACCTCATATGGAAAAACACATTTACCCTGGGGTAACTTGTTACCCTGGGCAGTTTTTCATCCACAGAGAACAAACCATTCATGCAACCTGTCTGTTTTTTGGGGATATTGTGTACTTCAGTGCCAGAGATAATATCCTAAAAAGAAAAAAAAATAGAATTAATTAACTTTAAGATACTGCACACAGTATGTGTCTGGGGCAGGCAGTTATCCCATGGGAATGTATGAAGGTTAAGCAGTGAGCAGCAAGGGGGGTTGGGGCAGGGGAAAGCCAGGCTGATCCTTCTGTACCCACAGTCTCTGCCGAAGCTCTGAGCAGGGAGTAGGGGGGCAGGGCCAGCTCCAGCTCTGCTCTCTGGAGTAGAGAGCCCAGCCCAGAGAGCATGCTGGGATGCTGGGGGAGTATGGTTTATCTTAAAACAGGAAGGGGTCTGGGACAGACATTGCATAAACTAGTTTGATGTAAATCATTTAAGTCTGATACTACATTCAGCCAGGTTTATCTTAAACCAGTTTCGGCTATTTTGAAACTGGTTTATATGCACTGAATTTGTTTTGTTACAGGTTTAAACCATCTTCTGATCACTTAAACCAGTTTATGTGTAATATCTGTCCCTAGCTGTAATGACTGTGAGGATTCTGTGTGAAATAAGCTGCCTGCCTCAATTCCAGTTCTAGGATAAGCATATCATAGTCACATTACAAATCCGCGGTCTAAGTTTCCACTAATTGCCGCTCTAGTTGGGTCTGTTATTTGAAAGACCCAAAATAGAACAAGTATTGAGAATGAGCTACAATTGCCCCTTACAAATTTCTGTTAGTGACCATTCTATGATTAGAATTAAGAAAGAAAAAAGTCACTTACTTTTTAAGGCTACCTGGACACTTTTCATAAGCACTGCATTTCCTGTTGGAATGGACTAGGGAAATGAAAAGCAAAGATAGAGAGACTCCTAGTAAAATATTTTCAAAGTAAGGACCTGGAAAGTGTTCAGAGTGGATGCCCACATGCTTATTCAGTGCTCCATCTTAAAGGTGCTCACACAACGTAGGCTGTGTACAAACACCTATTTCTAGTGGTGGGAAATCACCACCACTAGAAATGATTCTGGAAGAGACAGCAGTACAGCTATTCAGTCTGGAACTTCCCCCTTCTCTCCGCTCCTTCCACCTTTCCTAGACTGGGGTGATCTCAGTCTGGGGAAAGTGTGGGCGCAGCTTCTCCAGTCCTCCTGTTCCCAAGAGACTGGAACACTCCCCAGTTTTCACAGCAGGGACTCGGGTGTGAGAAAGGGATGTGTAGCTTCCAGCACTGCTCCCTTCATTCAGCTTCTGGTGCCTGGAAATGGGGCAGATTGAGTCCCACGGCAACCCCCCTGCCAGCTCCTCATACCTGAGAGTCTGTTGTGAGGAGCAGATAGAGTTTCCCTGAGCCTGGCTTCTGGCCCTGCTGGCTTATAAATCATTGTCTCCACCTCCCAGCTGAATGGTAGGAGAGATCAAGGAGAAGCTGGCAAGGGGTTGTACCACTATTGGATAAGTAGGTGCAAATCTCAAGGTCCCTGACTCCATACAGGTAGAGAAATCCATGCACATACCGCACTAACAATGCCTTATGGTAGGGGTAGGCAAAATACAGCCTGGAAGCTAGACTAGCTTGACAAAGAATTTTATCCAGCCTGTGGTGGGTCCTTTGGCCCTGCCCATCCAAGGCATGGAGGCGCCCAAGCGGTGGCACGTGTAGCCTGTCCCACCATCCTTGGGCATGCAGTGGGACTAGGGTGGTGTCATGGTCGGACCCAGCTTCCCAGCAGCCCTGGTGGTGGTGGCCCCTTTTGGCTGCCACTGTCAGACCTGAAACCACTGCCCAGGCACTCTGGCCCTTCCACCTCGCACCCACCACCAAGGTTGCCAGATGGAGTGAGTGAGCAAACAGGGTCTGCATGGAAAGGCTGGAGTCCAAGTAGGGAAGAAAAGCAGAGTCCAAGTCCTTGGTTGAAGAGGGGGTGGGGGGTGATAGCTACCTATCCAGGCTGGAAAGGGGTCCTTGTCCAGTAGGTGTTGTCCAGAGGGGGGTCGCTGGCAGGGCCTCTGGGTGGATAGGTGGTGTGGCATGGTGCTGGTCCAGATGGAGAGGGTATCCCAAGGAGTCAGTCTTCACTACCCCTTTTAGGGGCAGACTACCTCTGCTCTCCTATGGGGAGGGCCTGTCCAGGCAATGTCAGTCCTGTCCCGGAGGGCTCCAGGTGTTCTTACTGAGCATGTGCCCGGCACAATGGTGGGTTGCCTCATCTTTTGTTTCTTGAATGCTGAGGGTGGTTCCAAGGGCTGGGTCCTTGGTCCCAGTATTGGTGTTGATGGTTTGATCATTCAGAGGGAGCTATTTTTAGACCTACTGCCATTTCTCTCAGGAACCTCATTCATTCCCATTCATTCAGGAACCAAGTTACATAGAAGGGGTAGGTGTGAGTCATGGGTTACACAACCGGGCCTGGGGAAAGGATGGAAACTTGACAAACAAAATGGAAACTTGACATGACTTATGCTAACTTCCATATGTAGGCCTAGATCATATAGTACCGGTAAACAGTAATATAGAACAGTAAAAATCAATGTAAACATAATAATTATACAATATAAAGAAGGAGAAAAAACAAAACAAATACAACCTCCTACCAAAATAAAATGCTGAAGCTTATCCTATGTCTTAGCTCACTTAATTATAGGGAATAGAGAGGGAAAGAAAAAGTCAGAAATAGATGGGGAAGGGGAGGGAATGCATTTTAAAAGAAAAAGAAAAGAAAAACTGGGGGTTTTGCTACAACAGGATACTGACTCCCTCCTTCCACTGTCCAATCACTCCTGAAATCACCTCTCAGCACATGTCCAGCTTACACATAAGGGTGGAGTGAGCACCCGAAGGACTGGTGATTCATGTGCACTGCAAGCCACAGTCCCCACTTACATGCACTGATGCAACACCCCAGGGTCAGAGCCACCTCCCATTACTAAAATGTAATCCATAAAAATGCCATTACTTGCAATGGTAGGACTCCAGATATACATTAGTGAGCATGACACATTTGGCACTGAAGAGAGTTTGGGTAAAACATGTAAGCAACCTTCCAGGAGAATTTGCCATTTTGGGGCCACAGGGTCAGACTCCCTCTTGCTTGCTGGCCCTCTTGCCTCATGAGTCTTGCCTTAGGTGTCCCATGAATCAGCTTCAAGAGGAGGGTAATGGAGGGTGTCCTTGGCCCTGTCTGCCCCACAGCCTGATAGTGTGGTAGGTGTGGGATGGTAGGTATGGTTTCAAACTCCCTGAGACAATAAGGGAGCCTGGAGTCCAGGGCTCTCATATCCTAGACAAGGAAACAAAAAACCACTAGGCCATTAGGAGAAGATCTTTATGCTGTTTTCTGTGTAGACAGCTCAGCTGTGTCTGTCCTACATGAGCTCAGCTGTGTCTGTCCTACATAAGCAGTGGGAAGTGGGATTACAACCAGACAGATACATTTTAGCTGAAGTTAAAACTCCCATTTGAAAAGAACAGAGTGCCCCATACTTCCTGTGTGAGTGGTCTATTGCGGAGCAGTGGAGGACTGACAGGGCGAGGTTGCCAGCCGGGCCCTTCAGACATGACTTTAAGTATTGCTATAAGAAGGATGCGAGGGGTACAAATGCAAGCATTGGCCCCCAGGCACCAGAGACCCATGGTACATCACTGTTGTGTAGGCGTCTAAGTGATGCTCATTAACTGGGAGAGCTGTATGGTTGTACAGGGTGGGATACAATAAATCATTGGGGGTGCATTAGTAGGGCATTAGCTCATCTCTGAAAGCATAGAAGAACTACACATCTATTCAGGTGAAGAAGAATGTCTCCCCTCCCCTGGCTGTGTGGGCTAGCACTGGTATCAGTGATGTCTAGCTGTCTAGAGGGTAAAGTTATGATTTAGCTCCTAATAGGTCCTTAATCAATTAGCTCCCCCACCATACTTCGAGCAGTTAATTCAGTATAAAGCACAGCCAGTTTCATTCAGAAACATGGCTGGTGCCTACTTTTTGCATTATGCTGTATTAGTTAGGGCACTGGCTCAGGAAACAGAACACAAATCTTAACCCCTCTTCGGGCAATGGGAGTGAAAACCAACATTTCTCATGTCCCAGGGAAGTGCCCTAACCAGCAGGCCCTCCGTATAAAGTAGACTAGAGGCAGGTGTCTCACATCCTTCCTCTTGAAGATGGACCAGTAGAGTATGAGTGTTATAGGGTCAGAAGGAGATCAAGCAACAGAAAGCATGATTTCACAGCCTGGTGATGTGGGCACTTTCATGAAAGTGGAGAAATCTGGGTTCCACTCCTCAATGTCAAGTAAATCTCTTTTCAAACCACTGTTTCTCTAATGTGAAGTGCAACTGGTGCCTAATAAGCTGCACTTCAGATTGCCTCCTGGCTTAAAGCATCTGTTTTTAGGCATTGCAAACACTAAATAAAGGATCTGAATCTGACCTTAAGCAACCTACCTAAAGGGTCTTAGTCAGTGACAGCACCAAGAATACCCCCCCACCAATTCCCCATAGGCTGCTTTGGCCCAATCTCTAGACAAGATTTCCTGCACCTGTATGCAAGCCTAGGTACTTGAAAAAGATGAGTTTTAAAATGTTTACTATTCACAGTCTGCATTAAACCACTTTTTGTGCTGATTAGCTCTCTGGGGAATAAATATTATGAATATCAGCAGAAAAAAAGGAGTATTTATGTTACTGATGGCACTGTTTTTTGTCTCTGATTCACTTCATTGCCTGCCAAAAATATTAGAGGTAGTGAAGGAATTTCAAATAACTACTCAGGATAATTCTAAGCTGTTCCCATCCCAGTTCAGAGAAGATAAATCACTTCATTTTCAGTTCATGAAGTTTCTCTTGTGTAACCTCCACATAAAAATCCACAAAAGTACATCATTTTAGACACACATGTTCCTCATTATTTCTTAAATGAATGCTACCCAACTGTGTCACTGCATGGGGAATTTGATTGGGACAGTAGCAGTGGGACAGACACACCCAGCTGGAAGTGAGGATTGCTTGCCTGGTAATGCAGGTGTGTCCCCTATCTCTTTTACAGACTTTCTGCCTCCCATTTGGCAGCCAGAGGCTGAAGCAAGCTGCACCCATTCTTATTAATTAAAGCCTTTGCCTTTCAGCTATCCCACTCTCCATCCCTGTGACTGTAATAAAGGAGCTGTGTTCCTAGATGCCAACAAATTGCTATTGCTGGTTAATGGGGTCAGGATGGATTTTTTCCCACTGGGACCAAATTAGCAGATGCCTAGTGTTTTTTTTTTCTCACTTTCCTAGCAACATGTGTGATATGGAGGAATAGTAACAGTGACACAGACTTTGAAATTAATATCTGTAATTTATCTGTGAATCTTGCAACTCGCAATTGGTGTCAAATGGGGTTAAAGACCAATGATTTGCAGCTCCTAGAGTTAAAAGGGATTTCACTGGTAGCCTTGTGCTAATGAGAGAAAGGGAGATTTGAAGTCTTTGTGGGCAGAAGACTCTGACACCCTTTATATTTCTTAGAATATGCAGAGGAGTGAGAAGTGTACTTCAGGAAAGACCTACCCTGAGTTATGACTTATGAGTTAAATTGTTGAGCCTTGCAACCACCTCCCCCTGCTGCTTCCACCTTGCCTCTTCCTACCCGCTGGACTCATTTACAGACAAGATACATAACAATAGGGGAGGATGGGTAGGTGATAACTGCATGATAGAGCAGGGTGGTTTTCCTGGTAAAGGAGGGATTAAAGGAGGTCTAGCCCAGGCTGGCTCTACCTTGCTATGCCTGCTGCCAATGCCAGGTCAGAATGATGGGTAATCTGAATCAGATAAGAGAGAACAGGTAGAAGGGGATAAACATTTGTTGCACCTTAGTTCCTCTGGAGGCAAGCTGAAAAAGAGTTTAGCAAAAGCAGTTGAGAAGGAGCTGCCCAAAGCACACTGCTGGATAATGCTTCTTTGTATTGCAGCCTGTCAATTCCCGGACACTTACACAACGTACAGCCGTGGAGGCACCAAGCGTCTGGACTCAGTCTAGCTCAGACTGGATTCTGTCTCAGTGGCCTAAAGTGGGGGGTGGAAGGTCTGAGCAGCCTCCACTCCTCCAAAAACTCCTGCCTAGGCATATGCATCATACGTCTGGGGGACTTCTCATGCATATGCCATGATCCGGAAGGATAAACGGTTGCCATAATTGTAGGCTGACACTGATTTCTTGTGATTTTCCTCATTCATTTATCTACCGCTGATCGGGGGATTGTTTTTTAAGAATCCGATTAATTCGTCCTTTCACTAATTAAATTAACAGTATAATGTAGTGCTCCCTGCTCAACATCTTTCCTGATGCTTCTGGTTTTCTGGTGTTGGGTTGAATTACCCGACTCTTTTAGGATAGAATCCCCTTCCATGAAAACATCATGGCAGCAGGAAGTTTAGCAGTTTTAAGTAAGGGGTCCTGAAAATTGGCCTGGAAGTGTCTCTCAGACAGCTTTAGCACACACACATTTGAAGCAGGGGAAAGGGAAATGTTGAATACAGGGACATACAGTCTTGACATTTTATTATTCTTTCTGCCTGCCAACCAACGTCCTGTCCCGAAGGTAAAATTCCATTTCGCTCCTCTAGATAAAGTAACACCCCCCCACCCCCAGATAGGAAGGATTTCTGGTAAATTAGAGTTGTCCCTGGCCAATTTAATGCTACATATGTTTAATCCATGCTTTCTTCAAAAAGAATTCCTCCATGCTTTTTCTTAATTTTTTTATTTCCTCTCACCTGTAGCCAGAGCTGACAGCTACATAACACTGTACAATTTATACATGTACACTTACGCATTGAACACTGTACACTTACCTAAGCTGCTATTATGTAAAAATGCTTCACATTAAAAAGCTTAATAAATAACTAAATGTAGTAATAAACTATGTAATGCGCATGCTGTGCATCCTTTAGTAAATGCAGTTTACATTGCTCAACTATCATAGACCTTATACTGCAAGAAACTAAAATATAATATTCTTTACCTGTTTTAGGGTTCTGGATTGCTACTCAACACTATAGTATCTGTGTATTTCAATGAGCCTGTGAATTACCTTGGCAAGAACTGAGTTGCATGCCTGCTGCCTCCACAAAATCCCGAATGGTTGTGGTATGTAACATTGTAACGATGAAGATCTAGGTAGTTGTAGGGTTTGATTTTTTTACATGTTTTCATGATTTCATAAACTAAAAGTACTTTAAAATATTTATTCAGTGTGCAGCTACCCGGGTAGAGAGTAGGAATAAGAATGTGTAGTTAGGTAAGCCAAATTTATGTTGTACCTTTCTGTTTCTTTTTTAATGGTGCTGTATATTTGTTTGATGGTGCTTGCTGTCTTTGGCCCAAATTCCAAGTTTTTCTCACTCCCTTCAGGGCTAGGATCTCAGAATCTTTAAAGCGTTCAGAAAAGATTTCAATCAATAATTGTAGGAATGGGTTAATTGGAAAGTATCTCCTGCTACTAGAATAATATCAGCATTGCACAAACACCATTAAATATGCCTGTGGTATTTTATAGCATTGTGACACTGTAGCAATGATAGTACAGGCCAAAATTTAGGGACATGTCAAGAAAACTGAAGTATGCTTTAACTCAATATTGATAGTATATTACCAGAATAGATTAAGGTAGAATTCGAAGATGATGCATTTCACTGCCCTCAGACAAGGTGGGGAATAAAATTGATGCTGTGTCCAGATGAACAGGGGCATATGCTTGCAGCAGCACAAGTTTATGCTACTGTTTTGTGCCTCAGCACACACCCCGGCACATGCACTTTCATAGAATCATAGAAAATTAGGGTTGGAAGGGACCTCAGGAGGTCGTCTAGTCCAACCCCCCGCTCAAGGCAGGACCATCCCCAACTAGATTATCTCAGCCACCGCTGAGAACAGTCCAGCTCCATCCTCTTTCAAACCCCGCTTCAGGTAGTTGAAGGCTGCTATTAAATCCCTTTTCAGTCTCCTCTTCTCTAGATTAAATAAGCCCAGTTCCCTCAGTCTTTCCTCGTAAGTCATGTGTCCCAGCCCCCAAACCATTTTTGTTGCCCTACACTGGACTCTCTCCAATTTGTCAACATCCTTGCTGTAGTGGGGGGCCCAAAACTGGACACAGTACTCCAGATGTGGCCTCACCAGTGCTGAATAGAGAGGAAGAATCACTTCCCTTGATCTATTGGCAACTGTCCTACCAACACAGCCCAATGTTAGCCTTCTTTACAGCAAGGGCACATTGTTGGCTCACCTTCAGCTTTTTGTCCGCTGTAACTCCCAGGTCCTTTTCTGCATAGCTACGTATCTGTTCTCCAGGCGAACTGGTGCAGGTAGAGATGAAGATGTCTGCTTGCTGCCAGAGGTCACAAACTTCTTGCTTTCACCCTTCTGGGAGTCTGTGTCCTCTCTCTTTTCTAGCACTGCCTCTGACAATTCTTCCTCCACAGTCCTGGAGGTTTCCTATAACATTGAACTGATGAACTCCTCATTGCAGATGATGCTTCAGATCATCAGCACCCCCTCCTGTAGCTTCCTTGCCTGATCCCTGAGAGATACCACCAGGCAGCACTGCTCGCACTGCAGGCACCCCCTTACCTGGCCGTCACTGGAAGGAACCTGCAACCTGCAGTCCCTACAGCACCAAACCCAGACCTGGGTGGAAGCCTTGATGGTGAGCAGTCCTGCCTGGACAGTCGCCTCATAGTTTCATAGTTTCATAGTAGCTAGGGTCAGGAGGGACCTGACCTGATCATCTAGCCTGACCCCCTGCCACAGGCAGGAATGAATGCTGGATTCACAAGACCCCAGACAGGTGATCATCTAACCTCTTTTTGAATTTGCCCAAGGTAGGGGTGAGGACCACTTCCCTGGGAAGTTGGTTCCAGATTCTGGCCACTCTAACTGTAAAATATTGCCTCCTGATCTCTAACCTAAACCTATTCTCTATCAGCTTATTACCATTGTTCCTCGTCACCCCAGGTGGTGCTGCAGAGAATAGGGCTCTTCTTATTAGCTGTCGATTTCCCCTGATGAGTTTGTAGGCAGCCACCAGGTCCCCCCTCAACCTTCTCTTGCCGAGGCTGAACAGGTTTAGGTCCCTCAGTCTCTCCTTATAGGGCCTGTCCTGCTGCCCTCTCACCAAGTGGGTGGCCCTCCGCTGAACCCTCTCTAGGCTGGCCACATCCTTTTTAAAGTGCGACGCCCAGAACTGGATGCAGTACTCCAATTGCAGCCTGACCAATGTCACATAGAGGGGAAGTATCACCTCTCTGGAGTGGCTTGAGATGCACCTTTGGATGCATGAAAAGGTATGGCTGGCCTTGCTGGCTGCGGTCTGGCATTGGCGGCTCATGTTCATCTTGGAGTCAATAATGACTCCAAGATCCCTTTCTGCCTCTGTGCTTTCAAGAGGGGAACTCCCCAGCCCATATGTATGCTGCGGATTCCTTCTCCCAAGGTGCAGCACCCTGCATTTATCTACATTGAACCCCATCCTATTCTCATCTGCCCACTTTTGTAGTCTGCCTAAATCTAGTTACAGCCTCTCTCTCCCTACAAGGTGTCCACCTTGCCCCACATCTTAGTGTCATCAGCAAACTTGGACAATGTGCTTTCAGCCCCCTTGTCCAAGTTGTTGCTGATGAAGAAGTTAAACAGTGCGGGGCTGAGGACTGAGCTCTGGGGTACCCCATTGCTCACATCTCACCACTCTCTGGGTGCGCCCCATCAGTCAATTTTTTACCCATCCAACTGTGTAGGCATCAATGCCACAGTCGCTGAATTTATTAATGAGGATGGGGTGAGAGACAGTGTCAAAGGCCTTCTTAAAGTCTAGAAAGACTACGTTCACGGTGACACCATCATCCAAGGATTTAGTTGCCTGGTCATAAAAGGTAATCAGGTTGGTCAGGCAAGACCTGCCTTTGATGAACCCATGCTGGTTGCCCCTGAGCATGATCTCCCCTGCTGGCCCCCCACAGATGTGCTCCTTGGTGATTCTCTCCAAGACCTTCCCGAGGACTGAGGTGAGGCTTACAGGCCTATAGTTACTTGGGTCCTCAAAGGTGCAAGCGGAGGCAGTGGCAGTGGCTCTGGCATTGCGACATCCTCCTGTCATTTCCCTGGGTCTCTTAATCTGCCTCTTCTCTCTTACGGCCCTTCTTCCAAGCAGACCTCCCCTAGCAAGATTGCCTGGAAGCTGACCTGTTTACTGCTTGTCGGCCCCCAAAGGTTCCTTTTTTCCTGCTTCCTCACATGAAGCTGAAAGTCTCTTCCCTCAAAAAGGGGGTGGGGGGACAGCGGGAACTGACTTGCAAACTGTCCTGTAAACTGCCTGTTTGCAGTTCCTGTTCACTGGATCCCACTTTGTCGTGGGACACACTGTCCTGCCTTGGGAAAACTGTCCTTGCCCAGCTCCTCCTGGCTCCTGATATGCTGGAGCAACCAGGGAACAGATGGAGCAGTAGAGACACTCTGGCCAGCAGCCAGAACATCTCACTGGAGGACCAAGCCTCCATTTGTTTTGGTGCATGCTATTTTTGTGTGCTCTGCGGTGATCTGCAAAGAGGGTTTTGGTGCCACAAACTGCACGTACCTGCATGTGGGGATGCAGCTTACGGCTGGATCCGGATGTGCAGGCATATGCAGTTTGTGGCACCAAAAACCTCTTTGCCTTGCCACAAACCACATGAGTTGTACATTAACCCATAACCTGTGCTGCTAATTTATAATGCTGGGACAACATTTGCTACCAGGATTTCCCAGTAGTAAAAATATCCTAAAAGGAAAAGCGGCACAAAGCATATCAAAGTGCAGTGTGCCAGGACAAATGTATCTCCATGCACTGCAGAGCCCCCATGCCAGATCTGTCCCATCCTATCCTGAGACGTGTGTGGCCGCAGGGGGCCCCACAGCTAAGGGGCCCCCTGCATCTGGCCGCTCGCCACCCTGCCTTGCCTCCCCCTGCCACCGCCACCACCAATGCCAACTTCTTTGGGGCAAGGGGCCCCAAGACTGTTTCTTGAAGGGAACCCCAAAAAAGTGTTGGCCTTCCTTGCCCCATGCTGAGGCACTCTGTGCCCCAGCCAGCCAGGGAGCAGCACACAGAGATGGGAGAGCAGGCCTGCTCCCCTGTTGCTGTGCTGTGGAGCCCCACACTGAGGCACACAGCACCCCAGTCAGCTGTGGAGCAGCTGGCTAGGGTGCAGTACACCTCAAGATGGAGGCTACATATGGCTTAGCATGGGGGCTCTGTGTGTGCCATCACCAGCTGGCTGGGGTACTGGGTGCTTCGGCATACAGGCTGCCTGCCAGCTAGCCCCACACTGAGGCACCCTGTGCCCCAGCCAGGCCTTCCTGCAGCACATGAAGCAGCAGGACATTGTGTCCCACTGAAAACCACATGAGCAGGGGCATTGGCTGCACTCAAAGTAGTGGCACAAATTTATGCCACTGCTCTTTGTGCTGCTGGAAACACATGCCCCTGCTCATGTGGATGGGGCCTATATGTCCAAGTATACACAGATCTAAACTTACTTATATATTTAGTCTCTGAAAGTTCAGAGTACATAGCTGCCTAGAGCCAGCCAGTAGCAAATGCTAAAAATGAATGTGTCTGAACCCCTGCCATCTCGCTGGAGCTCAGTGACTTGTCCCGTCAGGATCCTGAGCTGAGTTCTCTCTTGAGGGTGTTTGCAGCTCTTTATTCAAACATTATTCCTTTGAAGTTGCTAGTTGGGGAGCAGAGGACACATTTTTTATACACTAGCTGAGGTGTCAGAGTACATAGATGGGGCGGAGAGGGAGGTGGTTTGGTTCTGGTGATTTCTCCCAGGATTATTTCTGTCCAATAACTGTGTAATGTAAAATGCATAAACACCACTGAGAACAGGGATCAGAGCTAGGGATTCTCTCCTTGGATCTGACCACTCTAGCCCCTAAGCTGTAAAGTGATGTTTCTTCACTCTTGTGAGGCCATCCTGAGACACCGCTCGAGCTCAGAGGAGAGCAAGTCTCAAAGACCATATCCTCCTGAGCTCCTTCACCTGCCTGCACTCAGGTCTTCACTCTAAACAACAGAGCCTCTACTGCGCTGTGTATAATACATTTACAATCTCTGAGCTCATGAAGAAAATTCTCTGGAGGTGCAATTATGTATCACCTGGTAAGAAGATAAATGCCATAGAGTGTCAGACCACAAATTTACCTAGCCCCATCTTGAGGCAGCTTGACAAATCTATCTAGCTCCATTGGCAGAGAGATATTAAGAGGAAAAGTATTTAAGCATGCTCTGTCCAGATTGATCTGTCCCCTGTCCTTCTCCCTCTACAACTATAGCACAGTCTCCTAAATTTCTTGAGATTCAGGCTGTTTTCCTCATTTTCATGGGTAGCTTGAGAGTGCTTTGACTTTAGAAAACGTTCTGTCCTGTGATAGGAAAATGGAGCAGAGAGGGAGCTCTAAAATGCCCCTTGGTTTCTTATAACACTGATTTTAACAGGGCTCAGGAGCCTGGTAGACATGAATAATTTATTATTTAAATAACTCAGGCTCATTAACCAGATTTGTTTTCTACTCTACTTATAATTTAAAATATGAAACATGAAAATCCTGAGTTGGGGAAAACCCAAATATTCATAGCCTTGTACACATTTTAATCCCAAAATCAAGTTAAAAGACAGCAATTTCCAATCACATCTTTAATTAAGTCACCATTGTTCTTTACAATTATTACATCAGAAATTACCTTGCTTACATGCAAGCCTATGGTAAAATTCTCATTGTTTCAGCAGAAAGAGTATCAGTGCCTTTTATTTTAATATTAGAAATCCCTTTATTGGTTTAAGCAGCGGTAATCAGTAGCAAAATTAATTTATGCAAAGAAGGTTTCTGGAGGCTCTCCTTGTTCAATCCCACTGCAGTATAGTGCACGAACCAAAATGGCTCATTTTTGCTCCATTACAACAGGTCAAGTTCAGTTCTCACTCAGTGCTGTGGCATCACATTTCTGCACATGGAGTTGCTATCGATGGGAGCAGAATGTGGCTAAGTGTGTCAAATCACAGCAACCTTGAAATAAAACAACCTAATGAATCTGGTATTTGCATCATTGGTGAAATCAACTAGAAGTTAGCCTTCAAACTTAAGTCTTCATTACAGTTTAACTCATGTTAATAGGCATTGAATTTAAATTTGCCTGGAAGTGATACCACCATTTTTTCATTTGCTTTAAAAATGATGATAGCTACATGGGATTTTCAGTGTTTGCTTAGATATGACTTAAAGCTGGACATTTGTAAATGAGTGCAGAATATATTGTTCCCTATAGGATTTAAAAATATGGCAATTATCTAGTTAAATAAGGAAATTATGATGAAGATTTCAGTAAACGTACCTATCTGTTCATTTAATTTAGCAGTTAATTAATTATTAGATGTTAAATAAAACTGGATTTATTGCTTCTTTTAAAAACTAGGTAACTGATTCCAAGCACACTAATTTGTATTAGCCAGCTGGAATTGCAGATTGCCAGCTGGCTTCATTCCAGTCTTTTTCTGGTGCCCTTTGTATTGGCATGTGTACTGCTGTTGAGTGTATTACAGTGAGAGTTAGTACAAATAGACCACTTCCATGGTAGCATATGGCTTTGGATATAATCCCCACTATGACAAACATGCCCTTTCCTCTTACAGACCCCTTCTCCTCAAAAAACGTACTCTTGCCCTTTGTCTTTGAGACGTGCCTGCTTATGAAGGGAGAGCCCACAACAAACATGGAGCCTCTGTCTCACACTTTCATATAGAATGTTTTTGTATTGTAACTTCCATGCAACAAATCTTAGTTGATCTTTACCACAGTCCTATGAGATAGAAAAGCTTCAGCGTGTACATAATTTTTAGTCAGCCAGGAAGTTGTGATTTTTCACTTCCATAAAGATTAACAGTGTGAAAGTCTGGAGTGCTGTTAGGCACATTTTGATGAGTTCAGCACTGCTTGGTTATCTACAGCATTTGTGTTATGATGATATATGAGCCATTTCACAGCCTTTGATATAGTCTTATAACACCTCTCTGAGGAATGGAAGTGATATAATCCCCATTTTACATGTGAAAAACGGAGGTCCTTAGTTACTGTGTTTATGGGAACAGTACAGAAACCCATATAGATTACAATAAGCACTCTTTTTTTTTCAAGAAATATAGGTATTTTTTCCACTCGGCATTTCAAGGCCTAAAACAGGACTTGGGAAGTATTTAGCTATCTAAGTCCAATACTATGATCCAAAAAATTGCATCACCCTGGAGAAGACTAAACTCATGAGGTGTCTCCTTTTTTTACTGAGAGTTACCTAGGTACTTGTAGTTCTGCCTTATGGGCATATCAAGAATTTTCTAGTTTTAGCAGTGAAGAGATCCATAGCTCCCATCTGAGCACCACTGGAATCCAGAATCTAGGCAGAACAGATCCTAAGTCTTCTGAGGGGTCCCAATTAGCAGCAAAGTGATTTGGGCACTCAGCTGGGAAGGGGGGTATAGTTTCTAGTCCTTTTTAATGCATTTTTCGTTAAATAGTCATTGTATAAAAAATAGAAATAACCCTGACAGCAGGGAGCTGAATCCAGACCTCCCCCCTCTTTGGCTGAGTGTTTTAATAGTTGTGCTACAGAGTGGGTGTGTCTACACATGCACCTTACTGCACAGTAGACTAATTTACTGCTTAATAAAGTATCATTGTCTACACATGTGCAACGTTGGGCTGGTATAGACTAATTTACAGCGTCATCAGATAGTCCCATCAGACTATCCAATGGTGGAATGAATTACTGCACTTAAGTACACATGTAAATAATGATGTTGGGGTTAGTTTACTCTGGCTCAAATTGCACTGGAGTGTTTTCATCTGCATTAATTGCATGTGTAGACATGCCCAGTTATGTTCATTCCTACTCATTCCCTTTCTAGTCTCAGGAATCTTGCCTTCCTTGCTGCAGAGCTGGCCATCTTCAGTAGAAGGAGGCCCCATCACCACCATTCCCCACCTGTCACTTGATGATGAGAGCACTCTCCTTGTATGTGAAAGTGGTAGCGTAAGCTTTCACTCAGGATGAGGGAGACCCGTGTTCCATTCTTTTCTTCTGAGGGGATTACTCTTCTGTAAGAACACTAACCATTGCACATCCTTCCTTCATTGTGAGGACTCATACCACAGGAAATGGATGTCAAGGCCCTTACTTCACATTCTTTGTGAAAATAATCCATAAATTTAAATCTAATTACCTACCTTTTCTGATCAACTAAACAGGATTTGTATTTTCTACCCCCCCGCCTTATGTCTTTCTTACCCTACTAATTAATTCAGAATAACCTCTGCTTTTAGTAACTTCAGAGTAGATGAGTACAGATGACCTAGACAGTTCAAACTTCGGCTCTAATTCTGAAATGACTTCCACATAGGCAATTTCCCTGAAAAAGCCTATTGACTTCAGGGGGTCAACTCATGTATAGGTAATTTCCCAAACAAAAGGGAAATTTAGGCTCATATTAAAACAGGGAGACATTACCTCAGATACTTAAGATGACCTGAATTGTCCTGCAACATTCCATTAGCTCAGTGCTCTTTTTTCTTACTCCCATCATGCCCCCACCAAAAAAATCCAGACTCTTGCAAATTATAAATTAAAAGTGTAATTTACTTCAAAATGCCTTCTGTGCAACAAGCATTTCACCAGACAGACAAGTGAGACCTGATCTGTGTCATTGAACATAATGAACAAAACATTATTTTGTAGGTAGGGCCATGCACTCTTGTAACTAGGTAACTCATCTTCCATGGTTGTCAGATCTGAAAGTTGCTACAGCTAAAAGGTAGCTGGTAAAACAAGAACGAAAAGGTTTAATGTTTCTAAAGATCAGATCACCCTGTCAAAGAGATTAGGCCTTCATTGCCTAACTTTATATCTTGGAGATCTCTTAACTATTTCTCCTCTTTGCAGACAATAGCATTTCGTGTCAGACCTTCTTACAAATGTTCAGTACAAACATTTTTGTTTTCTACAGTGCGCCCTCATTACTGTATTATTCTGACCCTAATCCAACGACATGATCTCATAGGCTGAAGAGTGTTGAAACCTTCCTGACCTCTGTAAGCAGCGGTCTGCCTTCTCATACCCGGATATAGGAGGAAGGTGACTAGAGATTTGAAATGGGTACTCTTGAGATGGCAACACTGATCAGACCAGACAGCCACCTGGTGACACTAGAAACAGCCTCTGCTCAGGCACTCTTAGGTGGGTCTGAAAGGGAACACTTATGTATTTGTTTAACATAATTTATTCCCTTTGTTAATAGGAATAATACCACACAGCTGGCTCAGAGTTCTGTGCCAGATTCCATCTCTTAGGATTTTAACAGGGCTTTCATTTCTTGCTATTTTTGTATGGCTAATAATGAGTATGGCTTTACCATATATGCAATATAAAACATTTCAATTTTAAAATGATAGTTACTACCCCTCCTTCCCTAATGTATTTTTGAAACAGTTAAAGTCTTGTCCTGAAGAATTTTCTAATTCACAGTAAATGTATAGTAGTCTGTTCACAAGCAGTCAGAGGCTACTTATTTCTTTGACAGCTGTCAGATGTAATTGATTTTCATAAATGACTCACACTGGAAGAGGTAAGGCATACTATAAGCATCAAGATATTGTTGTACAGAAGGCAGGATTTGGTGACGGGTTGTTGTGTTGTTTTTTACAATCCACTGTTTATTGACTTGGCTTTTAGAACAATGTATAAACGAAGTATGCACATAAATAGATTTTTAAGGTGGGTAAAGAGTGCATTTGAACAGGAAAAAAATTACTGAAAGATGGACCTTGAATGAAATCATTTTTGAAGAAGGGGCTAGTGGGAAATGCAGGGGCTGGAGGGGCATGGCGATAGGTTAAGAATTCACTGCCTTTAAGACTGGTGTTTAAACACTGGCTTAGTGTGGATGGAGAGTCAGATGCCAGGGGATTTAGGAAACCTATGTTCAAACTCATGCTCTTCCAGACAGCTCCTTCTTGGCCTTAGATAAGCCCAAGTATGGATTAAGGTACCTAAAGTGAGATGTGCTTAGAATTCAGACATTTAAGTCCAAAGTTGCAATCCTGCAAACATCCTTCTGAGCTGCTGCACTCCATAAGCACTGATATTTCTGGCCTTCAAATCTCTGGAAGTCCCACTTTGGTGCATGCTCAGAAGCACAACAGAGTTGATCAGGTTGGTGTGGCAGAATGCCGGGCTAGCAATTCCGGCACCGCTTGGGGAGCTGCGGGCTTTACAGAGCGGGCGAGCGCGCGGCTTGTGGGGCGGGATTGGAGGTAGCTTTATAACCGCCTTTGAGGTTCACCGAGTTGGCGCAAGTAGACGAGTTAGAGTAAGTTGTTAGTTTTCTATAATAGGTTTGTAGGATGTCTGTTGGTTCACGGGGTTCCGGAGCAAGCCTTTGAATTCTAACCCGATGGGCTAGGTGCAGCTGCTGACTCCTTAAGTCCCAGAACTGGTCAACAGCTCATTGAGATAGGGTGTTAGTGGTAGAAGTTATTACGGAGTAGATATAAGGTAAAGTAAAAATTTGTTTTATTCACTCACCTGGCCTCACCCTCTTACGAATAAGAGGGGAGGCCGGCTGGAACGAAGTTGCAGTAAATATAAGTACAGAAAGCGTAGATATGCTGTCTAAGCTACGAAGAGAGACAGTCAAGAGGTGGAGTCTCCGATGTTTCTTCAGTTACAGTATGCCGGATACAAAGGGGGTCACTAGCGAGCCCTTGCTTTCCACCCCTTGCGGGATGGGTGCGGCTGCTCACTAGTTAGTCCTAGGGCTGGTCAACAGCTCATAGACAGGATGGTGGATACAAAACTGTAACACAGTGAATTGTTGTCGATTGTCGGATTTTCGAGGCCTTGGTTTTCACTAGGATACGTCCAGGCGGAGAGCTGAAGACCGGCTACAGTGTGATCAAGCCTGAAGGGTCGTCTAGTCGTCATCTCTGCTACTTCCTGCCTCTATGCCTCTTTTATAGATATTGGTTGGACTGCCTCTGTGACACTAACTATGATATAAGCTAAGCATACAGGGATAGGATAGTTTATTTTACATAATAGTTACTAGGTAGATTTTCTACATAAGTTTCATTTCTGCAGGAATGACACTTACAGATAAGAAATGAAACTTACAGAATATGCATGTGCAGCTTAATACAAGTGTGGAAAAGTACAAAGCTTTCATTTTGATTAGAAGCCAAAACTACAAGGTCACATAAATGTGAGAGTGCCGCACAGCAGTTATACAGAAATAAAATAAAACATTTACAGTTGGCACCTACTTCAGGTCTGAACCAACCGGGATCCTGAAAATAGGGGTTCCTTCACATAACTTCTATAGGGGATGTGATTTAGTGGGCATCCTATACGAGCATGCTTAGCACAAACTGAGAAAATCAGAAGCCTCTCAAAATATGTCACAAATGTAGCCACTACTCTCTTTTAGAGTAGTGGCTCCCAACCTGTTTTTTGCCGCGCCATCGACTCACTCATGCCTAGAGGTGCCAGCAGAACCTGGGCTGGGCCACGCCAGGGTCACAGGGGCCAGCAGTGGTGAGAGCCACGCACGCCAGGAGAGCCCCACAGGCGGGAGGGGTGCAGCAAGGGATGGACCCCTTGCGACCCTGATTTGGGGTTGGGAGCCCGAGGTTGGGAACCACTATTTTAGAGCAAGGGAGTGATGACATCCTCCTTTTAAACAATAGCTTCACATTCAAAGCATTCACCTAGGAACTCAGACACCCAGGTATAATTCCTCCTTCTACATGAGAGGATTTAATTCTCCTTGACCTAGGAGAATGTGTGAGCCACCAGGTTATAGGTGGGGAATACTCTCAAACCTTTCTTTGAAGGTGGATGTTTGGTATGTCATGATTCATTAGGCCACAGAAAGAGCTTAAGAAGTATAATTTTCCAGAAAATGGATTCAGGGGAGATCTGGATTCAATAAATACTGAAAATATTTTCATTTCTAACGTAGGTGTATACACAAATTTATTATTACATGGCTAACTATATATTCTGAATCTCAAGAAGTTTACTCTTAGTTTATTGTGGATTAACATGGAGGTTTGATTCATATCTAATGTATTGTGAATTGTATCAAAATATCATTACATAGTTTCTGTTGGAAAAGATAGAACAAACACTTTGACAATTACTCTGATAAATGTTAATTCAACTTCTTGGTAGTGTAAGAGTGATGTAGCCTGGATGGTCCAGTAATGATATGAGGGGCAAAGATTTCTTAGGATAATATATTTTATTAGACCAACAACGTAGTTAAGATAAAGTTAGCAAGACATTGTTTGTCAGGTCTCATTAAGCTACAGCCTGTTACTAATTCCATACACAAAGTACCACTAATCCGCACTGGCATAAAAATGTTTTTTAAAGGCTTTGATTATTTTACTAACCTAACTTGTAGAAGCCATCATGACAAAATACCAGCCCTTTTTTGCTAGCATAAGTGTAAACTAGAATTACTTAGGCAGGAAAAAGAAGTATATTTTCTTACTGGAGATCTGGACTACATCTCTAGTCATTTGTAAAATGAGCCTGAGTTTGTACTAACCAAAATCAATGCAACACATGCGCTGTTTGTAAATACAGCAACCCAAATTCCCCACTATTTAGTGACATACTAATTTTACTTTCTGCATATATTGAAAAAGTTTTAAACATAGGCTTTCTGCATCCTACAGATGTGACCACTTCACTCAATTTATAAAGTGGAAGATAGTATTAACAAAAGTTGCAGTGCTGGATACTTACAAGGAAAGATCAACACCGTAAATCAGATTATCCATTTTGCTGAATTGTTTCTGATGGCTGTGAAAGATCTATATGAAATAACAAAATTAGGAAATTACTCTTGAAAGCGAAATCTTGAGCACCTTAACTTATCACAAATTCTAAGAAAACTGGTCTGTGTTGTCTATCAGCAGCATATGTAATGTAATTGGGAGGTTGCTTTGCTGAGATGCAGATGGTACATGTTATGTGACTGACATCCTTTGTAATATGGAAGTTATGAATTGTGCATAAGTGGAATAAAATTAATCTCTGTGCAGTTATACACCTTATAGTGCTATGCACTATTACAAATCCCAGTTAAGCCCTATTTTGAGGATTTAATTGGGGCATGCACTTTGTTTGAGGTAATGTAAGCCTGTGATATATGGGTATTATTTCATCTTACTAATGGTATTCATTTTGCTAATGAAGCTTTTCCCCCACCAAAAAACAAAGCTCAAGTTGTAGATTGCAATGGCCTTAGTGATGTCTGTGAAAATGACTTATTTTCTGTCATTGCAGAATTTGCTTAAAGCCCACTTTCCTCATGTTACTTTTCTGTGAAATTCCAGGATGCTAGCTATTTTTCTGTCTAAGTATACATTTGGATGAACAACCTGGCAATATTTTAGATAAGAATAATCCATCACCTATAGTTTTTGTTAATGGACAGTCATATCCCCAGAGGGTGTAAATCTGTGCAGATCCAGTGAAACCAGTGGCATTACAGCGAGTCACGCCAACTTAAGGCTGCATACACACATTCAGATCATCCAGGACAACTCTCCTAGGTTTGTTTCTCTGAGAGAATGGTCTTCCTCATCCTGTGGGAGGAAGAAGGGGGTACAGTAAGAAGTAAAGCTCACTGGGATTGCAGAAATCGATTCTATGTCTGCTCCCTGTACAGAAGTTCTGTCTCGTCAGAGAGATTCTCCAGGGAGCCACTTCACTTGGGTTGTTCTTGAGTTATTTTTCTCCTTGAGTGGCTGCTTTTACTCTAGGAGAAAAATTATGAATTTCTGTATATACTCATGGTTTCTCCTGAGACAGCAGGGACTCTCCTTGGAGAAGCTTAACATTTGTCCAAGCCATAAGACTCTGGCTAAGAATCCCCCAGAAATTAAGATGGAGGAAATTGAGTTCTCTGTCTTGCAGCAGGTCAGCTAAACTAGGTGCAGTCTTGCTGTTCCTAACACTAAATCAGAGAATCATTGTGTAAATGTGATAGATTTCAGGACAAGTGGGCAAATGAACAGGCCAGAGATCTATAGCATCACTAAAAAGCAAATACCAGCAAAGGTATGGCCAAAAGGTAAGCAAAGTTTACACAGGGGTCATCTGATCCCAGCAGTCTTTCCTGCCCAAGTGCAGTGGGGCTGGTCCCTTCGAGCCCCTAACATCTATTGAAATTATGTACTCATACAAAAAGAGCAGCTGCTTCCTAAGGAAAAATGTTAAATGACTGGGCTCACAGTTAGCCACTCTCTGAACATCTTTCAGGGCTAGCCAGTTTGCATTTCATATATCACATATTGTGCTATGTTTTATTCCCTTTTTAGGCCTGATTATTATGTATTGCTTTTATATGTTCTATGAAGTCTATACCATACCAGATTATAAACCCCTTAATCACAATGGGGAGCAGTTACTCCCATGTGTAATCATACGGCAGTGAAAAAGGACCTTCTACCATATAAAGTGGCTGCCAGCGACTCATGTGAGCAATAAACCAGACATTCCAGTTAGTCCATTTCGGGTCGGATTCTGCCCGTGTTCCTCATCTGGTGTGTTTCTTTATTCCTGGCCTAAACTGCTTGAATGTTGTAGATTTCAACGGACCTCTTCAATACGTAAAATTACAACATGTGAGTAAGGGTGACAGAATCTGCTCCATAATTACTTGCAGTCCACTGTTTTGATTTCTTTGCCCCTTGCTAATGTTTTGTTATTCTTTGAAACCAAAAGAAATAGTTGTTGAAAAGCATTCAAAGAACTGATTGTCTAGTTATTGCCATTGAAATATTTAGGGTTTTTTTTTCTATGTCATACTCCTTTCAAGACACTTCTCACTATCAATTTTCACACTAGGCTCAATGTGCAGTAAATCTACAGAGAAAGGCCAATAAAAGTAATTACATTTTCTTTGAAGCTCAGTTTTTATTAACTGTCATTCACAAAGTGGACAGGTGGCCTATAAAACACTTGGTATCATTAGTCATTTTTTTCTTTCAAAGTGTTTAGCCTGCTGATTTGCTACAGCAAATGCTGTTTGTAACACGTTCATAGAACCAGAGAAAATAATATTGTAGAAATTAGAGATGGAAAAGACCTTAGGTCATTTAGTACGTGCCAATGAATGATTGCTCCCTACAGTCTAGTATATTTACTTTTCTTCTTTACCTTTTTGTCAGTATGTACTACTCAGTAGGTTCCTTTTAAACTAAGACTGGTGTCTGGATCAGATATACGTGAGAAGCATAATAAAACTTGAAGTTGTTGAGCCTACACATATATGTGCAGACACGTACGTTTTATAATATCTGAATTTTGTTTAGACTCATTCAATATCGATTTCTACCCTGCTCAAACGTAAGGAATGTGTAGATATGAACACAAGAGCCATGGATCCAAAGGTACAGAAGATGAAGATGATAGATATGTGTGTGTATGTGTGTAAAAATCTCTTTATATATAATGGTGCTACAGGGGGCCAGCTGAATGTTGGCCCGACCACCTATCTAGGGCAGTCTCTCCTGTCTGTTCTGCCACGACTTGCTGTTTAATAAGCTTGATGTAAATATGCAGGAGGCTGCCCATTTAATGCCCTGATGCCTGGGGCATTATACACAGCTCCAACTTTCCATACACCATGCCCCGTGCCTCGCAGATCATATCACAAATTGGCAACAGCTCTGGCCCGAAGCCAGGCTAAATTCTTCCCCTTGCTGGGCTCTAGCATTCTACTCTAACACTCTGCCCCCTCTCACAGGGCCTTATTCACATTGCCCACGCTCACTGGGCCTCATTCATAATGCTCCTCACTGGGCCACTCCCAACCCACCACAGATCTGTGCAGCCCCTTTGGGTCCTACTCTGCACAGCCATTCACACTTTCCTACTCACATTATGGCCAGCCCATCAAATCCTGCAGCCTCTGGCCTTATACCTCACACTGGGCTGAACTCAGCCACTAGCCCCTCTTTGGGCAACCTCTTGTGGTGGTTGGCCCATCTGTAGCCCTTCAGGTTGCCTGAGCAACCCTACTCTGTGTGCCCCCTGGTGCAGTCCTTCAGGCCAACCTGTACAGACCCTACTCTAAACCACTCACGAACATCCCTTCAGGTGCCACTGTGCACCCTACTCTGTGTAGACCTCTCTACACACTCCTGCACCCTAACTGGGACATTTTCTGTCCCCTCTCTGGGGCTCCAGGTCTTACACCCACAGGCTCAGGTGTCTGCAAATATGCCTGGCCCTGCTGTAAAATTACCCACTGGGTAATGGGAGCTGGGGTTATAAGGCACCCCTACCTGCCTTTCACTGTGGAGGCAACTGCCCTAGGAGTTCTGGAGAACTCCCTTGCCACGGGCAGTCCCACCAGGCCATCCTTCCCCAGAAGGGTGTAGTTTTAGGTCATGCACCAGAACCAGGAGTCTCCTGCCATCCCCATAGCTCTTGCCCTTGCCTCCAAGATTCATAGATTCATAGATTCATAGATGCTAGGGTCGGAAGGGACCTCAATAGATCATCGAGTCCGACCCCCTGCATAAGCAGGAAAGAGTGCTGGGCCTACATTACCCCAGCTAGATACACATCCAACCTTCTCTTGAATACCCCCAGGGTAGGGGAGAGCACCACCTCCCTTGGGAGCCCATTCCAGACCTTGGCCACTCGAACTGTGAAGAAGTTCCTCCTAATATCCAATCTAAATCTGCTCTCTTCTAGCTTGTGGCCATTATTTCTTGTAACCCCCAGGGGCACCTTGGTGAATAAATACTCACCAATTCCCTTCTGTGCCCCCCTGATGAACTTATAGGCAGCCACCAGGTTGCCTCTCAACCTTCTCTTGTGGAGGCTGAAAAGGTCCAGTTTCTCTAATCTCTCCTCGTAGGGCTTGGCCTGCAGGCCCTTAACCATACGAGTGGCCCTTCTCTGGACCCTCTCCAGGTTATCCGCATCCTTCTTGAAGTGCGGCGCCCAGAATTGCACGCAATACTCCAGCTGCGGTCTGACCAGCTCCCGATAGAGGGGAAGTATCACCTCCTTGGACCTATTTGTCATGCATCTGCTGATGCACGATAAAGTGCCATTGGCTTTTCTGATGGTTTCGTCACACTGCCAACTCATGTTCATCTTGGAGTCCATTAGGACTCCAAGATCCCTTTCCACTTCCGTGCCACCCAGCAGGTCATTTCCTAGGCTGTAGGTGTGCTGGACATTTTTCCTCCCTAGATGCAGCACTTTGCATTTCTCCTTGTTGAACTGCATTCTGTTGTTTTCTGCCCACTTGTCTAACCTGTCCAGGTCTGCTTGCAGCTGTTCCCTGCCCCCCGGCGTGTCCGCTTCGCCCCATAGCTTAGTGTCATCTGCAAACTTGGACAGAGTACATTTCACCCCCTCGTCCAAGTTGCTGATGAAGACATTAAAGAGTATCGGTCCAAGCACCAAGCCCTGCGGGACCCCACTGCCCACACTCTTCCAGGTCGAAACTGACCCATCCACCACGACTCTCTGGGTGCGACCCTCCAGCCAATTCTCCACCCACCGGACTGTGCAGTCATCCAAGTCACAGCCCCTTAACTTGTTCACCGGTATGGGGTGGGATACCGTATCAAAGGCCTTCCTGAAGTCCAAGTATACGACATCCACCCCTCCTCCCGCGTCGAGGCGTTTTGTGACCTGGTCATAAAAAGAGACTAGATTGGTCAGGCACGATATGCCTGCCACGAACCTGTGCTGGTTTCCCCTCAGCATAATTTGTCCTGCTGGGCTCTCATGTGAGCCTTGATGTTTTTTTCAAAGATTTTGCCAAGGATGGAGGTGAGACTGACTGGCCTATAGTTACCCGGGTCCTCCTTCCTCCTCTTCTTGAAAATGGGAACCACATTGGCCCTTTTCCAGTCCTCCGGGACTTGACCCGTGTGCCACGAGCGTTCAAATATTCCCGCCAGTGGCTCTGCAATGATGTCGGCCAGTGCCTTCAGTACCCTCGGATGGAGCTCATCTGGGCCTGCCGACTTAAAGGCATCCAGTTCTTCCAAGTGACCCTGCACCACCTCAGGGTCCACGCATGGAAGTCTGGTGCCTTGCTGCTGCCTCCCTACACTCCCAGTGAGAGACTTGTCATGCCTCTTGCTTAGGAACACTGAGGCGAAGAACTCGTTGAGGAGTTCAGCCTTGTCCCCTCTGTCCGTCACCAATTGTTTCTGCCCATTTAGCAGGGGTCCTATTCCTCCCTGGGCCTTCCTTTTACTCCCTATATATCTAAAAAACAATTTCTTATTGTCTTTTACTTGGTTGCCATCCTCAGCTCCATGGTAGCTTTGGCCTGTCTAACTGCCTCCCTACAAGCACGAGCAGAAGAGGTATATTCCTCTTTGGTGATCTCTCCCTGTTTCCACTTTTTATGTGCTCCCCTTTTGGCCCTTAGTCTGCCCTGGATTTCTCTGGTCAGCCAGGGAAGCCTCCTGGCCCCTTTCCCTCTTTTACCTCGCACGGGGATCGTCTCACTTTGTGCTCGAAGGATAGCTTCCTTAAGGCACAGCCACCCTTCTTGGGCTCCCATCATTTCAAAACTACTACTCTGCAGTGCGTCCTTCACTAATCGCCTGAGTTCACTGAAATCAGCTTTCCTAAAGTCCAGCACGTTCACCCTACTGGTTACCTTACCCACTCGACGCCTTACGTTGAATTGTACTTTTAGGTGATCACTGTCCCCCAGATGGCTACCGATCTGTAGGTCCCCTACTATGTCATCCCCCGTTGCCAATACCAGATCCAGTAAGGCATTCCCCCTAGTGGGACCATGTTCCTCCAAGATGTTCCAAGCACTTCCATCTGGGCAAGGTTCTTTCCCCGGCTGTTTGCAGCAACTTGTGGCTCGGCCCTGAGAGCCTGAGCTAAAACGAGGCCCTCTCAGCCTTCTCCTCTAATCCCTTGGTCCTCCTGCAATCATGTAACTGCCTCATCAGGGCTGGCCTGCACCTGCAGGCTGCCCTGCTGCTTGCTCCCAGCCCTTAAAGTAGCAGGCACCGAAGTTGCCCTGCCACAAATTGGCAAAGCCACCATATAATATAATACAACAGTAAAGTTTAGGCAATGATTTTTTCACAAATATGGATCTCAAATGAATAGTTTTGTGTAGATTTTTCATGTTTAGGCCCTGTGGTTATCTATATTGCCTCATATTCTTTCATCCCCTTTTTACCATGGACATTTTCTATCTGCAGAGTTTGTGTCCTTATAAGCTTGTAGAAGTCCCTAGTATACTTGCAGAATACTGGCGCACACAGCTTCAAGAAACCATTTAATACTGAAAAATGTAATTTTGGAAAATATTTTTTAAAAATTAATATTGAAATGTTATTCCAAGAAAAGTATACAGGTATAACATCAGAGATTTATTTTTCACTTGGTAAACCTGAAGCTGTGGAATCAAAAAAGTAAACAAAGTCATTTTACCAGAAAGAATTTAAAATAGGAATCCCATATGCTTTTAGGAAAAAATAACATCCAATTGCTATATCAGGACCTTTGGATTTGATTAATCCATTTTATTCAGATCATCATGGGACTTACTTCACTCAATACTCAATTAAAAGTTCTAGAAATTTCCTTCAGTGTGGATCTGACACATGAGCTATGGAAATCAGTGGAACAGTTTCAATTTAACAGTTTGTTAAATTTATTTTGAGGACTAAAGTTGCTGATATGAAGTAAATACAGTTGTTGAACTTGCAAATCTGCAAGATTTTTCACCCACTCAGCTAGATAGCCTGTAGTTTTCACAGCTGTCGGTTCCCTTGCCATTCCTGTTTCTATTGCTCCTAAGCCCTTCAATGTGTATGTTGGATTTTATTTTCTTGTAAAACAATACTTGTTTGGGTTTAGTATCACCATTTTCTCAATCAGTCTTGCTACTGCTATGATAAAGTGGGGTTTTACTGTTAGAATATTGTTAAGGAGACAAATAAGTATTTGCGATGTTTGGATAACTGTTCGATTGTTTGTAGATTGGCTAATAAACTTTCATGTATAATTTTTATAGGGTTAAGGGAAACACATATCAAACATCAAATTAAAGTCAGTGGGAGATTTTCTTCTAACGTAATTGAAGAAAGAACTGGCATTTAGAGAAAAATGTACCAACACTCAATCTACAACGTTGAGTAGAATCCTGAGTTTTATGAAGATTTCTTACATACTAGCCAATCTAATTTGCATAGCACCGTTCTACCTCTCAGCAATTTAATATAAATTTCATATTTAGAAGCACAAAAAATAAAAAAGTTATGTACCCAATAACTCAAATTACAATACATATAATGCTGTGTGATCCAGGATGGTCTCAAAGGCACTTAAGGTACTTTGGGCAGTACATAGATACTGAAAATCCAAAGAATGATTCCATTTCATCTTGATTCACAAGCCACAAATCTCAAAAGACACTTAAATTTAGGTGACACCTCCATTTCAGTTTACAAGGTTTTCTAGGCTTCTGAACATAGTATCCTAAAAAATACAGCTGAAAGGGACCTCACAAAGTCATCTAGTCCATCTCCATGTCCGGAAGTGATCCAGTTTGATTGCCTAGATACCTAATTCCTTTTTACATCTTACCAAATTAATTTAGGTGATGAAATGGTGTTTAAGCCCCCAAACATAGCAGATCCAGGAGTAGATGTTTTGTATTGTATGTAAATGGAGATGCAGCTAGGTTGAGCAGCTATTATGAGGCGTTCAGACACTCTCCTGTCCAATTAACTACCTCTGGCATTTTACTGTTTGAAATGCTTCCAACTTCAAAATCTCCTTTTGATTTTATTTTTAAAAATCAAATGTTCAGTATGAGAAAAAGAAGCTTATGTAGTATTTTGACTGAAAAAAAAATTGGTGTCAAATTTTTAATTCAGTATATTTTTTTAATTCCAGTATAGAAGATTTACTGGGAGCATGGAAAGGACGTGACATTTTGAACGAACCATAGAATCCATTCTTTGTTTGACTTTCTATATAAAATATTTTTGAAATTATAGGCCTCAAGTTCATGGCTTCATTGGGTTTGCTTGGCTTCATTCTTTCAGTATAAAGGGACCCTAACATCAGTATAAAAGCTAATTATTATTATTGGGTTACAGGAAGTGTCATTGGAAATGTTGGTCTTTAACCTAGACAGAAATAAAAATTTTGGCCATATGTTGTTATTCAATATTTGATGACACTTTTCCTGAGATAGGGGAGTTAACTTTTGCATGTGAATAACATTTCAGCTTTAGTAATATATTTATATTTCTCTGACTAAGGTTTCACTCAGAATTTCAACTTAGTGTATTGTTTTTACTTGCTATATGGAGTTGTAAAGTTTTAATTATGTGAAATCCCTGTATTCTAGTGAATGAAGACTGGGGGTAGAGTGGGGGTGAGGAAGGGCCTGCATTCACGTAGGAAAAGACAAGTAATAAATCACTTTGGGAAGTGCAAGATGACAGGCACAATATAAAACATAAGTCCTCAGTGTAGTGCTAGAAGTTTATAATTTCAAGACACCCCCTAATTTAGAAAACTATAGAATTTGAGAACTGAGAGAAGGTCTCTCAGTTAAGATAGTGAGAGAGAGAAAGTGTCTGCAGAAGTTGCCTGCTGCCCCACAGTTAAATTAGAATTTTTAGTTCTCATTCATGTGTACCAACATTTATTAAACCCAATGATTATTATACTTGGCATGTTCATTTTTCATTTTCCCCTGAATTTTGCTTTAGATGACTAGATAGGAGATACAGGTTCTATTCCTAGCTTTGCCTCTGGCCTCCTAGAGGACTAGAAAAGCCAAATAATCATAAATGTACATACACCTCTACTTATTTTTGTATGAAAGCTTCCAGAAATATAATATACCATACACACAAAAACTAATTTACTTCTGCATATACCTATATAAATGTTTAAACGGGGGGTTATTCAGGGGCATTAGCATAGCCACTTGAAAACTTTGAACTGATGTAACTGTATCATATAACAATTGATGGTTTTGTGCTCTCCTGTCTCTGGCTAATGCTGCTTCTCTTTGATTTCCTGAAAGGATAAGTTCTGCTTTATTTAATAATGATTTCATTATCAAACACTTTGGTGCTTTTTTCAGGAAATGTTAATTAGGTAATCTTATTTATTTGCACCAGAGCACCTTGGTGCTAGAGCATATAAGAACAAAGGACAAAACATGCTCTTCCTGCCCCAAAGAGCTTAAAAATTAGGTAGGAGACAAAAAAAGACAAAGCTGATGCAGACAAAGGCAACTAATAGTCAACGGAAACTTTAAGAGAATATTGCTTGATGTGATAGGCACTGTTCTCAGCACACAAGTGCTCTAACCATTATCAAGTTTTTTGTAGACATCACAATATAAGAGTTTCAAGGAGAAATGTGAAGAAAGATCACACAGTAGATTTAAGGTGTTTAGAAGGGGCTCCTTCTATGTGTGAAGGGAAGCATGGAAAAAGAACTGTGGTACTTGTTTGATAATTTGACATGGGGCAGATGGAGACCCTTAGTTAGTAGTTAATGTTTCAGGAGTGAATAAGAGGAGGTGGACTTCAGAGGAATTGGTTGTAAACGGTCTTGAAAGTGAAGACAGTTGACCAGTGGAGAAATTCTAATAAGGGCAACATTCAAAGTGGCAGACTATGAAAAGGATCTTTTTAGCAACCCTCTCAATAGCTGTCAATAAAACAAGCATGCATCTGTGAGGATATGGAGCAGAATATTGAGATAAGAGATGTGATATACGATATGAGACTGAAGAATTGTATCTGTGTGAATAGGGTAGAAAGGGCTGTATCTTAAAGATACTACTCAGACCATATCTGCAAGATTTAAATGTACCCTGGCAGGGCCGTCCCTAGGGGAGGGCAAACTGGGGAGACCACCCTGGGCCCTGCACTTTGGGGGGGCCCTTTGGAGTGGGGCGGAGCTGCAGCAGTGTGGACCTGGGCTGAGTGGTGGCTCTGCATCCACCTGCTCACTACCCCACTCCTGCCGCCGATGCTGCCAATGGTGGCAGCAGCTTCCTCGGGTCCAGGCCCATGGGATCAAAGCGGGGGCAGGGTCCCACATAAGCTGACTTGCCCCAGGCCCTGCACCCTGCTCAGGTCAGCTCTATACCCTGGATATGAAGACGTAGAGAGCTCCGAGTCAAAGTTGACACCCAGGTTATGGGTTTGACTGACAGGTATTGGAACAGTGTTGTCCACAGTGCTCAAGAAAGACAGTGACCTGTGTGAAAAGTTTTAAGACTTCTTCTATAGCTATGTTGTGCTTGAGCTAATGGACATACTATGAAAAAATAAACTTTTCCAGAAGTCAACGTGTATTTGAAGAAGTTATACATACTACTATATTCAGAAACCCTGTTCGTACAGCGGTTTGTCATTATTCACGTTTGGCTAGTATCTATAGAACCAAAGGTGTTCACAGATATGTAGGGGCAAGATAAGAGGAAGTAGATGAGAATTGTTTTCCAGTTTTCTAAAATGGGATCTGAATCTGAGAAAATAAAGCAATCTACAAGGTGGGTTATTCCTCCTAGTAACAAGTACAATAAGTTAATAGTTAAATGGTGAATCAACAGAAATCTGACTTCCTTGGCACAGATTATAATACCACAACTGTGCACTAGTTCCTCACTCTAAACTTATTTTACTGTCATACTTAATGTTAAATTATATTAACATAGTGCCTCCAAATTTGGACATTTTCACATTTATTTTATTTGACCTTTGGACGACAACTGAGGTGGCGTCTTCTTCCAGGGCCATGGTGTTCCTTTTAATTGTGTACACATACTTTTGTTCCAGATGTGACCTTCAAATGTATGTAAGTTATTTCAGTGGGTGACACCTGCAAAAATCTTTGACACATGGGATTTATCCTTAACTTACAATTTCTCTCTTTTCAAAATTTCCTTCATATAACTAATTAAGATACAATAATATTCTTCTCAGCAATGTTCCTTTTTATTTAGACTGGGAGACAAATGTTTCCTGCAACTTGAAATTATTTTTCATTAAAAGCACATTATTTTTATTTTACCCTGACTTTACTAAGCCCTTCAGCATAGCTCTCTCTTGATACAAGCTGCTCAGCTACAAGAGTGCATATAAGTCTGACCATTAGTCAAAGCTTACATCAGAACTATGACTGTAGTGCATGACAGGAAACAGAACAAGGACCTGATGAATTCATAACTATAATTATGAAGTGTGAGAGATTAAAATTAAATTTGTGGAGTCCCAGAAAATGAGCCCCTTTATCTTCCCGCAAAATTGCATTTCTCTTTAGTCAAGTGTTGTTGTACAGTAGGCAAATGGTCTTCTCTTGCTTTAGCTAAGTCAAAGCTATAATCATGAGGTTTACACACTTGCTGCCTGCTTGCCCAGAGTTTGAAATGTGATCAGGTTAGAACCTCACTCCTCCAACTTCTATCAAACAACCTGAGGGTAATAGATACACCATGGTTGTTGATATAAACATTTCAGGAGTGTCATAAATCTCTTTCTAGGTCTCATGGCTTGACATCTACCCAGAGTAAACATCATCTCCTATCCAGACTGAATCTCTTGGCCACCTCCTTGTAAAATAGGATCCTTCTTTAATTTTGTAGAAACTGAATACACATCACAGCACTCTCGTTCCTCCAAACAATAAATTCTCCAATTTCTTGAATGCACACCGAAAATCTATCAAAGACAAAAATACCCAATTACCTGTAGGTGCACACTTCTCACAAGATAACCACTCTCTCTCCAATCTCTCAGTTCTAATCCTCAAAGGGAATTTACAAAATACCTTTTGTAGATTAGCCTATGAACTTCACTTCATAAATCTACTGGATACAAAAAATCGTGGACTAAATATAAACATTGGATTTATGGCACGTTATATAACCTGCCTGCCATCTGATAACCCCAGGTAACCTGTCTGCATTTTACTAGCTACATTTTATCTCCGTCCCTGCCCTCCCATCTCCCCCAACTACCTTTTCACATCTATTGTCTCCCATTCCCTTTGAAATTTACTGCCATGCATTTGCATTGTCACAGACCTGCATTTTGGCTTCTATTCCACCCAGGAAAGCAAATAAACACCAACAGGCTTTCCCTATGTCTGAAGAAGGACATTTGTGCCCCAAAACTTGCAAAGAACAATTTTCCCAACTATTTAGTTGGTCCAATAAAAGGTATTGCATCTACTCAAAGAACCTTGTGTGCCTATGTCCTTAGACCAACACAAGTACAACCAACAACCCCAGTTTCTTGAAGAATTTTTAGTAGATTCTTTCTCCTCTGATGTTGAATGTGCTCATTGATTTAGAAGTGAATATTTATTCACCAATGCACATTTTAGGTGGAAGAATGCTCCTGTTGACCAAATAAAAGAATCTAAAGCAAATCAATAAGCCATACCCATGGTATGATTACTCCAGTCAGATGAACTATCCCACCACATCCCTGTAATCCCAATTACATCATAATTCTGTAGTTGTACTATGACCTTTGGTTCTTTCTGTTTGTTCCTCATACTTCTCACAGTACTATATAACTGGATGCCCTATCCTCTCCCTGAAAATATTGCTAAGATTTCCACTGTTGCTTCTCCTTACCAAATTTTTATCCAGGTCTCTAGACTCTTTATTTACTTCTGGACTTTTGTCTCCATGCCCCGGTGAACCTATTTTAAAGTCCTCCTCACTAGGTTGGCAAGCCTGTAAGGAGGCCTTTCTTTGTCAGGTAGATCCTGTACCCCATGGTTGAAGAAGCCACGCCCCCACTGGTGATTCCATCAATGCAGCCATGTGTTGATCTCTAATATGTGTCTACTTTTTGCCAAGCCTTTATCCTTGGCAGAGAAGGATCTGGGCCCCCATCCCCTTCACCCTTGTGCCCAAAGCCAAGTAGTCGCTTTTGATCTGGCAGTATCATTAGTGACCACATGGATGAGCAGCATGGGATAGTCAGAGTGATGGGTGAGCCTGCTCAATGTCTCTGGTATCTTGGATGGGGGCTCCTGGCAGATAGTAGACTTTCTGAGGTAATAGGACAGGCTGGTAGATGGATGCCTCCATATCCCTCAGGAGGGAGTCACCAACCAGTATAACCCTTCACTTCCTCTTGGTAGCAACAGTTTCAATCCTCTCTCCTGTAGGGGTGCATGGCTTGGCCTCCCCTGCTACTGGAGTGGGATCCTTTTCATCCAGTGTAAGGACTTTGTACCCATTCTCCAGCTGGACAGGCTGCAGTTCAGAAGAGGTGTGCTGTCTGTTGCCAGAGGTGACAAGCTGACATCTTCCACCTTCCACCAGAGAAGGTATGTCTGCCAATGATTTTGCTTGCTGTCTCTCCTCTATAATGCAGGAGATCTCTTTGTGCATTGAGTTTATGAAGGCCTCATGCTCGTGGATATTTCTAAGCCTTTCCATCTCCTCCTGTAGCTCCCTTACCTGATTCCTGAGAGAATCCCCTAGGAAGCACCTCTTATGCCACAAGCATTCCCTAACCTAGCTGTTTCCCTCAGAGTCATGAAGGTCACAGTCACTGCAAAGCCAGGCCAAAACCTGGACAGAAGTGCAGTCAGGAGATGTGCCTGGACAGACCATTTTTTTTTCATACTACAATCAGCCACAATCACATAGAATCAGGCTTAATCAGTTCCCTTTTCCAAACTAGCCTACAAAATGTTTCCCAAACTAAAGCTGTTCTACTAAACCCAAGTCAGGAAGGCCTTTTTACTCACCAGCACTCAGAAGCCTCCTCGCCAGACAGCCACAGCTTCCTCTCCCAAACAGAACTCCCATCCAGACTCCCCTGTTTGCTGGCCTGCTCACTGGTCCTGTGCCACTGGCTCCTAGTAAGATACCAGGTAAGTGCTGGAGGATATTTTTCCATGCTATGTTTATTGGTAACAAAATAGAGGAACAATAGAAAAAAATCATCAGAATTGCATACATTCCACATGTTGTCTTAGCTATGCCTTTTATAACAGCATTAATTCTTGTTTCTTCACTGGAAGTATATTGCTCTTCAGTTGGAAATGACAGAGGTGGAGAGGTGGTTTATAGTCAGCCTGTGATCAATATACCTACACCTCTCTCCTTTCTGTCATGTCCAACTGACAGAATAGCCTCCTCATATGGAAGAAAATTCTGCAATTCATTCTGAAAGTCGATGAGTGTACTTTGCACTGTTAAATTTCATTTCACTTCTATTGCTTCAGTCCTGAAGGTCATTCAGTTCTTCCTGTGTAATAACTTAATCCTTTCTGTATTGATAATGCCTTCCAACTTTATGTCATATTTTATTAGCACACGCTTACTTTTTGGGCCAAAATCATTAAGACTAATATAAACAAAGACCATTTCTAAGATCGATTCTTGAGGAACGCAGGTTCTAACATCCCTTTCAATTATACTGTCTGTGTCAGCATACTCTATTGTTCCCCATATAGTCAGTCCTTTATCCACCTTACAGTTCTATTACTAAGCTCCATCTTTTTCTGTCTTCCCATATAGTAACATATCAAATGCTTTTCTAATATCCACCAGAGGCAACAGTTTTTGTGGGAGATATCTTATATTGAACCAACTGTATGGTTGGAATAGACGTTGGCAGCCCAAGGAAGAGTGCTAGGGGTGTGTTTACACGTGCAATTAGTTGCAATTAAGCTAATGCATAATAAGTGATTTTTGGCAGGTGTCTACACATGCAGGACTTGGCACTCAATTTAGTGCCAAGCCCTTCCAGCCCTGCCATGTGCCCCTGTGGCCACTATTGGGGAGCTCCAGGGTCCGGCCCTAGCTTCCAGCAGTAGGCAGCCATTTTTAGAAGCCAAAGCCTGGGGCCAGTCCTTGGCAGCCATCTTGGAAACACAGCCCTACATCTGTTCCCTATCCAGCCCCTTCATTGCCCAGTAGCCATGTGCCCAGCACAGGGACAGCACACTGTAGCTCACTCCTTACCCACCCTGCCTCCTCATGCCATGACTGCTCTAGCCCCTGCCCCTGCCCCTGCCCCTGCTCCTGCCAGTGACGGCCAGCGACTCACTGCTCTAGCCCTGCCTCTGACAGTGATGACCAGTACCCCATGCTCTTGCTGGCCGTGGTGCTTGCCCTGCTGGCCCTAACAGCTTCACCCCCCCATGCCCCGGGCCCCAGGAGAGCCACACACCCACCAGTGGGGGCCAGGGCATCAGGTGTGGGAGACCATGGTCAAACCCCCACTCCTGCACTCCCCATTCCAGCCCTCCTGCTCTGCTGCCCACATGCCTCCTATGTTCCATCCACCACCAGCACCAATCAGGCCAGGCACATGTTTGAAACAAAAAAGCTTTATTACCCACATAACACCCATCTTCAGCCCTCTCCTCCCCCCAATTCCCAACATATCCCTGTGATGCTGGCCCTAGACAGCTTCTAGCAGCACTTAGTGCACGGGCATGGCCAGGGACTGGGAGCCGCATGGCAGAGGTACCTGACCACAGGATCTGCAAATACAGGATACACTGCTGGGAGTGAGCAGCAGCAGGGAGCAGGTGCTGGTTCTGCTGGCAGAGACATCAAGCCAGTATCCCTGAGGGGATAGATCAGGGTCTTTAGAGGAGGTGTAAAGCATCCAGGGATGCTAGGGGTGCAAACTAACTTGAATCTGGAGGGGATTACAGCAGGCTGCAGCTCTTTGTAACACTCAACAATAGCCAAGCAGCAGCCCTGGGAAGGAGACAGTCCAGGCAAAGGCAACCTGTGTTCTGGCCAGGGGAGGCACACGAGGCTGGCAGTGCTTCTGGGGATTTCACAGGACTCACTAGGCTTCTGTGAGGTGTTCCCCAAGACACAAAATGGCTGCAGACTTTTATAGCCTGTAGCTAGAGTCTGCCAGACAGCAGCTCAGCCTTGACCCAGAGGAGGCTTCCAGCCAGGAGCCCTGGGGCTAGGTTCAGGCTGGCACCCTGGTAGCAGGGCAGACCCAGAGGTAAAGTTAGGTCTGGGTCAGGTCTACACATGCTTTACTGCACTTTAACTAATTGGAACAAAATTTGATACCTGCATTTTCAGGTAACAAATTTAGTCATGATTAGCCATTTTTACTGCACGGTAAGGTTGCACACATGTAGATGTGCACCATTACTGTGCAGTAAATTAGGTTAAGGTGCATTAGCATGTCTCATGTAGATGCACCTGTGATAACCAAAGTTTATCTATATCTAAATGCCATTGGCTAAACTGAAATCTAAATTTAGTAAAGGCCAAATAAAAGATGCCATCCACAAGATTTTGCTTCTCACATATTTCCTGAACCATTTCAGATTTCTCTTGTCTAAAAATTATCAATTGTTTCCAGGTTTGTGTATCATTTTCTTCCACCACTTTACCTATTTTCATCTAATTCTATTTTCCCTACATTCATCCATATCTGATTATGATATCCTGCAAATTTTGTTTTAAAGATTTGCACTGTATTGAGGTAAGATTAATGGGCTTTAATTTCTTTGATTATTTTATTCCCCTTTCTTGGGTATTGGTAGAAGAGGGTACCAATTTTATAGGTTTTAAATCTCAGCTAATAGACTGGCAATTTCACAGGCTCCCTTCTTTCCCCAAATTAGGCCCCACTTTTAGCTTATTAAGCTCTTTGAATTGTGTTTCCACCTTCAATGTCGTAACTTCCATTTCTACATGGTCCTTCTCATTAGTTATCCTCGCTTTGCCTTCATATTCAACTTTATCATCCTTATTGAAAACAAAGGCAAAATATTTATGCACTCTGGTGGTAATATATAATTATATTTAATTTTAACCCCTATCTTCAGTTCATAAAGTTATCAATTCTTTGGTTCCTGTATTCATCTTATTATTACTATTGCAATTTGTTTTAAATTCCTTTGCAAAGTTTGATTTCATATCTCCATGTCCTGACCAAAATGGCATATCTTTCTTTGTTGATCAGTCCCTTTCTTTCCTTATTACCTGAACACTAGTGCTGTGTGAAGCTTCAGTTGCTGATTTGATTCGGTGGTCAAATCTCCAAATCCGTATAGAATCAGGAGACCTTTTAATCTCTCTAAGTTGAATCAGAACCCTCTGAATCAATTCAGAGAGATTCAGTGATTCGGACATAGAGCTTTAAATGTTTTTTCTGCGTACCTCAAGGTACCAGGCGGCTTCTGAATGCCCAGATGCTGGGGTGGATGAAGCGTCCCACGGGAGTGCATGGTGGTCCCCAGCATGCTCAGTGGCAGACCCAGAAGTGGACCAGAAGCACTTCTGGTCCAGTTCTGGATCTGCCACAGAGTGCCTCCCCCCACCCCCACCCCCCCACACACACATACAGCTGATCGCTGAGTCAGGGAGATGCGGAGGGTCCATCACTGAGCTCGCAGGGAGAGGACTCCATGCTCCCGTGGGACGCTCCATGCGCCCCCACCATTACAGTGTTCATGAGCCACTCCTCGTACCTCAAGGTATGTAGAAAAAAACATTTAAACCTGTGTCTATGGCTGAATCACTGATTCTCCAAATCAGCATTGAATCTTCAGATTCAGCCGAATAAAATTGGGACAGTGATCTGAATTAACAAATTGAATCACTGTCCCCGATTCAGGATGAGTCCAAATCCAAATAAAATACGGACCATTTTGCACACCGTACTGAACAAATTCTGCTTATTTCTAATATAAATTTTGATGGGATTATTCTCCTGCCTATGTCTGGACCACTTTGAATTTAAAAGTGGAGGATGCTTGGCAATTCTTCATAACCCTGAGCTTCTTATATCCATTCAACTTTACTAACTGGTTTTCTTAACTTAAAAATTTTACCTTTTTTGAAATTACAGTCTCAGATACTTAGTTTTTATTTATTCTTCAATGTAATTCAAACTGAATCAACTCATGTTCATTCAAATCAATATTATTTTCTATAACTCTTTTCTAAAATGTCCTGCTTACCAAAAAACAAGTCTAAAGTGCTATCACTGAAAATGCAACAAAGACTTGATGAAGTAATCTGTCGTCTATTACAACAAAAAAGTTGTCTCTACCTGGGAATTTTAAAGCCAGTCATAATGAGACTCTGCTATGTTCCTAGAAAGTGATTTTGATGAAAACCAATTTTGTATTTGTGTTATTACTTCTTAGTTATTTTTACAGGCTAGGGACAGTATTATACATAAACCAGTGTCACAGGGACACATGGTCAGACAAGGGGGAAGCCTTGATCACAGGCAGACCCTTGGTCAAAGAAAAAAAAAAACCTGCTGCAGAGACTCAGGGGAGCAAAGGGGCATGCCGCGGAAAACCGAGTGAGCAGTTTATCAGCCGGGCCCATCTCCAGCTGGGGCTGGGTGACACAATGAGGAGGCATCACCTGGTGAAGATAAAGATCAGCCTGGAAAGCATGGAAGCAGGATGCTGAGAGCCAGAGGACCAGCAGGGAACTGATGGATGGTGACTGCAGGAGCTGTAAAGGATCCCTGAGCCAGGGAAGTCTGGCGGAGATTGAAGACACTGGCAAGGAGGCCAGTGGCGGCAGCAGTGGAGGCAGCAGGAGCTGCAAGGGATCCCCATGCTGGAGAAGACCGGCAGGGAATGAAGACGCTGGCAGGAACGCCGGCAGCAGCAGCAGCAGGAGCTGCGGGGAATCCCCGTGCCAGACAAGCCTGGTGGGGATCACAAAGAGTCGACAGGGAGAGCTGGCATGGGAAAATTCACAAGAGGCAATGGGGGCTGCAGCCACAGGTCTGAGGCGAGTCCCAGAGGGGAAGAAGGAGACCCCACCTGGGGTGGAGGCATGGACCCCGACCCTGAGGGTGCACTTGCTTAGGGATGGTAGGGGACCGAAGGAGTATGGGATGCTTCCTGTGATTCCCCCTTGACCGTTTGGCCCTTCCCCATCTCATTGTTCGTGTAGTTGGGGTATCAGTTTTGTTTTTCACATTGGGTTGCTTCTGGGGCCCGGAGCTTTACGTTGGTGAAGGTATTTTGATTGTATTTCCCTTTTTTGGGCTGTTCTATTTTAGTTCCCTGTCTAGCGCAGGTTAGCGTAGTCCTCTGCCCCAGTCTGGGGTAGCAGTTACTCCAGTCGAAGGCGGAAAAGAGACCATGAGAGAGCGTGAAGAGGAACAGTGACATCTCCCGTAGATAGTGCTGGGCGTCAGAAGGAACATCTCCAAAAGCAGTGAGTCACCGGACCCTCTGGGTGCTGTCAGAGCCCTAGGTGCCTGTAGATGAGGAAGGACCTGGGGACCAGGAAGATATCAGTGGGGAATAGGCGCTAAAGCTCTTGAGTCTCATCTAGAAGGATGGCGTATGGCTGGGGTGTAGGGGAGGTTGGAGCCCCAGAGACATCCGCCAGGACTCATGTCCACTCTGGAGGCACCCTCAAAGGGGACCCCCTTCACTGAGAGACCATCCAAAGTCATGGCAGGTGAATTTGGGGGACTCCCCGAAGGTAATCAAGGTACCCTCTGGGGTCTACGAGAGGTTCCCTGGCGAACAAGTTCAGCTGCTTGGGCAAAGGAGGCTCAGGAGCAAGCCTTCGAGTGAAGATGGGCACAATTAGTATAAGTGTTTGGAAACCAGTTCAGATCTGTAACATAACAGAAGTTCACTGCACGAAAAATTGCTTTCAAAATGGCTGAAAATAGTTAAGATAAACCTGGATAGATATAGTATGAAACTCAACTGATTTAAGTTAAATGAGTTTATTGAACTTCTGTCCTAGATCCCCTCCAGGTTCAAGTTAGGTTGCAGTCTCCCAACATCCCAGGATGCTTTGCACCTCCCCTGCAGACCCTGCTTGCAGGGTGGGCAGGCTAGCCTTGGCCCAAACTGTCTGCTCCAGCCGTGCAGAAAGGCATGCTCTAGTGCCCCCCAGCTTCTGATCTGGGCCACTGCAGGCATGTGGCTGCATTTCTGGAAACAAAAGTGAATGTCCACTTCCTCATTGGTTCAATATACACAGCTTAGACTCAGCTGTGAAGATTGAATTGATTTAGCCTTGGGCTTTTTGATGGTTACTTAGCCATAGTTTCATTTACTGTTATTGTCTTAATTTCCATACAAAGCCACCCAACCTGCATTACTATTCTCTTCTTTACATTTGTTTCTGTCTTTGAAGTGGGGTTGGCAAGCTGCTCAATTGACTGGTCAAATATTGTCAATTGACTACATATTTTTGACCGGTCAAAGATACAGCAGTTTTACCCAAAAATACATTCTTTGTCATTTTCTTGACAGAAGTATGTTTTTTTAAAATTGTTTTTGACACATTTCTTAATGGAAAATCTGTGCATTTTCTATGTACTATTTTGACCTATTGGAATTTTTTTTTTTTTTTTACAGTTTTGACCAATATTTGACTAGTCAATTGACCTAATTTTATTTGACCTGTCAAATACCCAACCCTACATTTAAGTTTTCTCGTTTGTAGTATGTGCCCCCAAATTAGGAATGGGATATATGGCAACATCTCAGGTCTTGAGACTGAAAAATTAAGTAGGGAGAGGAGGGATTGTAGGAACGTATGGGGGAAGCAATTTAAGATGTTGGTTAAATAGATTGTTTTTGATGCCGTTTGAGAAAGTTCAGGAATTTTTACTTCCAACTAAAGTAGTTTTCATTCTTTCTCTATATTTTTCAGTCAGTGACTTCAGCAGTAATAAGTAAGAGTAAGCAGTGAAATGTTATCATTTGCTGAGCACAGAAATTTATATGAAACTGAGATATGCATCTGTATACTAAACAGGACTTGCTAACTCTGATGGTTGCTATAACTAATATGGTTTATTCTGAATGTGAAAAAGTTAATCCTTTTGTCATTTATGGGAAATAGAATTTAAAATACAGATAGCAGAGTCTTCTAATGAAAGCTTTTTTTGTGTGCTTTGTTGCTGTAAAACTCTCCACATTTAAGTTAGCAATTCTTGTCCCTCTGGAACTTTCAGCTCCACTTTTGTACATCCTTTTCAACTGAAAATGAGCAGTACTATACAGCTGCAAAAAGGAGAGGAGTTGTATCATTTACAACCTCAATGTGTCCAATATAAAATTTGGCAGTAATTTTATATGACAGTCCAAGACCTGCTTAAAAATTAAAGTATATATTAAGAGTTAGCAGATGCATTGCATCAACAGAAACAATATAACTACATATAAATTATATATTTTCAATGAATATTTGAATTATCATTATTCTGTAATACCTTATTATAATTAGGATTCTATTTAATAACACAAATTAATCCACGCATACTCTAAAAATTGACCATTGACTACAGATTTGAGGATCAATACATATATATCCTAGATAGTTAAACCTTACACTGTGTATTAATAGTTTTTTTTAAAAAAAGATTGCATTTTAAGAACCAAAATGTATTGAGATACATTTAATTAGACACAGGAGTTAACAAATATCTAACATCATATGTGGCATATTAGATGCCCAGCTCTCCCATCAGTGGGGTCACAGATTTTTGAACATATCAAACTTGTTCTGTAAAAGTTGTACTATGTGCAGTGTGCCAATTACACTTTGCATCGTATATTAGTGCTTGAGTGACCTAATTGATTTCAAGGGAAAGTAAATGTTAATAGCACATTCTGGCCCTTAGTCAATTCAGATTTTTTTTTAAAATGAAAATCAGTTATTTAATTTCCAGGAAATAGCTTTGTCTGAATTATTAATACAGTCACAAAGGTATTTAGGAATGCAAACAGTTAATCTAGGCCTATGTAAACCCAAACCATAGGTCCAGTTGATTTATCATTATCTCCTCACTTATCCCAACTTCAAACTCCCTGTCCCTAGCCCCCAGCAGGCCTCATGCTGAGTTTATCTGCCTCTACAATTTCAGTCTGGCATAAAGCATGCCTCTGACTCAGGAAACATCAGAAGAATGTGAGAGCTGAATAGAGCATCTGGCCAAACTAAGTATCAAAATATCATCTCTGCTTCACCCAACATTAAAAAATGACACTAAAGGCTTCTGCCTGCTGGAGGGCAAGGGCTTGATGGAGGACAAAGTAGACTCCAGGGGATGGGAGAGGCTTGCAGAAAGTCAAGTTCAGGTTCAGGGGAAGGGCAGGACCAAGGGAAGCGAAAATAATCTGGTTTGGGGAAAGAAAAGCGTCTGAATTTTTCAGGTCTAATCCAAAGCAAATCTCTAATCCATTCGTGCACCCCAGAAGTGCATTTGCTCATGGAAAATATAAATCAAATTCAGAAAATGACTAATCAAACACAGAACTACTCCACACTATTCACACTCAGCATGTCAAGAAAATGAATATTCAGCCAAGAAAGGTGCTTATAAGCCTGTGACATAATGATATAAGAAATACACCAGTATTTTTTTCTGGGAATGACCCCCTTAAAAACTCTTTTTTTAAAGTTTCATTTAACAGGATTTTTTCGTGATGGAAATAAAGAGGGGTGGATTAAACAATAATTTTATTTTAGAGGATGTTCCATCTTGAATTAAAATGATTTTTAGGTTCAGTACATCAATTTTTTAGATAAAATAACCCCCATTCAAGCATTGTTTCTTTAAACAGAAACATATATATTACCGTATATGGGCTGTTCATATATTCTGCTGTGCACCAGATGGGTGGACCTAGCAGATCACCAGACATTGCTTTACAGTATAACAGGTGTAGCTTTCTTTGTGATTCTACCTGGATAAGTGAACAAGACAAGTTGTTACTTCATTCATCACACAATAATATTTCACCTCCCCATGCCAAAGTGTTTCCATGTGTTTGGTTCCCTTTTGCTCATCTTCACTATATGCTCCTTTCATCAAAGCTGTTTATGAAACTAGAGTCTGATTCACGTGATAGGTCTCTCATAAAATAATTTCTATATTTCCTATGGAATTCTGTTGTCACCTTAGAATTCCTGATGTCCAAAGCCAGGCCTCTATTTGACTTTACTAAAGTTTTGAACAAGGTCACAACGCGCCTAAAAAGCTATAGACATAAAGCCAGAGTTAGTGGCTTTGATTTGCAAGGATGAATGTGAGATGCTTTTCTTTGAATTAAAAAAATAAAATCAATTTAATTAAGTTTGCTAATTTTATTAAGGCTTCCTTCTGCAATTCTCTAGTCCCTTTCTTTCTGGACAAGAAAAATAGGACACAAAAGTAGTTTGTTTAGTTTATATGTAGTCCATTGGTTTAATTTACAAATAGTCCATTCTCTTCATAATACTCTGGAGAGCCTTGAAAAAGATGTCTACTAAAGAAAATTAAATAATTTTAATTAGAGAAAGTTTCCCTATGCCAGGAAGGCTGCTATTCTTCTGCTAACAGGAAAAAAGAAGAAATTTTATGGCAAGAAAAACACTTTGCACATTGCAGCTAAATAGAAAGTACCAGGCTTCAAAGCCTGAGCCCTGATGAATTGTATAAGGTGATTTTATTTTCCCCATTAAAGGAAAAGATAGGTTTGTTTTAAAGTTTGTGGGATTGAGCCTGACATTACTCCATATGCTTATTTACACCAGCAGTGGGCTTTCACAGTTAACTTTCTTACATGCTGGATGAACAATGTCGAGGAATCTGTGGAATGCCAAGGAAGGTAGCTTGTATTTCCCAGCCCCTTGTTAATATTTGACCTCTGAGATCCGTCCTCTCTCCTTGCCTCTTCAGGCTAGTACTCTCAGAAAAGTCAGGTTCATTTTGTAATATCTTTGGACCAACTATGTTATAGGAGATAACGTCAAGCAAGATTTTGGGCACAAAAGGCCTTTCTTCATGTCTGGGAAAGTAGTAGGTATAGTCCAAATAATACTTCACCACTTTTTCTCATATGAAGTTTTGTCACTGTGGTTTAGCTTCACTTGTTACAGATAAAGACAGACAGATAGCACAATTACAGTGGATTAGCTGATGCAAACATCTAAGCCTTGAGTTTTCCTCATGTGCTTACATGGTTTATTCGTGCATCTATCCACATCCTTACAGAGTGTTACTTCCCCATGTCATGCTACCCTCCAGCTTCAGCTCTGCATAACACCTGCATAGTAAAAGGACGTTTTTATTTCCTAAGGAAAACTTTTGTATGTATTTAAAAATTGGAACCACCCAATACTGATATTTTGGGGCAGTTTATCACTGATTTTTTTTTCAACAGCTATTGGACAAATTTCTCAGGAATTTTGATGGCAAAATTTGCCAAAAAAATTGCAAAAATATTCAGTTTTTTTCACCAGATGTTTGATTTTGCATGCTTCTATTTTCCTGATAAAGTTCTGTGCACTTATTTAGGTTCTTTTTTGTTAAAAGCAAAGCCATTAAAAATACTGGAATATTTTTTACCAGACTTACTACACATCATAGAACTATAGAAAATCAGGGTTGGAAGGGACCTCTAGTCCAACCCCCTGGTCAAAGCAGGACCATCTCCAACTAGATGATCCCAGGAAGGCTTTCTCTAGCCAGGTCTTAAAAACTTCCACCACCTCTCTGGGTAACCTGTTCACCGCAAGCTTTACTACCCTCCTGGTGAGAAAGTTTTTCCTAAAATCTAACCTATAACTTCCCTTGCTTCAACTAGAGACTGTTGCTCCTTGTTCTGTCATCTGCCACCACTGAGAACAGTCCAGCACCATCCTCTTTGTAACCACATTCATGTAACTGAAAGCTGCTATTAAACCCTCTCTCAGTCTTCTCTTCTCCAGGCCCGGTAAGCCTGGTTCCATCAGCCTCTCCCCAGAAGTCATGTGCGCCAGCCCCCTAACCATTTTCATTGCCTTCTCTGGACTCTTTCCAATTTGTCCACATCCTTTCCACAGTACTCCAGATGTGGCCTCACCAGCAACAAATAGAGGGGAATAATCACTTCCTTCTATCATTTAGTAGGTAACACTCCTACTAAATGTAGCCCAGTATGCTGTTAGTGTTCTTCGCAACAAGGGCACACTGTTGGCTCATATTCAACTAATGTTCACTGTCTGTAACCCTCAGGTCCTCTTCTGCCAAGCTGCTGCTTAACCTGTCAGTCCCCAGCCTGTCCTGGTGCATGGGATTGTCCTGTCCTAAGTGCAGGACTTTGCACTTGTCCTTTTTGAACTACATGAGATTCTTTTTGTTCAATCCTCCAATCTGTCTAGGTCTCTCTAAATATTTGCCCTACCCTCCAGTGTATCTACTACTCCATCCAGCTTGGTGTTATCTGCAAACTTTTTGAGGGTGCACTTTATCCCATCTTCCAAATCATTGATGAAGATATTGTAAGATAGGTCCCAGGACTGACCCCTGAAGCACTTCATTTGATGCCAGCTGCCAGCTAGACATTGAGCCCTTAATTACCAGCCTTTGAGCTCAAAGATCCAACTAATTCTCTATTCACCTTATAGTGTGTTCGTCCAACCTGTACCTTGTTTGAGACTGTTGCGAGAAACTGTAGCAAAAGCCTTGTTATAGTCAAGGTATATAACATCTACTGCTCTTCCTGCATCCACAGAGCCAGTTGTCTTATAGAAGGCCATAAGGCAGGTCAGGCATGACTTGTCTATGTCTTCTAATGTTGAGGATCACAGTATACTATCATGTTAACATCAGCAGGGGCACAGTTATTTAGTTCCAGTCTTTGAAGGACAGTCTATGATTCTATGAAAGACTGTCTGTCACTTAAATATAGGGATTCCTAAAGCAGATCTTAAAACCACTCCCTCCCCTGTCCTTCCCTTACAGAGGTGCATTTCAGTAGGGCTGTGCAAGGCTTCAGGCAGAGCTTCAGATCCAGAGAAGCTTTGGACACTTTGGAGTCCAAAGCAGGATGTCGGAGTTGAAACGCTGGCCTGATTTGGCTTCCCGAAGCGGTTCAGAGCCACCTTGGAGCTGCTTCGGAGATCCAGCCACAGGATATAATGGGGAAACAATAAAGTTTCTATAGCTTTGTTGCTTTATGTCTGATTTGGATGAAATTTTCAGGGATGCTGGACTCTGCAGATCAAATGAAGTCTGCCAAGTTTTAAGAAGATCCGTGTGGGGGTTTGGGGGGAACTGCACCCCACATTCTTGACACCAAAACTCATGTCACATCTAGGCATTACAACATAAGGAGGTGAAAACTTCAGGGGGGGTAGCCTATGCTGAGTCCACAAAGCCTGACAAGTTTCAAGAAGATCAGTGCAAGGGTTTGGAGGGAGCTGCACCCCAAATTCTTGGGGAGTGGGAGACAATACTGCAGGCCTGGCTGCTAAGCTACTGTGTTACCAGTTACCAACCAATCGTGATTCACTCAGGGGCCAGCTCAATACACAGGACCTAGCTAATGTAGCCAGTTAATTGCCATCAATTAGCACCTACAAAACTAAGCTAAGGAGAGGAAATAATAAATACAATCAACTGCACCAAGACAGACAGAGTCAGTCCCACAAGCACGCATGGCACAAGTTTTGTGTGTCAGCAGCTAGGGGTGCAGGGCCCCAGAACCCCCCTTGCACCGATCTCCTTGACAGCTGGCAGGTGGTGTGGCCGCAGCAGGGGCCACCATCCCTGCAGCTGTCACCCCGCTGCGCCTTAACATACGCAGGGTCACCCATGGCACGAGTTTTGCTTGTCCGCAGCTTGAGGTGCAGTTCCCCACAAACCCCTGCACCTACCTCCTTGAAACTTGGCAGGCATTGTGGCCTCAGTAAGAGCTACCACCCCTGCACTTTTGTAACACACAGCTGCGACACAGCTGTGACAGGAGTTTTGGTTTCAAGAATTTGGGATACAGTTCCCCCAAAACCCCAGCACCGATCTTCTTGAAACTTGGGAGGCTCCATGGCCTCACCAGGGGCTACCATACTTGCAGGTTTCATCCAAATTGGACAAAAAACAACAAAGTTATAGATATTTAATTGGTTCCCCCATTATACCCTATGGCCGGATCTCCGAGGTAGCTCTGAAGCTTCGGAGCCACTTCAGCCGAATTGAGGCAGAAACCCAGTCCAGGACTCCGGCTCGGATCTCAGCCATCCAAAGTGGCCAGATATGAAGCCAGATTGGATCGCTGCTGACTTGCACAGGTCTACATTTAAGCACCGTGTCCCTGCAGAAGCACCACTTCGATCCCAACATTTCCCTGATGAGAGTCAGCCATACAGACGAAGCACTTACACACCTACCCCTGTCTTTCCCTTATAGGAGAGGTGTTTTAACCTGGTTCTGTGTAGGAGTGGTACTTCACTCCCGACATTTCACTGGTGACAGTCAGCTGGGCCCTGAGGGACAAGCTTGGCCACTAGTCCCAGAGGAAAGCCAGCCAATATGCCATGCTTCTACTATAGGACATGGTCCCCCCAGGAGGTGCTTAGGAGCTGAAGGGGGTGCATCTGATTTGATGGTATGCTGGGGAAACCCAGGTTGTCATTCAGCATGGGAGTCCACCTTGCACGCTACTTGTTATGTTATGTTATGTTGATCTGACACCCCAGGATGAATTTCCAATCACCACCATTATTGACATGCTGCTGAACCTGTGACTTGACCCTTGGAGAAGTTCCTCAAACCCTGGCTGCTTAGGAAGAGTTTTGTTGTGTGCTGCCATTGACTTTCCAATGCCATTCCTCTACTTTGAATACTGTGTTAGGGAGTGCAGGTGAGGATTGCTCTGCTTTCAGGCATTAGGGTCGGGGGATAGTCTTGGATGAGGATGGAGCCATGATTCCAGAAGCAGGGGATGGGGTTTTCCCTGGGGGGTTGATACAGTGACTGCCTACACTGTAAAATTTGGAGTCATCTGGCACCCGTGGACTTTCCTTAGGGATCAAATCAGAGGGGAGGCGGGGAAGTGCTGGAGTGCCATTTGCCAGCATCTCCAGGTACACCACTCAGGAGTCAAACGAGCAGCAGGATTAGATTAGCTAATATAATGGTTCCCATGTGGGACTCTTGCCATCACATCAGTAGTTTTCTTTCACTGGGAGGGAGAGGGGATGTTTGCAAAGGGAAATTTTCTTGTCCTTGCTGTACTGAAACTCTAGTAGTTCTCAGAGACAGCTGCATGTTTTCCTGTCCCTGACCTGAGTGTCCTCTCTGCCACCCAGGCCTGTTGCACTGTCAACTGGGGTGGGGTGCCAAGTGCTGGCATTTATATCTGATTTTTTACACTGTCTACAGAGCTCAGTAAATTATTTTAGTGCCTTTCCATTAGCGCAAAGTGTGGGGGGCAGGAGTTGTTTCAGCACCACTACTCTGGCAAGCTGGGGGGAGGCTTGACTTCTTCCAGGAGTTGAGTATTGCCCTGAGAGAAAGGGCAGAGAGATGTGAAATAGGCAGATTTATGATCCCATTAAATGGGAGATGGGCTGTTAATCACCCAAGGCCAGGAGGATTGATGCCTCAACTGTGGTCCAGAGTGGGAGGGAGGGAGTGACTGGTCTGCCCAGTGCTCAAAGACAGGAACCTCTCAGTCATTTAGCAGCTGGAGCCTTGCACATTGAGCAGTCAGGACAAGGCAACTCACCCTCTCCCCATGCCCCTCCATTGCTGCACCACCCTCAACCCCTTTCTGGGTTTCTTGGCCACAACAGCCTGAGAGAGGGATGTGACCATAAGGATGGCCTGTAGTGGCTGTAGGTCCCCCCCACTCTTTCTTCCTGTCCTCTCCCTTCTCCTCAGGGGCTCCATGGTTCCCTCAGTGCCTGGGTCCTTCTCATGGATGTATGGTGCGGGGACAAACCACACCATCCTGGGTTGCCCGGTATCTTTGATCAGTGCCTGATGCAACAGAAAACATGGGAAAAGGGCTAGATGTGGATCCTGTGGGTCATGCTGTATCAGTGGCCACTGTGCTTGAAGTGGGAGGATGGCTGGGGAGGTACAGGGGCTGCTGTGCCTGTCTGGAAGGGAGGCAGTGAGGTGTTTGAGGAGTAGGTCTAGAACAACCATGGCTACAGAGTGGGGAATAGTGTCTTGGGGTACCTATGCTCGGCTGCAGTCCATGGGGTCATGGACAGCGATGGGAGGGGGCTCCCATGAGGTGCAGGGCACAAACTTGGATTCTAGGTCCTGGGTCTCAGTTTCCCTGGAGCCAGAGCTTTCCCCCCACCTTTGCTTCAAGAGCTGTGCTTCCTGCTCTTGCCCATGCCTAAGAAGATGTTAAGGATTCACAAGTCCAGCTATAGGTGCAACTTGTTTCCCACGCCCTGTGATGATTCAGGGATTGGCATAAACAGGGTGGAGTCCTCATGGACTGGTTCTGGGCAGTTGACCACTTGCCCTGTGGCTGCCCTGTGGCAGCTGACCTCTTGCCCTGTGGCTGCCAGAAACCTGATCCTGGGCACCTCCCTGCACCTCCTCCTCCCTGCCAACAACTACTACTGCCCCCTCAGTGGTTCTATAGGTGTGCTGGGTGTCAACGTCCCTGTCCTTGGTAAGGAAGTGGGAGAGTCCTTGTGGAAGGATATGGTATGCCTCTAGGTCCAGGACCTTTTGGTGGCATTGTACACACACTTATACTGCATCTTCATGCATTTAGTCTTGTTGTGGTACTGCTCCCAGTCCTTTTTGTGGCCTTGCACCTGCATCTGTTTGGTAATTCACTTGAAGATAGCCCCATTCTTGTGCTCTTTATGGAGCGGTAGCTGGATCTCCTCTTCACCCCAGATGGCAATGAGATCCCTCATTTCCCTGTAGTCCCATTTTAGTGACTGGGGTTGGGTAGCGGAGGAGGACAGGATGGGTGGGGTCTTCCATGGTCCATGCTGGTGCCTGCGGGGTCTCAGTATCCATGAGTTGGTGATGGTCTGGCTGTGAGGGGGTGGATGGAGGAAAGGCTGGCATGGTGGATGAATGGAAGGAGCAGAGGTTATACAAAAGAATCATAGAAGTCAGGTCAGAAAGGACCTCGTAGATCTTCAGGTCTGACCCCCTGCCCGAGCAGGAGAAAAACTGGGCTCAGATGTCTCCAGCCAGGTAGGCATCAAGCCTCTTCTTAAAGACCCCCAGGGTAGGAGCCAGCACATGACCGAGTCCCTTATAGGGACATGGCTCTCCCTTTCACTGCAGCTGGGTATGGCCCCTGTTCCAGAGTGACTGGGGCTCCACTTATCAGGCCACCCCACAACCTCTAACTTTCCTGGGACTTTCGGCAGACACCCTGTGATTCTGGCAATGTCCTGGCCTGGACAGCTACAATGTTCTCTACCTGCCTGCAACATGGAGACAGTCCCCCTACTACTGATGTTTCTAGGGGCATCCACCTTCTTGCCTCAGCTTGAGTGCTCAGTGTGTCTCCTCACCCCACCCTCAGTACTCTGGGACCCTGTAGCTGCAAGCCACAAAGCACCCCTAGGTGCACATGGCCAGCAATGGCCAAGACACAGAAGTCACAGAGTCATTTTTGTGCAGTCCCAGTCCTGATGTTCTGCCCCCTGCCAACCCAAGGCACCAGAGGCAAGACACCTGCACTGGTTCCTGCTCAGGGTTGGGGAGACAGTCCATGATGGGATCCAGGTGGCAGAATGTCTGGCTCTGACCTCTGAGATGTGTCGTGCAGGAGCCAAAGTCAGGGTCCATGGGGCTATGCCCAAGTGCAGGGATATGGAGGTCCCTGACTGGGTGTGCAGGAGCCAGGGTTGGGGTGTGCAGGAGCCAGGGTGTTAGGTCCGTGTATACATAGTAGGGTGTTTTATGAAAGGGTGCAGAGGCATGGCCTGGGGACTTGGATGTCCAGGTCCTACAGTTCATGCAAAGGATGCAGAAACCTCCTTTTCCTCTGCTGCTTGCCTGCAGCTGGCAGGTGGCTGGAGGCAGGAGGCAGGGCTAGGGAGAAGTGCTGTGCTAGCTCAGCTCTGAGAGAGCTTGGGGGTGGGGCCCACTGGGCTTTTCGCCAGAGCAGCTGAGCATGGCCTGAGTGCTAGTGCACTTCCCTGCAAGGGAGGTTCGCAGGGGCTGAAGGATGCTGCTGGGATGCTAGAGGACACAGACCTAATTTGAATCAAATGGGTAACTCATACAGAAGTACGGTACATTGATCTTACCTTGATCAACCTGATTAAAGTGTACTTCGAACCGGGTCTGTCTTAGCTCCTGGTGTTTTTAGACAAGCCTTTGTGCACTAAATTTCTGTATAGTTATGGGTTTAGATCAATTTCCAATCACTTAGACTGGTCTAAGTATAATGTCTGTACTTGGCCTAAGACTCAGTTTTGGGGATCTACCATTGAAAATATGGAAAATATGTTTATCTGGAGAGTCACAATTCATGGGGAATCTGAATACTAGCAGGCCAAAAGTTAAGTGCTGTTGGTCTCTGTGGCACTTAACTTTCTCAGCTTTCCAGAGATCTGCAGTACATAGTTAAGGTGTGCTGCCCAGTAGCAATTCAGGTGGGTGCTCTCCTGAATCCTCAGTTGCAGATGTTACTTTCAGCTACAAAGTAAAAAAGTTAGTTTTCTCAGATTTAAAAGGGAATCTCTCTCTCTCTCTCTCTCTCTCTTTCCCCTCATCCTCCAAAGGAAAGTGTTTGAACTGTCTAATTGTGCCAGAAGATGATCAGGTTCACATCAGTGTAAATAGGGCTTAGTGTGGGCTGCCACAGGATAATAAATAAAGGGAGGAAAATTAAAGGCATGGTGTCAGCTTCAAGAGATGTTAATTCTTTAACTAGGCTGATAGCAAGATCTACCATGAATTACTTGAGAGACAAAAGGCAGTGAACCTGAAACAATAGTATATGCTGCCAGTCAGACCAAACGTTCTTATTTTTTCCTCCCCATAACACAGCAGATAACCTAACAAGTCAGTATACAAAGTAGTCACATGAATCTCCATTTAATAAGTAATTCCCAAATATTTTAGTGCCATAACAGATTCCTAAACATTGTGCTTCTCCTGAGCAGCAAGTTTCCTGAGAAGCCTTTCTGGGGACTTCTTCCCCTTCCTAAATCTCTTGCTTTTATTTATATTCAATGTTTGTTCTTTTTTGGGTCTGGCATCTCCACTCCCCAAGCCTCTAATAACTCAGTCTCTCTACTTGACCATCTCATCAATGTGAGCTGCACATGAATTGAATTTCTTAAAGCAGAACTTGGACAGCACTCTCAGGTGCATTAGCTTGCCTAATTAAAAAGCAGACCAGCAATGAGATCACCTAGACTTCCCTACTGCGCTCAGTAAACCCTTCCAAATTAATAAGGTGCCAAATGGTTCATCTTATAAAAATCTTGCGTTACTTTAACTATCAACTAATAAACAAAATAACCACTAAGAAATAGAGTCCTTTCCCTAATTAAAATCCCACCTTACTTTCCCTTCTGCCCCCACCCTATTAAAAATCACAATACAAAGTGAAAATCACCAATCATTTCTTTCAGTGCAATAAGCACAAATCCTTCCCAATTGCTCATGTGAAGCAAGAAATTAAGGAAATTATCATATTAGAATAAAAAAACCCCAGTTTTGAATACCTAGTAAAGCTACTCAAACACTCAAAAAAGCCATGAAACATAAATTGTGGATGGTAGTCAGTTTTTCCTCCACAGATCATGAAAATAAACCCACACAGTGCCCGTGTGCCTTAGATACAGTACTTGCTAGATTGCACTGAAAAAAAAATGCTACATGCAGAATGTATGTTGAGAAATGCACTAAAATTATTACTGTTCAAACCCTGCAGGAAGTGTGGGGGAAGTAAAACTATGGGCTGTTAGTGTCAGTTATGCAAGGATACAGCAAGATGAAAACCGGACAGGGAAGAGTGTGTGCATTAGTAGCACTGCTACCAACAATGTCATACTGCAGGAAAAGTTTTTTGTTACATGGATGTGCAAATAGGATGTTTCTTTGATCACTGACAGTTTAAGATACCCAGAAAGCAACACTGGCCATGTGTTTCTTTTGTTATCTGCATTGGCCCAGGAGCTCACAGTCATTACTTTTTAACACGGGTATATCTGTGGAAAGTAAAGCATTTGCTGATATGGGATGGGATTGCCATAATGTACTCTATATAACACCGCATTTTAAGCTGAAAAGCTGACTTGCACAAACTATACCTGCTTATATGTTAAGTAGGGCTACTTGCTGGAAGCACCTTACCTCTAACTTACATTGACACTTAATTGGTTTCTAAAAGCAGTTTCACATGCTGTTTTAACACTTGAACATGTGATTGGAAAGTAGCTAAAAGGCATGGTAGATACAATTGTAAAATAACTAACTACTTCGGTACAAGAAAGGCCTTCATTCTGGTTGTAGAACCCTGTAAGTGTGCCACTGTCCCTACTAAGCCAGCAAAGCATGAGCTGGTTGGTCTTGTGGCTCTGCTTCAAGGCTCAGAACTCCATACAGGGCCTGATTCCCTTCTTTCTGGTTTCTGTGGAGTTAATTCTGTTTCATGTTACTGTAAGTGAAAGGAAAATCAGGCCCATAATCTATGAAAAATATCCATGCAGTTTCCACTGCATGTGGAAAAGCCTTTTCACCTCTGAAGATAACTAACATTTTGACCCTAAAGAAATAAATGCATTGCCAGCAAGCTGTGTATACGTTGGCAAGCCTAACTTTAATTGACATATGCAACACTCACAAACACAGCCCAAAGTGAAATCCATAAGGTCCAGGTTGAATGGAAAATATTTAAGGCAAGTTGTACAGTTCAGCTTCATATAGCCAAGGGGTTTCCTCTACTGCAGTCCCTTCCAGAACATTTGGGAAGCATATCTCCAGATTCATCTTTTTTTTTTTAAGTATGTTTAACAATACCACTGTGTTTTCAGTCCTTCCCTGTCTGTCTGAAGAGCTTGTTAAGGCCAAGCCATTTGTTTAAGTCTTCTGGCCCTCTATCCTACAACTTATTGTTCCAAAAGACATGCCAATGTGGGTCTCTCCCGAACCTGAAGAGTTTAAGTTGATTCCTTGGTCAGCTTCTTGCCAAGCCTACGGCTGAGGAGTACTCATTGAAGTAGTCTGGCAGCCATCCCATCCTGCCTGGACTACAACCTTTTATCCCAGATGTTACTTGTTGGTTACTTATCCACAGTTGGAAAGGCACTTTTCTGCCTATTAACCCCTATGTTACTGTTATTGCATGAGCCAACAGTGTACAGTAATGCTGTTCCAAAAAAAATCCATTAGCAAACTCTGCATGTCACATGCAAGTCACAGGAAGTGATTATTCCACTTAGCACTCATAAGTCCTCACCTGGAATACTATGACCAGGTTCTGGTACTGCACTTTAAGACATACATGTGCATACTGAAAACAGTCCAATCAGAACAGCAATAATAATTAGGGGTCCAAAAACAATACTTTAAAATGATAGCTTACAAGAGCGGTAATTATTTTAGCCTAGAGCAGTGGTCTCCAACCTTTTTAAGGTGAAGGTCACTTTTTGAAGCAAAGGACAATTCAGGATCTACTGCTCCACCCCCTGCCCCCCCCCCCCCCAGTCCACCCTGTCCCCCTGCCTAACAGGTCTGTTGGTGGAGGGGAGGCAGATCGAGGTCCCTGCGGTGAGGAAGGGAGTAGGGCTGGGGTGAATAGGGCCTCAGCTAGGCTGGATCCTGGGCAGCTTGTCCAGGTATGCAGAAATGCTCCTGCCTCCACCCCAGCGGAGGCCCAGGGGGCACATGCCCCCTGATCTGTGTGTGGGGCAAGGCAGCTGCTGCTGCACACTGGGCTTTGTACCCTGGGCTTCGCACCCTGAGCTGCAGTGGGACTTGGGGCACAAAGCCCACTGTGCAGCAGCATCTGCCTCACCCCACACATGGATCGGGGGGCACATGTGCCCTGGGCTTCTGCCGGGGTGCGTGCAGTGGCAGGAAACCCCCTGCATGCCTGGATGACCTGCCTGGGCTCTGACCCTCCCTTGGCCCAGCCTGATTGGCACCCCACTCACCCAGTAGCAGGGGGCATAGAGGGGGATTGTCCCACTCACTCAGCCTTGCCCCAGTGGCAGGGGGTATGGCTCAGCCCAGCCATGTGCATCTTGTTGCTCCTATGGGCTAGCCCCCCCCGACTGAGATCAACTGTCAGGGACTCCCTGATTGACCAGTCAATTGGGATCTAGTAGTTGGTGACCACTGGTCTAGAGAAAGAAGATTGAAGTGAATATCTGAAAAGTCTAGAAACCCTTGAAGGGTAGTTATACAGAGGGTGGTGACCCATATGTTCTCTGCATACACAGGAATCAGGACAAGTATTCGTCTAAAATTGCAACAAAGGAGGCTGAGGTTGGATATTAGGAAGAACTTTCTAACTATGAGGGTGGATAAGTGCTAGTCCATATTACCTATATAGGTTGTGGAATTTCTATCATGGAACCTTTCAAGTTCAGGTTAGAAAAAAATGTTTGGGAAGTTTAGATAAAGGTATTCCTATTCTAAACATTGGTGCCTTCCTGAGGTCCCTTCTAGCTATACTTTCTACGACTCTATAATCTGGCAATTTCCTTTGTTCAAGAATAGTGTTACAATAATGTGGGCTTGTCTAACCATTTGTGATTTCTACTCAACATGTGGCAAAAATGATTTTTCTGAAGTCTGAACAAAATCTGACTTAACTAGGTTTAAAGATGTAAGCAATGGAGCTTAACTATGCGTGATCTGATTGTACAGTGATCTCCAGCTTTCTCATCCTAGCTACATCATGAATACTACTTGCAAGTTCTTGAAATGTGGTGATAGGTCCTCCTCCATCATCTTTTTGGATTCAGTCTTTACATAGTAGAATATCAGATCTACCTCATCTCATGACTCAATCCTTTACTTAACAGGATGCTTGTTTCCATTGCTCAACATAAAAATCTTGGTCCACTGAGAACATCTAAACTGAGGGAAGGGATGATGCTTGGGGGTTTTAGTGAAGCCCTATAGGGAGGTGAGGAGCTGTGGTGAAAGTCCACTAAGGTCTTACAGTTTCAGTAGGTTGATATGGTATATCTGCTTTGCTTCCTTGCTTGGTAACTTCATAATATATTAGTCCATTTTCTTCAGGATGTCACTTGGGCCTTGCCATCCTAAGCTCTATTCTCTCGGTTCAAGCTCAGATCCTCTTGTTGTAGGCATATTCACCCTGGAACTATGACTTAAGAAGATCATTCATCTTTATTTGTGTGCATAATTTAAAGACAAAATTTAAAGGTATAATTTTAGGGAATAAAACTCAGAAAAGCTACTTAGAAGACTTTTTTAGCAGTGGGCATGTAGAACGTTGACTGATAAAACTATTACTCCTATGAGTGAATTAATAACTGATCAGAATGAGTCAGACAATGCTAGTTAATAAAATAATTTTATGGTAAACAGCCATTATTGGCTGGAAAGTATGTCTTATGCATGTCAGTAAATTACTTTTTCATATAGTCTTTTATAGAATTTATAGAAAGCTGTGAGCATAAAGACATTTTTGTACATACCCATAATCCATAGGGTCCTGTGGTTACATGTCTATGAATTGTGATACCCAGCTCAGTTCTGCTCATGGATAAATATTGAAATGTTGAAAAAATACCCATTAGCCATGAATAAATGGAAGGCCAATCTAGAATGAGCTGCAGTTTATATAGACTGACTTCCTTCTGTATCAAAGAGTTATTTTGGTACAGCTCATTACAGTGAAACATCCTGTTGAAATAACTGATTATCACATTAGAAAACATTTATAAAGATTTAAAATTGAAAATTGAAACATGGATGTCTAAAGATAAGCATATTAAACAATATTAGACTCCTAAATAAACTTGCCTTTTTACCTTAGCCCTTCTTTGGCTCCATTTCCTTTCTTCTTTAAGATCATTCTTTGAAAAAAAACAATTGGAAAAAATTGTTTTGACTGTGCTGTTATTTAGGAATAACCTTGAGGTTGTGGAGAATGATTTTGAATGGTCCTCAGACAGTCACAATACTGTGATTTACACTGTCTGTTGTTCTTGAGATATGCAAATCAATCTCCTCTTAATCAGAGTAAACTGCCCCTTTCACCTGATTTCTGTAGTGCTACCAGTGGCAGATGTTGTTGTGGCTCGCATAGAATTGCAATCAGCAGGAATGTCAAACCAGCACACTTTCCAAGTGCCAAAATGTTTTTTTTATTCTAGTAATAGTGTCCAGAGGCCTGAACAAGGTCAACACTACTGTAATAAGTAGTGTATATAATCTATATACTGATTATATTCACTTAAAAATAAAGAAGCATATGTATGTATGTGCACATAGCCATCCATCAGTTGCACATAAGGAGGCAGATTCTGTTTTCAGTTATAGCAGAGTAAGCTGCAGTGGTGCCGCAGTAATTTCAATAAGCCTGACTTCAAGACAATCAATATCAAAGAAGTTTTTTGGGATACCTGTGCAACTGAATTCAGGTCCTGGCTCTTAATTTTCTGATTGTTCTAAAACTTACTCAGTGATATAAAATTTAGATGTCAAATTAATATTTGATAGATTATTTGACATTTTGTTTGCCCTAAAGATCAGTCAAGAGTGTTCTAACTTTGAATGAATGGCACAGTTATTGCATGCCTCCCTCCAGCTATTTTTAAATGTTTCAAATATCATGCTGGAAGACATGGGTGAGAAAATTTAAACAATGTGGTATGCACTCATGCCATGTGGAATTTTTTTTTGCTGCATGTACTTCAGTGCTTTATATTATCAAAGACTCTGTTACCATAAGTTAAAGGATAAATGCAATTTTGTAAAAATAAAGACACAAATATTAAGATCCCAAATCATTGCCTGCTTCACTGCTGTTTATTGTAATTGCCTCTCTTAGACAGACTGCACCTACTGTGTTTCCAAATGCAGTACGTCCTGGCATCCATTGACTAATGGAATGGTTGTGGGTGATGCTTGGACAGCAGGTTTTGTAGAGGAAGAGCAGCAAGGCTTACCTTGAATTTCTTTGATCTTTCTGATAAGTGTACAGCAGTGGTTCTCAAACTTATTAGACTCAAAAGACCACTAGGAAAATGCCAGTTCTTAGTTTTCCCTCCTTTCTTTATTACAGAAAAATAGTGCAAATAACTCAAATCACACTAGGATTATAAGAAAGTAGGCCTATAAGATATCTCAAAGTTCATGTAGTCCAGCCCCCTGCTCAAGGCAGGATTATCCCTAACTAAACCATCCTTGCCAAGTTTCTGTCAAGGATGGAGATTCCACAATTTCTCTAAATAGCCTATTCCAATGTCTGACCATTCTCATAGGCAGAAAGTTCCTCCTTACTCCAACTTCAATTTCCCCTACTGCAACTTAAGGCCATTGCTCCTAACCCTGGCCCTTACAGCCACAGAGAAAAGCCCATCTTCATTCTCTCTATAGGTCAGGGTCAGAATATTTTTAATACTATGGATTCCTCTTTGAAATCTCTGGTTTTATCTTGTGAATTGTGTAGCTGCTTGCACATGTAACAGTGCTAATATCACATGACGATCTCAAAAGAATCTCATGGCCATAGCACCTTGGTTGAAAATCAGTGCTATACAGGATAGAAAAACTCTGAGGCAATGGTTCACAACCTTTATGGACTTAAGTCATCCCTTGAAAGACTCAAGTGAATCCTTGTTCGACTAAAGGGACCTCTTGGAAAATGTCAGCTTTTAGTTTTCACTTTATATTTTTACTACATAAAAAATAACAGGACAATTCTTCTGTTACCAAGAGCTCAGAAAGACCACAGCAGGTCAAAATTGGTGTTGGACAAATGGGTTGTTAGGTGGATAGAAAGCTGGCTGGATTGTTGGGCTCAATGAGTAGTAATGCATGGCTTAGTGTCTAGCTGGTAGCCAGTATCAAGTGGGGCGCCTCCAGGGTTGGTCTTGGGACTGGTTTTATTTAATACCTTCATTAATGATTTGGAAGATGGGATGGATTGCACCCTCAGCAAGTTCATAGATGACACCAAGCTGGAGCGAGTAGTAGGTACACTGGAGGGTAGGCTAGGATTCAGAGGGACCTAGACAAATTGCAGGACTAGGTCAAAAGAAGTCTCATGAGGTGCAGTAAGGACAAGTGCAAAGTCCTGCACTTAGGATGGAAGAATCCCATGCAATTCTACATCCTGGGGACTGATTGGCTAAGCAGCAGCTCTGCAGAAAAGGACCTGGGGGTTACAGTGGATAATCAGCTGAATGTAAGTCAGCAGTACGCCTTGCTGGCAAGAAGAATAACAGCATACTGGGCTACATTAGTAGGAGTGTTGCCAGCAGATCAAGGGAAGTGATTATTCTGATCGATTCTGCTGTGGTGAGGCCACATCTGAAGTACTATGTCCAGTTTTGCCCCTTTCCTCCCCCCCACTGCAGAAAGGATGTGGACAAGTTGGAAAGAGTCCAGCAGAGGGCAAGAAAAATGGTGAGGAGGCTAGGGCAGGCAAGGTTCTTTGGGTAGATGTGATATCTTTTATTAGACCAACGAAATAGTTGAACAAAAGTTCTTTGCAAAGCTTTTGGACACAGCCACCCTTCTTTGGGCAGTGGGAGACACTGCTGTTGTTCTGAGTTCTCCAACTTAGAAAAGAAATGAAAAGTGCCTGATTTCTGGGGTTTGTCACATAGTGAGTGAGCGTTTTATGCAGGAATTTCTTTGCAGAAATGCTCCCAGGCACACTAGGGAGGTGGTATTGACATCATCAAAGCACTTCTTCACTGAGTAGGAGTGCTCCAGGGGAGGGTTAGGGACAACTGCAATTTATAAGCTTAGAAAAATAGAAAGACTGCATCAACTGGTATTTTGAGCCCAGTTTTTCTCCTTTGAGCCCAGTTTTTCTCCTGCCCAGGCAGGGAGTCGGACTTGAAGATCTACAAGGTCCCTTCTGACCCAACTTCTGTGATTCTGTGAATGGAGTGCTCCTCCTGGGCACACCACCCAACTGGTAGGGCACATTGTAAAGAATATGGAATCTGGAGTCTCGTTTTCAGTGCCATAACAAGGAAGTTTGGTGCCTGGGTCAAAGCCCACAGCGGCAGCCTGCCCTCACACCGCACACAGATCTGGGGGGTACACACCCCACATGCTTGCCTGGGGGTGCACACAGCAGCGAGAGCTGCCCTTCCCCCATCCCCAAGCCACCACGAATGAGCCGCTCGCTGTTCCATCCCATGTCCCACCCTGGCTGGGTAGCGCCTGTTGCTGCCCCTTTACTTTGGCACCCAGGATGGTTGCTCCACTCCACCTCCCACCGCCCCTCCCCTTTGCTACAACACTGCTTATTTTGCATGAAAAGAGTTTGAAGCAGCACAACAGGCAGCACTGCAACCTGTCTGTTTGCATTCTTCTACAGCCAGGTCACAGTGCTGCCTGTTGTGGTCTTATTTGGCCCTCTACCCCAGGGTGACCTTTGGTCTCTATTAGGTATACCCTTCCAGGGCTGGTCTCTGCCTGTGCTCAAAATCAAAAGAAACAAAAGAAGCTTCCCCCAGCTCAGCTTCTCTTCCTCCAAATGAATGTCTTGGAATGCCACAATCTAGCCCATAAATGTGTACATTAAACAACTGCACATGCACTTTAAACTTGGGAACTAACCATGCTGTTATCTGTTCCTCTGTCTTTGCCAGATGATCAATTCAGAATTGGGCGTTTCCTTTATTATTGTTGGTCATATGGGAATAAAAGAACAGAACTAGGACCAGCACTTATTTTTTTGTGAAATAAGTTCTCTGTTATTTGGTACAGAGAAAGAAATAATAAATATTTTCAGGGGTGTACGTTGTAGCCATGTATAAAATAATAAATAAATATATAAAAATGATATCATATTCACCCAAAGAACCCTGTCTGCCTATAAATATTTTCATGCATTTTGCTCTTCAGTACATATAACTATTAATCAACACACAGATGGGCTGTTCTTGATAAATGCTATTTTATCAGTGACCTATATTATTTATTGTGTATCTTATTTAGAAAGAAAAATACTATTATTATTATTAGGCCTAAATAATATAGATAAAATAACATGAATAACATGAATAATATTAGTCCTTGACAATATTATCCTACTGAAATCACTGCTTCAGTTGCAGTAAGATAAAGGAGTGTTAATGTCACTGTTCATGGCTGGTGAGATGCCGTCTGGAACACATATGAGATGCCATATTCAAGAAAGATTAATTCAAACTGATATGAAAGTGAACATACTATCTGATGAGAGCAGAAAAAAACCCACCCAAATCCAAGACAGATTTCATTTTATTCACGGTAGCCCAGTGAAGGCTGAGAAGAGATTTGATTGTGTTTTACAAATACAGAAGGAGGGGAAGGGATACATATAAGGGAGAGAGAAGAGCTGTGTTACCAAAGGACAATGTTGGGATAAGGGGCATAAACCGGCCATGGAGAAATTTGAGGTGAGAAGTGGAAAAAGCATTTCTACTGTTAGCAGAGTCAAGTGCTAGAACAGATGTCGCACAGGAGCACTGGGGCAAAAGTTCTAACTGGCTTTGAGCTAAAACTTGCCCAGCTTATGAGAAGGAGTCTATGCTTGCAGCTGTGAAGAACTCAATTCTTAATGACCCTGTACACTCCTCTCCAATCCTATGTTCCTAATTACTGTAGCCCCACAGACCATTGCAACTTTCAAAGAGAGAAAGCACGACCATTTTATAATATGCACAAAGTCTTTCATACTGTGCTACTATAGAATTCAGCCCAAAATCCATTTTTTTAGGTTTGGGTTGGTTTTCATAGCAACGTTCCAGAAAGGTCAGTATTTCTCACACTGTTATTGTTTCCCTTATAGAGGATGCCTCTTTGACGTTTACATCACTGCAGGCTCATATTCCTAAAAGGATGATGCAACTAAATGATGATACAACATTTTGTCACTAAAGTATATAGACTACACAGAACCCTGACAGGCTTCCAGAAAGGGTGTAACGGAGGACTCTGGTTGCTTCACACACTAAAATGTTTCTGACGTGAATTGGTTGTGTCATCATTTAAGGCAAAAAGTTTTGGTATTGCAGCCATCTCTATGCATGCTTAACTTTGAGCGTGAGAGTAGTGTATCAGAAGCATAACACATCATTGTAGTGGGGTCAGGATCCCACTAGGTACACTGGCTGCATATGACTAAGAGTCTCAGCTGATGTAAATCATCAAAATATCTGTGACTTCACTGGGGATGGAAATAAAAACCTTAAATAAGTATATTTGCTCTTACATGATTTGTAGACATATGACTAAGTCTCCTATTTCAAATAAAGAAGATACCCACTGTCATTTTACATTTCCCCCCCAAAACAAGTTAGTTTATTCGTAATGGAAAATACGAAGTTGTGATGGGGATTTTATTATAGTATCAAAACCAAATTACAGATTTTTTTTTTAAAGAATTTGTTTCCTTTATTATACATATGCCTGAAATGTGTTTTGATCTCTGTTTAATAAATAATTAATCTTAAGAAAGGAGTGTGGAGAAAATGAATCTTTTATTTTTTTTCCCTTGTAGATTCCTGCTTAAAAGTGAATAAGTGATATTGTGCAATTTTTTTAAAATTCCACTGTTCACCAAATGGTGGAAATATCTGAGGTTGAATTCCAATTTGTAGAAAGTCATATCTCATGGAAACTCCTCAGGCCAAATGCTGTGCTGGCTTCTGTCCCATGCGATCCAACTGAAGTCAAGCACCCATTGACTCTTAATTTTTTTTTTCTTATTATGATGAGGTATCGGTACATCTCAAATGTGCAGGTGGTGTGGTTTAAGATCTGTATTACATTAGGAAGGATTCAAATGTTTTACATTACATGTCACACTTGCAGCTTATTGAGATTCTCTGATATTTTTAGATAAAAAGGTTTTTTGGCATAGCGCACGTTGGAGTAAACAACTCATTGCATGTGATTTTAATTTCTGATCTAAATTGAATGAGAATAAGGCAGAAATGAGACACATTAGTGTGTGAGATCTGTTGCTGTCTGGCAACCACTTCAATAATCCTTATGCCCAAGCTCTATTCAGTGATGTACACATCTTTAATCAATATAGATTTTTCAGGCTATCAGGTTATTAAATAATATAGAGTTTCTTGATGCCGTGTCAAATATAATGTGCTGCTGATGGTTCTTTCCCCACATCCTGCGTTTGTTGAATGCTCCTCCTGGGTAGAGTTTCTCAAATCATAATATAGCTAGCTGTGAGCTGAAAGCACATTTTAATAAAGTTAGTCTATTCAGTTTAATAAAAGATTTCTCATGTGAAATGCACTTCTAGTGATTGTACGCAATACTGAGTGGATGAGATCTTCAGAACAGCTCAGTGCTAGCACAACTCTGTTTCTACAGAAGTTAACTGAGGCATTTTTGACAATCTTACCTTATATGAGTAAAGTCTTTACGAAGTGTTTAACTATCCAATTTTTTTCAGTTAGCTCCAGAATGGATAATTTAGGAACATCTTGTTTATAACTTGCCTGACAGGAAAAAAAGAAACCCTGGAATGTGACCACTGATTGTTTCTTTATTTGTATGCATTAGCATTAAAAAGCACATATGCTTTGCTGACAAAAACTAGAAAGAATCCCTATGATGAAGAGTTTACAATTTACAATTGAGTGAGTGTTACAGATTATAAAGAAGAGAGGAGGTGTGTGTAACAACAACAAGGTTTGGTCTGGTATATAGGCTAGGTATGTGCACAAGTTGATTATTCAGAGCCCATTATGTAATGTTTGCCTGCATTTTATGACTTATAAAAGGTCAACATAATTAAGTGTCTCAGAAGAAGTGAGATTAGAAGAAGGTAGAATGGGCCGATGTGTAGTAGGCCTGGAATAATGTGCAGGGATTTGGTTTTGTGTAATTCTTTTTTGAAAATGTTTATCATAGTTTTCTCCATTTGCTTGCCAGAACCACTGTTCAAATGCCTTTCCACACCACAAGCAACTTCTTTAACCTGCTTATCTATTTATTCCGATAGCTAATACAGAAACAGTGTAGTGGGAGGGATGAGGTCCTAGAGCACCTTCTCTTTCTTTCTGTCCTTCCAGGATTGCATCAAAATGTAAGTGGACAAAATGGAGTTCATCTGAGCATGCTCAGCAAGGCAAATCTCATATAGCGCAGCCAGAAGTGACAATTTTCCAAATATAGCATCTTCTGTAACTTCTGTCTGCACTTCCTCTCAGCCTTGGAGCTGTTTTCAGAAAGGGAAGAGACTAGATGGAGTTCAGTCTGGGATTTTTTTTAGCCCCTACTGGAGGGTGAGGTGGGGAAATTCACCCCCTCTGCCCTTCAGCGCTAGCTGGGGAACCCCAAGAATGAGCAACCTCTGTTCCCTTCCCCCCTCCCATTCATAAAACAGGGATAAGCTAGGAGGGAGGAGGGGCTGTTGCTAAGAGAAACTAGGTGCAAGCTGGCAGTCAGCAGCTAGATTGCCCTCACCCTAGAACAAACTGTGAACTTCTGTTTGGTCTGGGGGATCCTTGTAACTCAGGCCCCTTCCTGCAAAGTATTCTCAGTTACAGTGGGGAGCTGCACTTCTGTCTTTGCCCAAAATGCAGGAGGAAGAAGGATCTCAAATCTGTAGAAGTGGCATTTACAGGCTATCTTAGATAGTGCGGTAGTCCTTAGAGAGCTCAAAATGGATTGGAGCCAGTGCCTTACAATTTGTCTAATGCCCATGAAACACTACAGATAACTTATTTCTGGGACAGTATGTGGATCTCTACAGAGAGCCTCTCAGATCTTTCTCAGAAGAAGGTTCAAAGCCACTGTTATATAACCCCATCCTATGCCACTCAAGCTATTTAGTAGCACTTCTATTTCACCGACTTACATGTAAATCTTACAGCATAAAAACATGCCACATTGTTTCTTCATTGTCCATAGCTAACTGAAAACTATCAGCATAGTTGGTTTGATTTCAATACCTTATCCTCATGTAATATTGGATTGTGAAGTCAAGAATTTTTGGAGATTGGTATCACACGGAATTTCTCCTTGGTTTAGTCACCATGCTCAGAAATATAAGCCACGTAACCTGAATTATGAGTTGACGTTCTGAGATCTAGCCAAACTGCGTCACATAAAGGAATACTTCTTTGTGTCCAATGAAGAAGTGGTCTGCCCTGCTAAATCCTCAGTGAGCAACATAAAGACAAAAGAATAATTTGAGTCTAATAGCGATAGGGAGATTAAAAATTTTTTAGAAAGTTGTCCAATGGAAGTGTAGGAGGTCCTTGGCATCATGAAGTTGCCTTAAAAGTTATATCATAATTATGCTTAAGGTGAATATGTTTTTCAATGCTTATCCGAACCAAAAGGTCCCACTGAAACCATTTCAAACTCTCTGACATTAGTTACAGCTGTGGTTCTCAAATTTTTAGACTCACAACACCCCTTGTTAGACTCAAAGCCATGCCAGGTCTTGGTTTTTACTCAGTCCTTAGCTATGGAGGAATTCTGTTGTAAATAACTCAGAAAGACCACAACAATTCATAATGGTTTTGACACTATGGATTCCTGTTTTATATCTCTGGGTTTATCTTGTGAATCATGTTAGGGGTTTGCATACTTAACCAGAGTAAAGTTGTGTGGAATTCTGCCCACCCTTAAAAGTATCTCACAATCCTCCAGGGTACCATGGTATTTTGCCTGAAAATCACTGAGATACAGCAACATTTTGCCTTTGCGGAAGGGTAGAGAAGCTATGATAAATGTAATACTTTCTGGGGTTTTTAACAGTGCAACCAGAAATATAACAAGTAAAGAAGTCAAGTTAGGGATAGTGAAAGACAAGTCTGTTTTCTCCTGCCCTCTCCCCTACATACTGCTCAGGTTTGCAAACTGCACAGCAATCTGGCCAACAACTTGACACAAGATTTCATTCATGGTTTGTTTGGACCTTGTAACAAAAGGTGGTTTTCTGAGATAGAAATGAGAAATGGCACTTGAACTATTTCAGGAGTAAATGTTGCAGTGGAAAAGGAACCACTTGGAACTAGAAAGCAGATTACATGTCAAAGGAAATGTGTCAAACAGCGAATAAATATTGAGTGGGGTCCAACAGGTGTCACTCTTTCAAGTCTTTTTATGTTTCTAATCTGCAGAAATGATATAGACAGGGAAACCAGCTGCAAATATAATAAGTTTACTGAAACACAATACTGAAGGGAGTACTAAATACCAGACATTTATTGAGGATATAGAAGGTGGATTTTGGATCTTCTTTGTAGAATAATTGTGCCAACACATGGTAAACTAACAGATGATTCAAAGCGAGGCTGGATTAAAAAGGAAAGAAATTAGAGCCTTTTGTCCTTTAAATAGACAGGAAACGTTTAAAAAATGTTAAAACTTTATAGGAAAAGTGAGCTGAAAAAATGTGTAATTCTTAAAATAGCTTGGGTGGCTTTGCGTGGAAACGAATTTCCTCTTAAAGGTCTGCCATGGAAAGGATTTATAGTATATAAAACAACACACTGGTTAAGTGAAGAGAAGAGTGCTGGGGCTTCCATGGGTGCCTGATGCTGCCTTAGTCAGGGGGGGCATGTGCCCCCCTGCAACCAGTCCTGCTGACCAGGGGGGTCCCCCCCAGGGCAATCCCAGAATGGCCAATCACTGCCATTGCTGCAGTCACTTCCACGAGTGGCTGCAGCTGCTTCTGGGAGCAAGCACCAGCCAATTGCTGCAGCCAGTCCAGGAAGCGGCTGTAGTGATTGTAGCGCTCAACCGGCCCTTGCAGCGGGGGCACTGGCATGTATTTATTCAGAAAATCAGAGTCCCTGTCCCCACACTCATCTCCTAAGTGGCAAGTGCAGCTGGTCAGGGAGTGCACCAATGCTCTCAGGGGGTGTGCATGCACCCCCATGCACCCCCTACGCATTGCCACTGGAGCCTTCAGTTCTAGGTGGTGAAGAACAAGGACCCCCTTCCAGAGACTTCTGGGGAAGGAAAAGGCATACCTCAAAGTATCTCAGGCTGTCAGCAGACAAGTTCTGTGGTGAACTGCTTCTCTTGAAAATCCAATTTGCTATTGGAAAAATAGTTTCCAGAGAATTTTTTTTTAATCCATCGTGTCATTGTGGCTGTCTAGATTTTCCTCACAGAAACATAGAATTGGAAGTGACCTTTTTGGGGTATAAGATCAGTCCCCCTGCTTTCTGGAGCCTCCACTGGCTCACTGGCTCTACAAGATTGTCCACCCTGACCCCTGTCATGTTCTACAACCAAAAAGCACCTGATAAAAATAAAATAAAACAAAACACAAAAACTGTACAGTGTGCCATAGGTAAATAGCAAAGGAAAATAAGGATTCTGCTTACACCTTGTCATTGCAATGGTAGAAAATTACCTGAGGTTAATATCATATTTACTCAAATCCAAGATAAGAGGGTTTTTTTTCCTTCATTTAAAATGTGGAGGGCAGGGGGGAGAAGGGAGCCTCTCATCCTGGATTTGTGAAAGAGGCTGCAGGAGACAGCAGGTAGCTTTTGGGACTCTGGCTCTGGCGCTGACCCAGAGTCAGGGTTGGACCTGCAGCTGCTGCCAGCTCCCCCAGCACCTCTGACACCCATCTCCTCCCACCCCACTACCACTGCTTCCTACCTCCCCCCCACAGATGTTTACCCTTGCTCCCACCCTGCTCCAGATGGGGACACAGAGCATGTTCTTGCTCTGGCCCCAGCCTGGCCTGGTAGGACTGGCAGCTACAACTTGGGCCAGGCCCTGGAGGCAGGGGTGGAGCTGCCTTGCTGCTACCACTGTTGCAGAGCCAGAGGTGGGTCAGAGCAAACACCTGCTCCATGCTCCAGGCTGGAGATTGGCTGAAACCCTGCTTGCGCTGGACCAGGAGTAAGCAGGAGTGGGAGGGAGGGGGCAGTGACTGCAAGAGGGAGGAAGATGTGAGGGGGGGGGTACCAAGGCTGTGAGGAGGGCAGGCAGCAGGGGGGGAAAGTGGTGGGGAAGACAGGTGGCAGGGGGCAAGGTGTGAGGGAGAAGGCGAGGGGATCAAGCTGCTTGACCCTCCCCCACTGCTTGCTTCCCCCGTTATTCCCCCTCCCGGCTCATCTTGTAATCTGGTTAATATGCTAGGAGCAAGGCCTCCAGCCAGGTAAGTGACAGGTGTCTAAGTACCAAGTACTAGTTATCTGAGTCAAAGTCATACCCCACGTGCTGCCAGTGGTAAGTGTTTCAGAGGAAGAGGTTGATTTTTCTTTCATCCACATCAGCAATTTGAGTTCACCTATCACATGCATTGATTATTGCTCCAGAACACACCCCTCTTCCCTACCTCATCATACCAACTCTTTCATAAACTTATCAAGCTCTTTCTTTAAGCAGTTCAGGTTCTTTACCTCCACTACTTTGTTCAGAAAACCGTTCCATAACTTCATTAGTCTGATCATTGGACACTCAATTTCCAGTTTTTGTCAGGGACCAATTTGTAATCATTTGATCTGGTGCTGATATAATTCTCATTTAAATAGTTTTTTTTTCTCCCTGATATTCATGCTATAAATAGTAATCAGGACCTTTCTCAGCCTTCATTTTGCAAAATGAAATAAACCAAGCTCTCTTAACCTTTCCCACTCCCCTAACCAGTTGCTCTTCTTTCTGTGTGCTTCAGTTTAAATTAATCTTTTCTGAGCATAAATGTCAAAACTATGTACAGAATTTGGAAAAGAGGGTAATATTTTGTACAATGGTACTGATATGTTCCTGTCTCTGTATGGGGGCTCTGAACTTGAGAATACTTAGCATCCTGTCTTGTTTAACTGTGCCATTTAAACAGTTAATTCTTTCCTAATGTGGCTGATGTCACCTCTTTATGTGCCTAAGCTGTTCTCTTTAGATCTTGAGATGTTTTATTTTAACATTTGCAGTATGCAAAATATTTTGGAACAGATGCTATTTACATTAGGAATGGTCAAAAACCCCACATGTTCATAAACAACAAAAATGGGTTTACTTAGTAGTCTCCTTCCTTCACTGTTATAATTGAGAAATGATTAAACTAATCCAGATGTGCATATCCCATTAATTCCATCTGTGATGCAGACAGCAAGGACTGTGGTATTCAATGGCTTATTGAATATTAACCTGCAGAGCCTTTGATGTTAGAACTAGCCTGATGGTATATTAACATAATCGTTTGATCTTAAGCTTTCTAGTAAATCATTGTTCTTTTCCCCTAACAATTATACTGCTTCAGCAATGTAAAATATTCAAGTAGCGAGGTAGGGCAGTGAAATAATTTCAGCTGCTCAGTGGTAGAGTTACCTTAGGAAATCCTAGTTATTGTTTTCAAACTGAGCTCAGAATAGGTTAATCTTGGACCATTTCTCCTTGTTTGCTACTCTTTTTTTTTTTGCTTAGAATGTATTACATTGTTCTACTATTTGCTGTCTTTTACTATCATTAATAATAAGGTCTGAAGTATCTCTCATGATCTATAAATTATAGTAGTTTCCTGTAAATCTGCCAACAAAACTCTTTTCTTCAAAGAGAAATGTGTCACTTCTTAAGTGGCTGTTTTATTAGATTAGAATGCTTTCTATAGACTGCACAATATGGATGTGTTTCAGATGCATAATAAATAAAATGTGTCTTACTATTTTCTTACTCTGCATCATGTGGAATTACATAGATTGCAAATGATGCTAAAAACATAGGAGGAGTAAATAAAGTTAAAAATCTGTTTGATACCTTCCCAGGGTGCGGAGAGACAAAGGAATTGCCAAAGAGTTATTTCCATACATCCAAGGTCCAGCACAGAAAAGCCAGACAAACTTGGCATGGTAGTGTGTTGCTGGTACAGGCAGAGAGTACAGAGGTTTGGGAAGAACCACAATTCCTTTTGGACTGCTTTTGAGGTTAGCACAGTTAGGTGCCAGGCCTTTCTGTGGTTTGTATTCATAGGACAAAATGAATACAAATCATTGCTTGTTTTTTAAAGAGAGGTCTATCCATGTGGGAAGCTTTTGCATGCAGTAATGGGGTGTAGATTAAGCAAGTATGAATTAGCATGGGTATCACTGCAAGTAGATGATTGAGAAAGGCTGGAGTAGCTTCTTGCTTAAAATCGGTTGTTTTTTCCACATTTATGTCCATCCAGTGATGATAGACTAGGTATTTTTGTGACATTATCAAGGGCGTGGTTCCCAGTGAATATGGCACAACACTTGTACTTGAGACTTTGAGAGAACAGATGAAATAGGTGGTGAAAACGTAGCTACAATGCATCCTACAAAATGTGTTTTCTGACAAGTACATACAGTTTACTTGTAACTGGTTATATCAACTCTTCAGACTATGCAAGTAAATGACCCATTACATATTTTGCTAAAGTGATTGACTGTTAGTACTTCAACCTCATTTCTTACTGTAGTGCTCAAATCATCATCTGAAAGATATTGAGATTGCTCAAATCCCATGGATTTCTCAGCTTCAGAAAGCCTTTATATCATCAAAGGAGCAGCCCTTTAGCCACTGAATCTTTGCCGTGAAGTGTGGAAAGACCATGTTTTTTTCCTGTATGCCAGATATAGGTGGTCCTTTCCTGGGATCTACTCCTTGACGTAGTGGGTGGCCTTGTATGTTTAATGCCTTGAGAGCTGTGTTTTAACTTCAATCAGGGCTACTCAAACCAGCCAGGTCAAAGGACTGGGGCCACTTGGAAAGCAATTCAGTGGTGCTTCAGGCTGGGGGCTGAGCCACAGGAAAATGGCCGGTGTTTAAAATAAGGTTAAATTATGGAAACACAGGAGTAGATAGGAAGGGCAGAGCCTTGTTTATGCTGTAAGAGATGTCTGACTATATGGAAAGGATTCACATGCAGTTATGGGGTGTAGATTAAGCACGTATGAATTAGCATGTGTGTCATCCAGCGTCGATGTCATTTCTGAGAAGGACTAAAGTAGCCTCTTCCTCAAAATCGGATGATTTTTCCACATTCATCTCCCCACGGTGATGACAGTCTTAGGATTTCTGTGACTTCAGCAAGGGTGTGGTGGCTAGTGAATCTGACACAACTCTGGCACTTGCCAATGTGAAATGGGTGATAAAATGTACATTCCCAGTGACTGATATATATTAATCTGGAAAATGTTAAAAATAAAACCCTGGCTCAGAGTTTAGCAAGTCAAAAACTTTATTATTATTATTTATTTTAGGAGTGAATTTAATGCCTGTGGAAGATGCCTGGTTGACACCCCTATGGATTGTTTTTTTTTCTGTATACGTGTGCATATGTATGTGTGCATGTGATATACAGAGGCATTTATAAAATATATATATGTCACAGTTCATTTGCAGTAAAAGTGGAGGCTTTAAAAGCTTTCAGATGCGGCATAGTCAATTCAGGTTAATCCTGAATATTGAGAGACCACCTATAGGGGGTGGACCGCGATTTAGTCTTCATTCCCCTTCAATCTTTGGTGTCTGCTGTGACAGGCCAACAAGAAGCCAATTAATGGGTGTTGTGATGGTCTATGACATGAGCATGTAGCCCACTTTGCTCCAATTACTAAACAGCTAAAATGTAGTCATGATGTTCATGTACCTAGGTCTGAGTGAAATCAAATGTGAAGGATTCTCTTATTTCATTTCCAAGTTGTGCTGCCATTTAGCCCTTTTCTAGTCCCTGCTTGGTACCTTTTTTCAGTAAGTTTGCTCTTTACTCCATCTGTAGAAACACAAGGGCTGCAATGTCAAGGCAATCTATTAAGCAAATTGTAGCATTAAAATCAAAGTCTATGGGATCTCCTTGACTACTCACCCATTAAAATGGGTTGTGCCTAGATGCAGAAATTGGGTGGAAGTTTTTCAGAATCATTCTAGTAAATAGTGCCACAGCTTTGGGTCTGTAGGAGTGCTGTCTCTCTAGATTAGTGATTTGGCCTCAGCAGTTTCCTTTTCCAGTTACAAACTGTTCCAGCAGTAAACAAGACAATTTTGCAAGAAAGAAACAAATCTCATTTGAGGCAAAACTGTTTATCTAAGGAAATTTTGCTTTTCCAAAGTGATGATTTGTAGTATATGTAGGGCCCTGCAGCATTTCACTTCTTGCTGGACAAATCATTTCATTATAGCACCTTGTTTGAAGCTGGAGGTAAACTGCTCCCTGACTGGTTGGTGGCTTTCTTTCACAAGCCCACTGCACATTACCTACTTTTTAATAGGTGGCTTTGGGGTAGCCCAGAAAGGTCATAATTATAAATCAAAACTTGGAGCTGTGCACCAGCAGACCTCAAAGTATAGATGTTAAAGTCCCCAGAGGCTATAATACTCTGAATATATTTTGATAACAAATCTTGTGTCCTGAAGTATTCCTATAATGCTTCTCTTTGAAATACTTTGCTACAACTGGGGAAAACTTACATTTTGTTCCCAACTAGCTGGGACAGCTTGAGCAAACTTCTTCCTTTCCATCTCCTTATATGCAAAATCAGGATAATGATACATACTGACAAAATGCTTTGAAATATGTGGGTACAATATGCTGTACAAGGACTAGAAATCACAATGACTTTATTTCAGCCTTTAAGTATAGCTGTACGAGAAGCTGTTGTTATTATCTTTATGATAGAAACAGCAAGGCTGAGACATGAAGGGGTCAAGATATGTGTCCAGGCTCATGCAGGACAAACTGGCGATACAGCAAGGAACCAAACTTAGAATTTTTTATTCATATCATCTTATCATCCTCTTGTACTAAGCAAGACTTTCTGCATTCCAGTAATACTGCAAGAAATTAAATTAAAAACTTCTCATTTAAACCGTAATCTTCTTGTCACTCAAAGGCACTGCATCATCAAGAAGAAACTCTTTTTATACTTGCCTGGTTGTAAACTAATAGATGTCAGTGGCAAGCCTCCTAATGATTCTAATGGTACAGAATCAAACCCTCAGGAAGAAAACAAATCCAGTTCAAATCACATAAATGTGATATTTTTTTCATCTTATTTTACTAACTAGGTCTTAAAAATGTTTGAATCTATCAACATGCCTATTCATCATTCTATCCAAATATCTATCAGGTCACACTCGATCCTGTATTCTAAAATAAACAATACATCTTTAGTTAACACGGAGTTTAAAATTAGTATTTTTAACTCATGAGGGCTATTTCAGCACTATATGTCTGATTCATCGAAGGCTTTAGTTTTTATATATATTGACAGTGGACCATAAATTTTGACAGATGGTGATTTGTGTGTGTAATATTGGTATTTAAAGGGCAACCAGTAGTGATCTTTTTTTTTTAATTTCTCGTCACAAATCCAGAACCCGAACTGAAAATATGTAGATACTGTGAATGGGGAAGGAAGGAATGTGCTCATAGCTTGTGGTTTTCTATTTATCATCTTTCTGAGAAAACTGACAGTCTTTTATCTGATTAAAAATCCCTTTCAGGGTTATTGCTTTCTGAACAATTGGTTTTACATCAATGATCCCATACTCCAGCATCATTTATGCAGAGACATAATGTAATAGGTTGCTACAGTTAATGTTATAGTCAGAGGGATGCAGCTTGCTTTCTAAGTGCACCTCTTCAATCAGTAGTATGAATGATAATCCAATTTAATGCTGTAGTAGGATGACTCTACAGAGAATTTAGGACTTACCCTCTTGCTTAGAATTACATATTTGTTACCACTCATTAAAAAAAATATGCAAGCCGTAGCTGTTGTTTTTCCATATTCATCCTCTTAGATGTCAGGTAGACAACTCCTGCCTTATCCATCTGGTTTGGATTAGACACATTCCTCCTAGAAATTGTGAGTCCTCACCTTTATTGTATGAATGTGGTTTTCACATAGCCCCATGGTATATGTATGGATGTCATGAGCAGGTGGAGTTCCCACACTACTTCTAACATAATATTCACATATGTACTGCATATAGTCCAGATGTAACCTCTAATAATGACAGAACATGGGACCTGGTTCAAAGAACATTAGAGTAAATGGAAAGGCTCCTATTGATTTCAATGGTATTTGGATTAGGTCCATAAAATTCAATCTAAAGTTTCACTCCAAACTTGGCTGTTCAAAAGTTTCTATTGTTATTAACCCCACCCATGGTTTTCTCTTAAGAGACAGGAAACCTCTTCCTATGTCCTAATCACAGTTAATAAGCTACGCCTGTCATTGTGAGACAGTGGCCATGTCTACAAGAAACACCAGCTGTGCAGTAGCTTGTTACTACTGTACAGTAGTGCCACATGGCACAAAGCGTGATGTGATGCTACTGTGCAGTAGTAATGAGCTACTGTGCAGTCAGCATTACCAAAAAACAGTCTGGGCGTGCTACAGTAACTCTGGTTACTGTGCAGTCAGCATCTTGTATAGACGTGGCCAGTAATACTTATCCTAAATCTTTACCCGAGTTCTGTCAGCTGAACTTAAGATAGTCATAGTACCACAGGACTACAAAGACATCACAATCAGTAAACCATTTGCACTTAAAAGCTTCCAATGATGACGATTCCACAGCCTCTATAGGCAATCTGTTCTCATGCTTAAACATGGTTAGAAACCTCTTCCTACTATCTAACCCAAGGGTGGGCAAAATACAGCCTGTGGGCTGAATCTGACCCACAGCCCCCCCCCCCCCCCCCCCCCCACCCCCAATGTAGAAAATTAATATTTATCACCCCTGGCTCCTGTCAAAGATGACAGAATACAGGGGCAGTAGGACCCAGGGGAAGCCCCGGCAGACTGCTGCAACAGTAGGACCCACCTGACCCCGCCTGGGACTGTGGGGGTGTTCGTGACTGTGTGGGAAATTCAGGTAAGAAGCGGGGAGGCGGGGAGGATTGTGGGGATCACCCAAGTCCTTGGAGCTGGGCTAACTCCTGCTGAGCTCCACGGTTCAGCCATGCAGCCGGGAACCAGTTGGTGGGCGGGAAAGCAGTGGCAGGAGCAGGAGGGAGTGGAAGTGAGTGGCATGTGGGAGCCCAGGGCCTGTGCTGGTGTCCTGGGGCCAGCGCCAGCGGGGCCCAAAGCAGGGGGGGAGGAGCACAGGGTATGGGCTGGCAGGGGTCTGTGGCACCGGGCTGGACTGCACCAGCAGAGAGGCGGGGGAGCTGGCCCAGCTCCATAGAGCCCCTGCTGGCCGGGACCCTGCGCTCCTGCCACCCTGCTCTGGGCCCCGGCAACACTGGCCCCAGGACAACAGCTTGGGCATCACACTCTCACCTGGCTGCCGCTGGCTCCGGCATGACCGCTTACTCCCAGTGCCCCTGCCTAAGCCCCGTAGTACAGGCAGGGAGCAGCATGCAGCTCCAACCTCACACACCCCGTGCTCGCCTATCTGAACTGAGCAGTGGCAGGGATGGTGCTCAGCGCAGGGGAAAAGCAGCCCCTCCTCCTTCCTGCCACCGGTGTTCCCTGCTGTAGGAGTGCAGGGTTCTGGCTAGCAGAGACTCTATATATGTTTTCTAAATTTTTTAGGGGCCCCATGGGCTGGATTCAGCCCACGGGCTATATTTTGCTCACCCCAGGGTTAGAGGTAGGGAGAGGTTTCTGCCTAGTGGTTGATCCACATGGCCACTGCTGCCACACTGGGAAACATAGAGGCAGCAGTGAAGCAGCTGCACTGCAGCCTTGTGTGATGCAGTCTCTGGGTGCTCAGCCACAGAGAACACTGCCCAGCGGTAGTGAGTGTGGGGGGGGGCACTTTCCTCTGTACTGAGCAAAAGCTTCTGCAGAGGTACAGCACTATGGTGCCAGCCAAAGGGGCAGGAGAGAGCTTTCCCTCTGCGCTGAGCACCAGCTTGTTCCTCGCAGGCAAGTGTGGGGTACACAGAGTCAGGACCATGGGCTGACACAGGGCACTGGGAGCCAGTAGAAGCCAGGCAGGAGTGTGGGGCCCACATCAGTGTCTCAGGGCCAGTGCTGGTGGGGCCCAGATCAGGATGGTAGAAGTGCGGGGTCCCAGCCAGCAGGGGCTCTATGGAATCAGGCCAGCTCCCCCCTCTCCTGCTGGTGCAGCCCAGCCTGGCTCCACAGCCCCTTGCCAGCCCATGCCCTGTGCTCCTACCACCTGGCTGGCTCTGGTCCCAGAATATTGGTACAGGCCCCACACTCCTGCTCACTTCCACTCTCCCTGCTGCTTTTCCCACGTTCTTGCCTACCCACCGGTCACTCAGCACTACATGGCTCCCATACCTACATCCATAGCCACACACACACACATCGACACATCCCCATAAACCCCCATATGCAATCACTTCTGCATATACACCACAAACACACACAAATCAGGACAAACATTTTAAAACTAAATTAAATTAAAATATATTATTATGGGTGTCTGATTTTTAGTATGTAATTTGTTCCCCTCCCCTAAGATGGCAAAACCTCTTCTCCAGAGAACTACTTGCAGGAGCCAGCAGAGGGACTTCCAGTGGCAAAGGTCAGAGGTTACACAGTGTAATGTGCCAGCATTTTCTGCTATACACTTATTGTACCCGTTATCCTAGTGATATAATGTTAATTACCCTCAAACTGTTGATCTCTGCTGTAAAAGGCATCATGTATGATATGAAAAGGAAAAATAAAACAAATTTTTGAACACAGAGTACCCCTTACATTAACCAAACAAGTGAGGTGACATCAAGTTATGTGTATAGAGCAGGTGAACATAAAAATGTAGCTAGCTGACCATAATATCTTACTGTAATAAAACACATATGGATCTCTTACAAAAATGAACATGTGTATTACTGCTGGAACATATTTACTTTTCATTCCTTTCTGAAATAAATAGACAAGGGATTTTGCCCTCAGGAATATCATGGACATTTTGAAGCAACTCCATCAAGTAAGCAGAGTGTGTCTGTATTTAAACTGACATAAACTAACAGAATTGTGACTTCAAGATCTTCAAAATATCACACATGTCTAAAATGAAACTAACTAGTCATTCCTTTTCCTGTGCTCCTAAACTGTTTATTTTGCTGGATGATTTTGCATAAATCACAGGAGGCCAAATTAAACCCACAGTTGGGATAAACTATGTCCAAAACATAATTTCTATGGTATCTTTTCATGGGAATTGATCCAACTAAACCCATACATGACCTTCTATGTCTCTTCGACAGCATTAGGAATAGCCATCTGAAAAAGCACAAACTTGAACTAGAAAAGCACAAGGAATATTTGAACAATTTCTCAAAAATAGGAGGAGGGGAGGAACCAGATTCAAGACTTTTAAAAAATTTATACTATACGTTACATGTCAAAATATATATTTTGGCTTCTGAATTGGTGGACTGATTTTCATAAATGCCATAAATTTTCATAAATTTCCTGCTTCTACTGTGGGAATTTCTCTGTGCTTCAGGTACCTAATCAATAAAATAGGGATAAGTGGGTGCATCTACACAAGTCACTTTACTGAGCAGGAGAGCAAATTACTGCATAGTACGCATGACTATTTATACATGCTCTTACTGCTCAGTAGTTTGATTTACTCAGCAGTTATTTTACTTCCTGCAAATGCAAGTAACAAATTAACTGCTGAGTAATTACTGTGCAATAAGGCATGTGTAAATGACTGCCTGGGAGCAAATTTGCTTCTATGGCAGAGGCAGGAGATAGCTCCCTGCTCCTGAGAGCTGCCTGCTTCTGGGGTGGGCTTTGCCACCAGAGCCTGGGTGGGGACAATGTCCGCCTGCCATGGCAGCAGAGATCTCCCTGCCTCCATTCTGCAATCACAGAGTTGGGTCTGGGAGATTTATTGTATCATAGAGTGGGGGCAGGGAGATCCCTGCAGGGAGAGAGTTTCCTGCCCAGACTGGAGCTTCCTGGAACCTGCCCCTGACTAGGACAGTTCCTGGACAGCCTTGGGCTGTGCAGGGAAGTCTGCATGTGCAGTCTGCAGTTGGATGGGGACTGTCCCATTTCAGGCAGGCACCAGCCAATTCCAGGCTGAATGTAGACTTCCCCATGAAGCGCAGGGCTGGCCAAGAACTGTCCCAGTCAGAAGCAGCTCCCAACCCTGCAGCTCTTTCCTAATCCCATGCCCCAATCAGGCAGTCAAGGCACAGGTCTTGGAAAGAGCTGCAGGGGAAGGGCAGGTGCAAGCTCCCTGCCCTGATTTGCTGGAACCTGTCCCTTAGGTGCCAGTGGATCAGGGCAGGGGTCTGGGACCTCCCGTTCCCCCTGCCCCTCATCTTTTTCCAAGCCTTGTACCCCTGATCAGGAAGTTGGGTGTGGGAACTTCCTGCCTCTGGGGCAGGGGGACATTGTTTCCACCTTGGCTCTGCCACTGGAGCCTGCCCCAGCAGCAGGCAGCTCCTGGGGGCAGGGAACAATCTTCCAGAACCTGCCTAGGAGAAAGCTGTCTCCTGGTCCCATGTTCCCTGCCAGCCCCTGGACTAGCACCCAGGGGAAGGCTAAAGTGCCCCCTGGCTGCTACAGAGGGCTGGTGTAGGGCTGAAGGAGCAGGAGCAGATTGCTGCCAGGAGCAGCAAATCTGCTCCCAAATGGCTCAACAGATAGACACCTAGCCAGGGTAGGTTTACTCCAGAGTAATTAAAACCAGCCAGAAGCATTTTCATGTGTAGAGTCACCCAGTGTTCCTTACTGACATGTGCAACATAGTGGGATTTAAGAAAGAAAAATCCTGTGCAACTGATTGCACTACTGTACTGAACAGCTCCAACACTGAAGTCAGTGCGTGCAGCTGCTTATTCATTAACGTGCAGTAGTTACTGTACATTTGATTTAGTCCTTGCTGAATGAAGTACTAACTAAATGTAGAGCACTGTAGAGTAGAGTTACTGTGTAATAGTGCCGGTGCATGGATTTTTAGTGATGCCATAGGTTTATAGTCAACACGGATTCATTTGAACCTTAATTTACAATTCAATCTGAATCTTATTTAATATGAACCAGCAGATGCTAATGACCAAGATGTTTGCCTCTGACTTGTATCTGATTCATCACTACAAAGCATCATTGTAATTTGGAATGAGCTACATTCTAAGGCATGCCTTAACCATTATAAGACATTCTTTGTTTAGGCAAAGGGAGGTAATAATACTCATCTTGGTTTTGGTAGTCTTTGTCAGCAAAGTAAATATATGAACGTGAACAAACAAAGGTAAGTCTCCATTCTTAATTTTCTGCTAGGCCATTGGAATTCTTTAAATGAGACAACCTATTATGTATTGTTATTTTATTTCCCCAATGAATGGCACCACACCCTCCTAGACAGTTTTTAATCTCTCCTTAGGAAACTAGGTATATTTGTAATAAATTCCTGCCTGCATCACGTACTACCAGACTTTTAACTGCTGTTCTGTATAATATTACGGGACTGGTGCCCTGCAGCTCAGTTCTGTTTCTTTATTTACGATAGCTTGAGTATTAGGATTTTGGTACAGCCTTTATTTATTGATACTTTGAATGATGCAGTTTTACTTTAATATAGTTAAATCTGTGTGGTCTATGGTAGTTTACTATTACAACAGAAAGCAATCGGTATAGTCCGAAACACATCTGTTTGATGGATGCAATAAACATGGTCACGTATAGGAAATGCGTGTGCCCATGCCATACAATGGTAATAGGATAAAAAATACGCCATGATTTTCTTAGAACACCTTCCATACTTTTACTAACTATAGAAAATAATTTATGAAATTGCTGTACAAGAAAAGAAAAACTATTTCTTTGTTACTAAAAACTTGCTCTTTTAACACAATTTCAAATAATTTAGACTGTTCTCTCACAGTCCCCTTTCTATTGTACTTGCTCCTTTATGCCATTTTAAAAACTCTTTTATATAACGAAAGCTTTAACTTCACTTCTGTTCTTGAAAATTCAGACAGCTACTATTTTTCCAAAACAGGCATATCTTCAACCAAGATAAATTAATATTTTTATGATGTAATTCCTATAGGGAAAGAGTTTCCGTTGTTCTAAAAGTTCTGGAAATGTAACTTATTTTTTTATTTTTGCTTTCACTAAGTATTGGAAAAACACAAATCTGGCATAGTTTACTTTTCTTTAAGAGTCTGATTCATTGTTCAATTGGTCTGACAACTACTCTTGTACACAGCTGCATTATCAATCTATACTTCTTATAAAGGGAAGGAGACAAAGAAAGCAATCCATCCTAGCAGCAGTTAACCAGTGTCTGGACTGTATTGCATTTTTTTTTTTTTGTATAGGTAGAAATCCTCTATTCTTTATTTTATTTTTATTATAAAGGAGCAGGAGTTTTATTGTTATCTGCGAGCAATGTTTAACTAAAGTAGAATGACAGAATTTTTACATTTTTGTGAGGAAGCCTTTTCAATCATAAAAAGAGTGCAAACACACAGCAAGACATCATAAAACACAGTAAGCAAAGTTTTTTGCTTTTTTGTGTTTTATATCTTTGCATGACATTGAGCATAAAGGCTGGGCAAGGTCTTAAATTTCAATCCCAAATGATTAGCTCAGACCCTGGAAAATTGATTCTAAACTCCTGTACCACCACCCCCACACCCCACACCCCCAACCTCCCGCTGCCCAGTGTATAGTCTAACCTTGGACTGGATCTTCAATAGCAATGATGGCATCTGGAAGGCATTTTATTTAACAGAAACACAGCCAAAATATCATAGGAATGCAACATGTGGACAAAGTGTGCTAAGCACTTCAGTTACGTGTCTAGGTACTTAACTGCCCTATGGCATTAGTGCTTCAAACCCCCTTTGATGTATAACTAGGATCCTGGTGCAGACTGTGTTCACACTACATGGAATTCTTTTCACAATATTAATGTAGTCAGTAATATATATCATAACCTGGTGGTAACTCTTTAATGATGGTCAATGGCCTTAAGAGCTGATGAGGAGAGGATTGTGCAGAGATTTCATTTTTACATTTGGATAATACAAGTTGCTTTGTGTACAGAGCTCTGGAAATTTAAGAAACACAAATTTTTACTCATGTTGACAGTAAACTATTATTCTGTAGGCAAAGGAAACCTGGGCAATTTGTATTGTATTTATTTTTAAGTAAAGATATATTTTACTGGCTTGTTTATCTTTAAGCAGAATGGATATTAGAAGTCAAGGAATAATTCAACAAAGTTCAGCTGTTTTCTGCGTGGCAATTGTGGAGATTGTCAGAACAGGTCACAACATGCTTAGAGGTTTCCTGATTTTTGCTCAGTTCTGCATGACAGAAATAATAATTTACTGTGAGACTCCAGTCTAGTCAATTATATTTGCATACTTAAGTGAGTTCTTAGTAGAGTTGGGCTATGCCATGGCCTGGGAGGCATTTTTGTGCATTTTACCACCTTTGGCCTCATCAGCACAAGCGTGGATGTTTGGTTACCCAGGATACTTTGTGCCACTGCTAGTTGTCCCTGGGAAACACCTGTTCCACTCACCCTCCAATGCGCAGCAGGTAATCCCAGATGGGGTAGAGGAGGCTGTCCCCAGCAGCTTTACCTGGGATCCTGAGGCCTCCTGGGGCTGCAGCAGCAGTGATGCTCAGAGCCTGGGTGGCAGCTGGAGCTTGGCTCAGGCCAACCAGGCTCCAGTTTTGAGTAGCACGCAATGCCCCTGCATGCACTGGTCTGCTTTTTTTTTTATGAGCGGGTCAAAAAAACCCCAAAAACCCTATACTGCTCCCTTGCAGTATGGAGAACAGCTGAGCATTTGGTATGTGGTGCTGCAGATGTGTTTGCGGCCCACGTGCTGCACAGCTGCTCTCACCTGCGTGCAGCATTTGTGGGTCTGCGTAAAATCCAGGTGTGGCTTTACCTATATTTGCACATGTATAGTAGCCATTATACTGAACCATACAAGTTATATGAACTTTCAAATAACTTATTGATTCACATGAGAGTTGGAAGTCATGAAGATTCATGTTAAGTGAGAAATGAAGATAAAGGCTAAGGACAGAAGTTACACACAGACTGGTTTATGTGATCAGAAAGTGGTTTAAACTTGTAATAGAACAGAAGCTCAGTGCATATAAACCAGTTTTAAAATGGCTGAAACTGGTTTAAAATAAACATGGTTGAAAGCAGTATCAGATAAAATGGGGGCCAGGGAGGGGGGTTAAATGCCCCTTCCCCCATTCATACTTACCTCTGGCTGTGACTGTGGACTTCAAATCCCAGAAGCACCTGGAAGCAGAAAGAGGAAGTGATGAGCAACTCTGCAGAGCCCTGTTGCCATGATTCTGGACTGCAAATTCCAGAGACCTCAGGGGCAGCAGGAAGAGGGAGTGAACACATAGCCCATGCTGGCCAAATGGCAGAGAGCCATGCTCCCAGCTTCTGTCACTCCAGGCATATGGCTGCATTTTCTGAATCAAAGGTAAATTTGTGTTCACTTCTGTTTCAATTTAATGTCTGCAATTTGGACTAACCTACAAAGACTGAATCAATTCAGCCTCAGGCTTTTTTACTGTCTGTACTTAGCCAAAAAGATTTGTAAAACGAGAATGTATAAAGGTCCCTTAAAATATTGTTACTAACTGGGGAAAATAACGAAGTGCAGACATGTTGAGCACATTAGTTTTCATTGGACCTCTGAAGCTTTTAAGCTGGATTAATAAATTTAAATTTAGGCACCCAGTGCATGTCTACATGTGCCCCTAAGGCATCGTCCTAAAGGAAATACTAAATGATGAGGCAGTAACAGTTGTTACTGGACCATGCCGGCAGTGCAGGATTATTTTTAGCCACTATGTCACCATAGTGACATGCTATAACAAGGAAGCATATTGCTACAGTGACGTAGCTGCAGCATCACAGTTTGTTCCCACTGATGCTACATCGTCATAGCACATTGCTATGGCAACATAGCATCATGTGTAGATGTTGCAAGGGAAGGAGGGAAGGAAATGAACACTCAGTTTTTAACAAGCAAACTTCAAACATCTTGGGATGCTTTGTAAAAAGAGATGATGACATCTGGGAAATTAAATATAGTGTTGACAAATGCAAAGTAATTTGCATTGAACCAAAGAATAATAAACACAGGTACCAAAATACCCCACAATGAACTGCAGGATGAGTGCTTTAAAATGATTGCTGTAGAATGAGTTTACTCTACAAATGTCTGAATCGTGTGGAGAAGCAATTAAACAGACAACCTGTCATATATCATATACCTTTGCTGTCTGGTTCCAAGTCTTAATGCTGAAATCAATGCTTCCATTGAATAGATTGAGAGACATGTCAATAGATGATGGTTTCGTGTAACACTACATAGATTTGCAATTTTATCCTTTCATCATTAATATTTTAATGAGGAACCTCTCTTTGCCTTTCTCTCTCTCTCTCTTTCTCCATCTCTTTAAATACTAGTAAATTTTTTGAAGGACCTAAGTCTCAGTTTTCAAAATTTTTACATAGGAGGGGCCAAACCCTAATCTGACTCTCAGCAGCTCCAACACTGGGAACACTTCTATTGCTAGGGATTTGGTTAGCTTTGAGACAGATGTCTAAATGGACCAGGGAGTTTGGCTCAGGCACCTTTTGCTCTAATAACCTAGTGGTTAGGACACTTGTCCATGAAACTGGAGGCCCGCATTCAAGGTCCTTATCAGGCATATGGGGTTCACACACATATCTTCCTACACTCAACAAAATGCCTTAACTTTTAGGCTCTGAGCTAGGCAGGGCCAAGAGCACTGTTCACTCTACCCATTGAAATTGGCTTACTGAGCAGCTAAGAGGGAAAGGGTCATGGGGCCTATTGAGATTATACAAGAGGAAGTATGGTCCAGTGAGGCAGATACTGGCCTGGGGTCAGGATATCTGGGTTCTTGCTTCTGTTTCCAGCTCTTGATTCTAGTACTGTTTATATAGTTTGCATTGAATCACCATTGGATAAAATGTATGAACAGCACTGAGAACAGCTGCCCAAATCCAGGGCTTTTTCCCTTCTAAACAAGTGCTTTCCTCTTTGGGTTATCAGGTTAGTCAAAGTACTGCAAGCTGAATCCATGACCTGGCATTTAGGTCAGTTTGCTAAGAAGTGTGCAGTGTAGGTTCTGGCTGAGGAGGACATCTATCCAGACTGGATTAGACATGGCATCCAGGGATGCATTGTGGTGCCCTTTGAGAGGTTTGCAGAGCTCTGTCTTCCTGAATGGATTTTGATGAGCTCTCTCAAATTTGTCAACAGTTTTCTGAGATATAGAAACGTCCAAAATATACATTCTAGGTATATTATCAATGCCACCTAGGGAAGGCTTACTTCTTTGAACCATAACTGTACAATTTTAGGTGTGCCTGCAATTTTTTTTATATCTCTCCACCTCAGCCCTTCTAAAGTAGCCTACTCCTTGTCTCTGTCAACTCTGATTATTTCCGCCAAATCTTGCATCTCTGTAGGTAGGATTTAATTTTGTTTCATGTCTATATTTGTAACCTTGCAAGCCTTGTATCTTCACATGACTTACCTTACCGTATTGGCCCCTGAATATGATAGACCCATTTTAAACCCATTTATTATTGCTTGTGAATTTAACCATCTTACCATGTAGCCCTTCTTCCACATGATTATGGAAAATTTAAATAAGATTATATCTGATCTCTGCAGTACTCTGCTGGATACTTCTTCCCACTTGCTGTGTAATTCTTTGCTTGCAGTCCTTCAGACAATTTTTGATCTATGTGACGGTGCTCTTATACAATCCCGTTTGAGTTAGTGTTTTATATAAGACTTTCTGATTCTGATGCATAGTTGGTAAGGTTCAAAAAACAATGTAGCCCAGGATCATTTTGCTTTCTTTCCCAGCAACACCATAAGGCATAATGAGGTGTAATAAAACAATGTTGCAAGAACCCAGAACATGAGAATATTTGCGTTAGTTTAGTAATTTACGCAATTCCATTTACCTCTGCTAGAATCCACAAAAACGTTTAACAATGATCATGAGGCTTTCGGACAAGTCTAAAAGCATTATCAGGAACATCTGACCAAACTGAAACTCTTACTAAGCTGGGTGAAGAGGAAAGCAACTATTATCATAGTTCCATCAACACCTGAAATTTTCATATTTACAAAGTAGTGTTATATAGGCTTCGTGAAAAAGGATTATTTAGCTTGACATTCTGTGTAAGTGTTAATTATTTTTGTAGGATTTTTATTATATAATACTTATTAGTCTCCTTTTGTTTCTGATCATTCATGCTTAAAAGCATCTTTTTTGACTTCTCTATATTGTATGGACTTTGTCAAATTCTGCTTCGGTTGAAATCAGTGATTCCAATAAGAGACATGAGTTTTAGTTTTGGCTCAGTTTTTTAAAGGGAAGAACCTTAGCATAGTTCATTACTTTAATCTTTCCCCCCAAAAAAGAAGTTGTCTTATAAATGACACCTTTGGCTGCTGAACTTGCTTGTACTCTTTTCATGCTTCCTCCTGTCCTCATTGCATTATTGTTCTAAAAGTGCTTACACTAATACTCACTGGTGCTGAAAAGCCTTTACAATGTTGACCTTTATTTTTTGAGTAGTATCATATATGAAATACTTAATCATTCAGGGACATATGTACATGTTTGTGGGACCTAATGTACAATCACACAGCTTACTTTAAGCTGTGTAATCATAGACCAGTTCCCTGCTTGTAAAGACATTATTAGCTGGTGCCGGGAGCCATGTGATCTAAGTAGGCTGGGGTCGTGGGAAGGGTAGGTGGGATCATGGGGGGCTAGTGGATCCATGGGGATGGGTGGGCAGTTGTCCAGCTGAGAGCAGGGAGATTGGAGGGCTAAAAATAATCCATTAAGTGTGTGTGGTAGGAAAAACACAGCCCCAGGGCTGGGGCAAGCAGCAAGGTTTTCCTAACCTTGGGTCTATCCTCTGAACATAGTTAGATCAGGCATTGGCTAACCAAGTCTATGCAGTGCACCACTTGAGGTGAACCAAGTTAGATTGGGCTGGTAAGTTTTTGCCTGATCTAAACTTCCCAAATGTATGTACAGTTCTACACTTAGATCTACCTAACTCTAGTTAAGTCTATTTGAGCATAATGTCTGCACGCACATGTCTCTAGTACCATCCTGAATAGAAAAATAAATAATTTCTCATCTCCCAACTAATGAAAAGAGACCATCTTTAATAAAAATTGTAAGCAAGGTAGAAGTCTAGCCTTTGGAAATAACAGTGGATTCTTCTGGGTTTTTTTGGTGCCCAACTGCAGGTATCTTAGAAGGGTTTGGATTCTCAGTGCTTTCTGAAAAGGAGGCTGCTTCTGAGAATTCCTAGCCATTGGCAATCAGAAATACACCCAATATCGCTGATTACTTTTGACGGCTTGGACCACTGTTGTTTCACTTTTATTATGCAAAAAAAATGAAATCTAGATCTTGTTCATTTGCAAAAGAGGAAGATAGATTGTCAGGATAAGGCCTTACATACCAGTTTTAGTTCAGAAATACATTTTTATGATTAAGTTCAATCTCCCTGAAATGTGTTCTTTTTCGTGGAAATAGTGACACCCTTAACTATAGCAGTGGGACTTGACCATGGAATATAATGAATAGCATTAGAAGTCTACCAAGGCTTTACTAAAATCTCCCTTTTCCTTCACAAAATACTTTTAAAAATGAAATTGGAGACTGTGGTAGTGCCGTTCTCACCTATCTAAGATTATTGCTGCCCACTGCCTCTGCACTCAGACCCTGCTTTTTGCATTACATCTAAAAAAAGGGCTTTACTTTGCATTTCTTGTCTCCTGTTGAACCACTAAAGGATATCATTGTACTATAGCACCTCATTAAAATGAACCCAAAATATTGTATAATGTGAATGGTAAGATTCATGCGTACAAATACAATTACTATAGGTTTGACATAGCCAATATATGTTAGGGTTTTAGTAAATTCATACAGCATTAGAATAAGAAGGTTTTCATGAGTTATATCTGTAACAAACTTCCCCTGAATTATGAATGCTGGTGAATGTATTCTTCCAAGTCTAGCATACTCATCTAAATAATTTAAGTTCTTTTGCCATAGTTATTCATTTCTCATATTGTGAACTGATATGTACCCATGAGTACCACACTTAAAGCAAGCCTCCAAATTAACAATTTTAAACCTCTGCAAGTGTGGTCAGAGTTCGGGGGTGACTGTTAAAATTAATAATTACTATTGAGAACACAATAGCTTCTTTACTACCTAAAATTTTACAGGAGATGGGAGAAGGATGTCAATCCTGAATTGTTAAGGTGGAAACTTGATATTGCATAGGCATGTCTCAGTGTGAGAGGTAGAAAAGTTGCAAATTTGGGGGGATATTTTGGATGGGGTTGTAAGTGTTTATGTTTGTGCAGTGACCATGGCATGATTGATCTGTAATTGAGACCCCAGACACTACTGCAGGATGGATAATATATAATAACAATAAAAATGAAAGGAGCAGGGTATGTGTAGAGTTATTATGAAATGAAAACGTAAAACTCAAGTTCTGTGCAAGTATTTTAGACCTACCAGAACAAATTCTGTGGTGCCTTTGGCCAGTGGCATTAATTACATTCATTTCAAAAGCTACTGACTTTGAGCTACATATTTATAGATATATGCATAAATGTATTGGGAAATGTTACAATTGAGTGATCATAGTTTATGAAAAAAAAAACCTTTGTCTCAAAGCTGCCTTCTGGAATTCAATTTGATATTTCGCTTTTTCTCCTGGACTCTGAGTCTCATTGACTTGTTGGAGATTTGTACATGTAAACAAAGCAGAATGTCATAGTTCTGGTTAGATCTGAAAGTAATATTTCCCCTTCATTTATAAATAAATAAAGTAGTTATTTTTAATAAGCCAGCCTTCATTGTCAGACAGATACCTGAGGCAAACATAGTTCTTCCTATACTTAGAATTATTTGTGTAATTGTGGTACATGGTGACAAATGCTGATATTTTAATGGGTTCTGTGTATGTTAAAAAACGAAGGATATTTAACACCTTAATGTGTCCAAAGTGCTTTCATATGACCATATAATTGTAGGTGAATGAAATGTGTGCTCACTCACACCACTGCGCTGCCATCGTAATATGTTTATTGATTCATAACAAAGAAAGGGCTTAATTTCCCTATCCTTTTAAGGAAAATCACTTTGTCTGCGCAAGTAGCCTACTTGGACGTCTTAATTCTTTTTGTTCTCTGGTAGGTAATCCTGTAATGCCTTAATTAAGTCAAGCATTACAAAGGTGTTTCTGTACCCACTTTCTCACAGCACTCTGTACTGGGTAGTGTGGCCATAATATGAAAAGCTCCTTTCATAGTACCTAGTCCTTGGTACAGTTAAACACTGCTTGCAAAGAAATGTTTTCTTTCAGACACTTGACTTGCTTCTTAGCTATACTCCTTTCACAAACTGAACAGCCCATGGTTGAGGTAAGGACCTTGATAGAGACCCTGCCGGTAAGAAAGCAAACCAAGTTTGCATCTGAAAAAAGTGCAGTAATCAACAGGTTTACAATCATTGCACATATCTCTAAATACTTTACGTCTGAGCTCTGTTTATGTTTGTAAATAGACAAACATTTCTGTAAAATCAACAGTGGGATCATTCAGCTTATATATGTATGGACTAGCCAATTGCCCATCGTGAATGATGGAGTGTTGAAGGAACACTCCTGCCCTGCCGCTCACCCTTCGGGGCCAGCCATGCAAGCAGATCTTCTGCCCCCGCCGCCTCCTCCTGCAGGCTCTGGCACAGACAAGTATGCTAGGCTTGGACGAATACCTTCTCCCACAGAGAAGTGGGGCTTCCCTCCACCTGAGGAAGCAGCGGCAGCAGTGGCAGTGGCTGCCTCCCCACAGCTCGCCGTCCTCCGCTTCCACCTCCACCTCCTCCCATGGAGCAGCAGGGCTTCCTCCGCCTGAGCAGGTGGCAGTGGCAGCACCCTCCCCCTTGCCTTCCCCCCCCCCCCCGCTCTGCCTCGGCCTCCTCCCCGCCTAAGGAGGCGGAGCCCCCTCAGTCAATTGCTGCCGGCCCTGTCGGCGGCGCAGGCGCAGTTGCCCAAAAAGACAGATAGACACGCAGACAGACACACAGACAGACTAAGCCCTTTATTATGTTACAATGCTTTCTCCCAATAAAAGCTAAGGGGACATGCAAAACTGTTAGATACGTTGAAATGCATCAGTCACTTTACAAAATAGAAAAAATACACGTGGAAACCTGCTCCATCATCAGTCCATCTATTTTCTGTGCTATTCTTAAGAATCATCTATTTAAATATAGAAATTACTCATTGTTGTAAGTATTCTTTGGAGTTTTTAGCACATTTTTTCCCTTCTACTTGCTGCAGTGTTGTTATATTACCACTGCCAGTCACATTGGCTATACTAATGCTGTGGAATCTTCCTGGCAACATCAGAACAGGAATAACAAAATGCCCACAATCATCATCCACCAGGATCAATCTAATTTCATTCTACGTAGGTGCTTCTAGCTATAATTATTTTAGAAGTGGATGTGTTATGATTGCAGTATCGGTGCTTATATGTACACTGCAAAATGTGTTACCTGGAATAAAAAAAATTGTGTTATTTGGGTTCCAAGTGCTGGTTTAGCCTGTCACCGTTGTCTATGGTTATGTATATGAAGTTTAGGAAACTTTTTTTTCTTATTGTGGTCTTCCCCTTTTGTAAACATTCCTATTAAGTTAGTGGTCTTTTTAGGGAAACCAGCATATTTGTGGTAGTGGGTGTGGTTATTTCCATCGTTGGATCTGCAGTGTCCATAATATTGAAATCTGAAATAGTGTTTTTGTTATTGTGATTATGATTATTTTTATCATTATTTGTGGCAGAGTGTCAATTTGTCCAAGTGAAATTAGTCAACGTTATGCATTTTGCAGCAACTCTTCCAAACATAGGATTGTACCACTAGGAGATTATGAGACTTCTCAAGATAGTTCCTTTTAAACAAATAAAATGGAACTGATTCATGTATTACACAACCCCACTGGGCTATGCTGTTTTCATGACTAATTTCTTGCACTAACCACAGCTTCACAGTCAATGACCTTGCAACAGCAAGCATGCTGTATGAAAATGTGGGCTTGTTGTGAAGGTTATGCTTTTTGCTCATGGTCCAAGTCCCCTGCGGGTTGTTAACCATTCACACAAATACAACTTCAATCGCCTTCAGGCTAAATTATGTTGTTAAACTGGTAGGGATTGTGCCTTCGATGGATACTGCAGTTTAAAAGCAAAATGAATAGATTTAATTTACTTTGAAATCAATATTACCATAGACTTCAGTCACTTTGTATATATAATGTAAAAGAAACAAGGGAGAATTCTTGGAGGGAAAAATTATAAATATTTGCTATTTGTTTTTAAAATATCTCTTTCATATAAAAGGCTCCCTGTCTCACTATCCATTTTGATATTAAATGATTTTGGGGAGACAGGATATATGAAAGACACTGAGAAACAAGTAAAGGTGCCTTTGGGAAAAACCAGGCAACTAAAAGCAATAGGATTTTATAGTTTATGATATAATTAGATATAGTCTGGGGTCCAAAGATGTATCAATTAAATGTCATATTTATATTCTGGTACAATTACAGGAAATGTTTTACTGCCACCTTTTTCATTTTGAAGACCAGGAAACTAGGATTACAGAATTTGTAAACCACATACAAAAAGGTATAATCTTCCTTTCTTTTAAAAGAACTGGCTTTATTACCTCCTGCAAATCAGTGTCAATGCTTTTTCTGGGTTCCTTGTAATTGGAGTTTTAGACCAGTTGTCCTGCATAATAAAGGAATTGAACTGACAACTTGATGTTGACCTCATAGAGCCCAATAAGAAGTCAGTAAAATTGGTTTTGTTTTCTGTGAGCAGGACCTCTTTATGGTGCTCTTCATGTTTTTAGCACCACTGAATGGTGCAGAGTTTGTATAAGGGGTTTCTTTTATCAGAATCATCAACACTTAGTTACAATTGATGATTTTCAATCTCCTCATCTTGTTGCTTTGAAATTTTTGATGGATGACACGGGCTGGTAAAAATAGGGTGAGGTAGCTTAATTAGATCTTAAAGAGTAAAGGAAATTCCTATCAGACAGAGCACACTGTTCACAGGATCACACATTAAATGGGTCCTTGTCTATCAGTATTAAGAGAAAATATCTAGATATTGGAGGAAGTGGTGTTAATGTAGTTGGTGGAGCTTTTCTCTGGCTTGGTACAAAATCAGTACCTCATCATGGTGCTGGGTAGGATGGCCATCATAGAGGACATTCCAGTTGTCCTCTGTCCCCTATTGATATGAAACTAGATGTCTTTATGTCCTCTATTTTTCTCTTCAAGAGAAAAATAGAGAACATAAAGGTGTTGGGTTTTGTACCAATAGAGGACAGAGGATAGAGTAGCAGAAAACCGGAATGTCCTCTATGATGGCCACCCTAGTGCTGGGGCATGGCTTATTGAGAAGTCATAAAGCTGAAGTCAAGCCCCTTGTGACAACTGAAATCCCTTAACACTTTTTGCAAACACAGATGAGCATTAACCCTGGCTTCTAGCCAGAATTCAACATGGACAATTTGAATCTGTTTGGGTAATTCAGTTTGGATAATTTACCATTGTATATCTTCAGGTTCATAAGGAGAGTTCATTCTTCACCTCTGTCCTAAATTCTGTTGTGTAGTTTTGCAGGTTAGGACCTAGAAGTCAGCTTCCAGGGTATATATATATATATATATTATGGCCAACTCACCAATTAGATATCATAAAATTTAACCTTTGGATAGTTTAATATGTACCTCTGCATTTGAAAGACAAATAAAGTTCTCAGATGTTGCCATCCTATTCAAGCATACATAGTGGAAAATTGGTCTTCTCATGGAGTGTTCTGGGATCTTCTGGATACATAAGAATAAGCCAGAAATGCTACATAACACATTACCAGTAAGGATGGAAATATACTATGCAGGGAATAAAAGAGAAAGTTGATGTTAGAACCTTGGCGCACATTAATTTAATGGCAGGATGGGACCTAATCCCTTATCCCAGCAACTCTGTCCCCAGATGTACCACATGTGCATAGCAGGACAAACAATTTTGGAATAAGTGATCAAATCCCCATTACTAATTGCCAGTGCAGGGAGAAACCAGGGCTACCAGGCTCCCCTCTTCACTAGCAAATTGAAAGCTGGGTACCTGAGTGGTCCTGTTAATCATCTCATTGTCAATCCAGCTCCACTACGTTTCTGGGACCAGCTTGAGACTTCTGCATGGTCCAGGGGCTAAACCCAACAATTGGGAATTGTTGGCCCCAGCTCCAAGAATGCACTAGATCCAGTTCCAGACTCCCAAGACTGATAATTGTCAGTCCCAGCCCCAGGATCATTCTGGGATTGGTTATAGCCTTTTATACAATCCTGGAGCTGGGACCGACAATCAGCTGATTATTGGTCCCAGTGTTTGGACTATACTGGAGCTAGTTTGAAACTCTGGTGCAGTCCTGGGGCTGGGACCAACAATTAGCTGATTTCCAGTCCCAGCCCCATTACCTCACTAGAGTCTGAGCTGGCTCTGGTTACTCTGCTACACATTCTATTTAAGGTACAATGGAAACTGTACTATTTTTGTGAAATAATTTTGTGTTTGGTTTTCCATTTTGTTGTGCCATTAATTCCTTGATTGTCTTTCAGGGGTAATATTAATGGTACAATTAAAAGGTTAATCACACCTTAATTGTCAGATATGCCAGGGGCCTAATTTTTTCAGTTTCCTGAATGGCATAATATCCTTTGAATTTATGATAGATTTTTTCATAGATTTCATAGATTTCATAGACATTAGGGCTGGAAGGGACCTCGGGAGATCATCGAGTCCAGCCACCTGCCCAAAGGGCAGGAAGCCAGCTGGGGTCATAGGATCCCAGCAAGATAAGCATCCAATTTACTCTTGAAGGTGTTCAATGTAGGTGCTTGAACCACCTCCGCTGGCAGACTGTTCCAGACCTTGGGGGCTCGGACAGTAAAGAAATTCTTCCTTATGTCCAGCCTGAAACGGTCTTGCAGGAGTTTGTGACCGTTCGACCTCGTCATCCCATGGGGCGCTCTGGTGAACAAACGTTCCCCCAGATCCTGGTGGTCACCCCTGATAAACTTGTAGGTGGCCATCAGATCACCCCTGAGCCTGCGCTTTTCCAGGCTAAAGAGTCCCATGGCTCTCAGCCTGTCATCGTAAGATCTGTTTTCCTGACCTCTGATCATGCGCGTGGCTCTCCTCTGGACTCTCTCAAGCTTCTCCACATCCTTTTTGAATTGTGGAGCCCAAAACTGGACGCAGTACTCCAGCTGCGGCCTCACCAAGGCCGAGTACAAGGGGAGAATGACATCCCGGGATTTGCTCGAGAAGCATCTATAGATGCACGCCAGCATTTTGGTCGCTTTACTAGCTGCAGCATCGCATTGGAGGCTCATGTTCATCTTGTGGTCAATGATGACCCCCAAGTCTCTTTCTTCTGTAGTGCTAACCAACGTAGCACTGCCGAGCCTATAAGGGTGCTGCAGGTTTTTCCTCCCAAGGTGGAGAACCTTGCATTTTTCGGTGTTAAACACCATGAGGTTCTCGTCTGCCCATTTGCTGAGCTTGTCCAGGTCAGCCTGGATCGTCCGCCTATCTTCTGGCGTGGATGCTTTGCCCCAAAGTTTGGTGTCATCGGCGAACTTGGCCAGTCCACTCCTGACTCCAATGTCCACATCGTTAATGAAGATGTTGAACAGTATGGGTCCCAGGACAGAGCCTTGAGGGACCCCACTGGTCACAGGGCACCACGATGAGTGACTGCCATCAATCACAACCCTCTGGGTCCGACCACGAAGCCAATTTCCCAGCCAGCAGATCGTGGTGGAGCCAAAGCCACAACCGGCCAGTTTGGCCAAGAGGTGATCATGGGATACCAGATCAAAAGCTTTTTTGAAGTCAAGATATATGACATCAATCTCTTCTCCCTTGTCCAGGTGATAGGTCACCTGGTCGTAGAAGGAAATGAGATTGGTCAAACAAGACCTACCTGCAACAAACCCATGCTGGCTCTCCCTTAGAATGTTAGCCTGGGCCAGTCCCTCAAGGATGGCCTCCTTAATAAACTTTTCTAAGATCTTCCCCAGGATAGAAGTCAGGCTAATGGGCCTGTAGTTAGCCAGATCCACTCTCCTCCCTTTCTTGAAGATCGGCACCACATTGGCCTTCTTCCAGTCTTCGGGCACTACACCAGAGCACCAGGAGTTTTCAAAGATCCGTGCCAGGGGCTGGGCTATGACGCTCGCCAGCTCCTTGAGTACCGTGGGGTGCAGGTTGTCAGGGCCAGCTGACTTGAAGGTATCCAGCTTCTCAAGGTGTTCCTTCATGAGGTCAGCATTAATGGAGGATAGGGGATCCCCCTCACCCAGATTTTCCTGTCCCATAGCAGGCATGGGCATCCCATGTGACTGATGAAAGACTGACGCAAAGTACCTATTTAATAGGTTGGCTTTTTCCTGGGCGTCAGTTGTCAGTTGCCCCATCTGGTTTAGCAGGGGTCCAACATTGCCCTTGCTTTTCCTCCGGCTCCCCACGTATCTGAAAAAGGACTTTTTGTTGTCCTTGATGCCTGAAGCTAGTTGGAGTTCAGTTGCAGCCTTGGCTTTCCTGGTTTGCTCCCTGCAGGACCGGACCAGCGCGGAGTAATCCTCCTTGGAGGTGAATCCCATCCTCCATCCTTTGTAGGCTTTCCTTTTTAGCCACAGTAGGTCCGCTAGGTCTCTGGAGAGCCAGGGGGGCTGCTGTGCCTTCTTGCTGCCTTTCCTCCGTGTTGGAATAGATTTAGCTTGTGCACTGAGGATCGCTTCCTTGAGAAGCAACCACTCTTCTTGAACTTCCATCTCCCTGGGGTCATGGTCCCTGAGGGCCTGACCGACTAGCCTCTTGAGCTTGTCAAAGTTGGCTTTTCTGAAGTGACGGACTTCTGTGTTGCTGACTGACTTGCCAGCTTTACGGCGGATGGTGAAGGTGATCAGCTCGTGGTTGCTGTCACCCAACTTCCCATCCATCACTAGGTTGCTGATTAGGTCATCCCCCGTAGCCAGTACCAGGTCAAGCAGCGCTTTGCCTCTCGTTGGCCCATAGACTTCTTGGGTCAGGTAGAGGTCATCCACGCACGAGAGAAAGCTTTGCGCCCGCTCAGATTTAGCTGAGTGATCTTCCCGCGAGATGTCCGGGTAATTGAAGTCACCCATGACAACCAAGGTCCTGGAGCAAGCAGCCTCAGTCAGTTCCCGGGCGAACTCCTGGTCAAGCTCAGGACTTTGAGTGGGAGGTCTGTAGTAGACTCCCACCGTTGTGTCCCCTGTGCCGAATTCCCCATGAATTTTTACCCAGAGGGTCTCTAGCTGTCCATGCCGGCCGCCAACATCAGCTTGCAGGGACATGTAGCTTTCCTTCACATAGAGAGCTACACCCCCGCCCCTTTTGTCAACACGATCCCTCCTGTACAGGGTATAGCCCTCTATCCCCATGGTCCAGTCATGGGTGGAGTCCCACCAGGTCTCCGTTATCCCAATGACATCATATTTCTTTGCACTGAGCAGGAGGACGAGCTCGTCCTGCTTGTTGCCCAGGCTCCTGGCATTAGTGTACAGGCAGGCAAGTGTGCCCTTGGGGGCTCTTGCCTTGCCCACAGATTGTACCAGGGCTGGGGCAGGGGTGGGCTCCCTTAAGTGCCCCTTTAAGTGCTTTGGTACACTGGCTTTGCAAGGGCCGTTCAGCAGGCCAGCAGGGGCAGTAGTCCCCCCATCCCACAGCGGGCTTAGTTTAAAGCCCAGTGGAGCAGGTCAGCCAGCCTGGCTGAGAAGAGCCTCCTCCCCAGGGGAGAGAGGTGGAGGCCATCTCTTCCCAGCAGCTCGCTGCCTCTCTCTCCAAAGAGCGGGCTGTGGTCATGGAAGCCAAAGCCTTCCCGATAACACCAGCGCCGCAGTCTTTGGTTCACCGCATGGATCCTCCTCTCCCTCCTCAGGCCATAGCCCGAGACTGGGAGGATCGACGAAAACACCACCTGAGCTCCCAGACCCCTAAGCCCCACTCCCAACTCCCTGTAGCGCCTCATGACCTGGCTGGGGGTGCTCCGAGCCATGTCATTGGTGCCCACATGAATCAGGAGCATGGGGTAGTGGTCTGTAGGCCGGAGGAGCTGCGGGATCCTCTCCACAATGTCTCGGATGCGGGCCCCCGGGAAGCAGCAGACTTCCCGGGCTAAGGGGTCGGGGCGGCAGATTGCCCCCTCAGTGCCCCACAGGATGGAGTCTCCCACAACAAACACCTTTCGCTTTGTCTTGGGGAGAGCGGGGCCAGTAGCTGCGGTCGAGCCTGGGTTGCCTGCAGGAGCTGGCAACTGCGTGGGCTCTGCTGGGGCTGCAAGAGGTGTGAACCTGTTGCTACGCACCGGCGGGGCAGGGGCCTTGGTGCGGCGGGCCTTGGGGCCCTTGACCACCTTGGTCCATGCCCCTGACTGGGCAGAGCGGGAGGTCCCAGAGTCCTCCTTAGTCGCGGAGGGAGACGGCGCTCTCCCCTGCAGCTTCCGGGGGAGAAGGGCCTGGCAGTAGGAGTCTATCTCCTGATGGCACACAGTCTCTGGACTGTGGCCTGGAGCTCCTCCAGCTGGCGCGCCAGAGACCCCAGTAGGGAGCAGACCCTGCAAGGGGAGGTGGCCATGCTGCCAGGCCCCAGAGCCTGAAAAAGGGACAGGCAGCCCCCGCAGCCAAGAGCCAGGGGCTCCGTCTGCGTGGAGCCTGTAACCATGGGCTCCGTCTGGGTGGCCGTCTCTGAGGCGCCCAATGGGGGGCTGCAGAGCCCAAGGGGACCCTCGGGGTGCGGCGCGTGCCCATCCGTGTCATGCCTCTGGTAGGCTGGCTATGGCTGGGGCTGACTACTCTGGGGGGGTCGCAGGCAGGGTCTCGTGCCCTCCCACGCCCTCCCCTGCGCGAACTCTGCGCTAACTCAAGCGCCTGTTTACGCAGCCTGTTCGCGCAGCTCCAGTTGCGGGGCTGGGCCAAGTAGGGGCCTGGGCGGGGGCTTGACCCGGCCCGGCACCAGGCAGCGGCCTCCTCCCAGCAAGCGAGGAGTTAACCCCTTCCCACCACGAGCCCGCTCACCTCCGGCTGTGCTGGGGGTCGGCAGGGGGCTTGGCGGCTGCTGAGATGTCTGGGGGGCTTCGGGGGAGTGGGGGCGCAGCGGGCTTCACCCGCGCGTCTCTCACCGCTCCAGAGCCTACCTGAGTGTGGTTTTGATTGACCTAACTTGGGTTAGGTTGAGCTAAATGCTCATCTATGCAGTTGTTCATAAGGATTAAATCAGGCAAAAATGGTGGACTTGATCTAACTTAGTTCATCTGAAGAGGTGATTTAACTTAGGTAGGGAAGGGGTTAACCCGATCTATCAAGCATTTGGAGCACAGCCCTGAGCTGGGAAAGCCTAGTTACTCACACAGCTCTGGGACTGCACGCGCACGCACGCACACACACACACACACACACAGAATTATCCTTCTGTATGTCCTGAATATATTCCACATTTTTAATGTATTAACAATTTGACAAAGCAGTTAACACTCTTATTAAATAGTAGGTAGTGCTAAACTGGAAGGAATTACAAATGCCAAGCACCACAGACAACACTGGCAGAAAAATATCAGATTCAGCTTGGAAAAATGCAAAATAATATGCTTCTTGGGTAATAATATAACATAGGCTGAATCAGAGAGGACTGGAGGAACTTGGAAAGCATTAATGTGTAGAGAGATAGTAGCATTAGTGGACAGGAAGTTAAACATGTTAAATCATGTAATGAAATTGTCAAGAAGGACAATATGAGTTTGTTCAGAGATCTGTTCAACTTCACCGTGACTGCAGCTTTACTAATGATGGTATAAATCAGATTAATAGAGAAATGTATGTATAACTTGGCTAAAGGATAGCTAGATATGGGACATAATAATTAGCTGCACACACCTGAAACAGAAAACATAGCATGATACCCAGGCCACCTAGGCTAAAACAGATAAGCCTATGAACAGGAACATTTAAGTAAAAAGTTTTTTAAAAGTTCATGATAGTGATATGCACATGTTTGTGTAAATTCCCCAGGGAAATAGTAGAACCCTAGTTGCTTGAGTCATTTATCACTAGCCAGGACACAAAATTAGAATATTGCATTGGCAGGAAGGTTTACCAGAGTCCTAATAGATCTTTTCTGTGGACCACTTCTAAGTAAAAATTACCCTAATGTACAGTCAGTGTTTCCATTTCTACAGCATATAAAGAGCTCACAAATGATTATAATATTCCTGTCTTTTTAAGATGACCAATTATGTCTCTACATGCAATTTTTGGAATTAAGTGGGATGATTTTTCCCTTCCAAGTAATAGTTCTAGTCATAGTTCACAAAACATTTAGTCACTTCTATAGCTTTACTTCTTGTGGGGTTTTAGCAATGTTATTTCTCTTAATACTTGAAACAACTTGTATGGAAAGAGTTCTCAGTGTGAACAAATATCTTGACAGGCTGCTAATAGCATATAACTGAAATCTCTTTGGATGCAAGCCAGCGTTTTGGTCATACTGGTTTCCCCCGCACTGCTGAGTAGAAAGTGTGATTTTGATCTGATCCCCAATTCCAGATTTGTGCATCCTGTCATGCACACGCAGAAACAGGATAATTGATCTGAGGGCATGTGGTCTAATCCAGACTAGGATTCCTAATGTTCTTAAGGTACCTGAGAAATAAAAAGTGGTTTTCTACAAACACACAAAAATATGGGCCTGATTTCACTCTCACTAAGATATCATTGTCCTTAGAGATCTCACACTGTATTTTGTAAAAGATCTTGCCATCCTACCAGTTGTGGTCATTCTATCCTGCTTGTATAAAATTCCTCTTACAAATGCAGAAGTAAAACATTCTCCACCATGTAGCATACTTGACTGTTCACTGTTGCTTTTTACTCTTTTGAGATGACGCATTTAACTCATGAGACAACTTTTTATTTGGGGAAAACTACCTTTGAGGACTAAAGGATTTGGCAAAAAATCTGTAGCTAGAAAGTCCTCTGCTAGAAAAATGACATTGTAGACATGGCTCAGTTGAGGCAAGATTTTGAAGCCCGTATTTCTATTGGTCAGAATTAACTCAGTCTGGAAAGCTCAGTGAAACTAACAAAGCAACTTGCCTGAGTGAAAACTTACTGAACCATGTCAAGGTTCAAACCCATGGCCTCCCAGTCCACATTGATAATTGTGATAGAAGAGCCATGAAATAAAATAACAATATACAGTTCATTCTAATGTTTGATTGTTTAAAGGCACACATCCACTGCATCAGTGTTGCTATTCTTTCTCATTGCTGTGAGTTTTGTTAAAGTAAGAGTTCTCACGTATTGTTATCCAAATTAGAAACTATAATCTCATAAAAGATTTTTTTAAAACTTCAAAGGGAAAAAGAGGCTGCTAAGCTATCCTTTAGAATATCATATGCATCTGGATTTTGGCATTAACGCTACAGCAACGACTTTTATAACCCGTTTTCAGAATGGACAGCACCTGCAGCCAGTGGGGGATAATATATTTCATCTCTTTTGGGAAATGCATTGTAGACTATTTGAATCCACTGAAATGTAATTATGGCTCTTTGTATCAAAGAAAAGGTTGATTTTATATGGGCTTTTTTTACATTTTTCAAGTGTATCTTGAAAGTTAACACAGTCAGTGTTGGGCCTGATCCAACTTCCAGTTAAGGCAGTGGAAGAACTCTCACTGATTTTTTAGAGCTTTGCATTGGACCCTAATTGGTATATGCAGATGTGCATTTTTTCATGCAACAAGATAGTAGCAAAGGGAAAGGGTTGAAAGTTAATAACATCTTCAAAATAACAGCATGAGGCTGAATGCTGAAGAGCATTTACATAGGCTGAGATCCTTTCCTGTGTTGCAATGTCAGCAAAAGCTTTTAAACACCTTCACTTTATTGTTTCATTTTGTTTTTCCCTCCTTCCAGCTTTACTTTTGCCATGTAGCACATTTTATATTTTTGGGTTCAAATCCTTCCCTATTGAAAAGCTAAATACAGCATAGGAGCATATATTGATGTTTTTGAGCCTCTAGCTTGTGATAACATACGCAAGTAAAGACGATCGGGATAATGAGCAAAAAGACAATCAATATCACTTTGAAAAGCTGTCATGCCTGCTATGGGACAGGGAAATCTGGGTGAGGGGGATCCCCTACCCTCCATAAATGCTGAGCTCATGAAGGAACACCTTGAGAAGCTGGATACCTTCAAGTCAGCTGGCCCTGACAATCTGCACCCCAGAGTACTCAAGGACCTGGCGAGCGTCATAGCCCAGCCCCTGGCACAGATCTTTGAAAACTCCTGGTGCTCTGGTGTAGTGCCCGAAGACTGGAAGAAGGCCAATGTGGTGTCGATCTTCAAAAAAGGGAGGAGAGTGGATCCGGCTAACTACAGGCCCATCAGCCTGACTTCTATCCTGGGGAAGATCCTAGAAAAGTTTATTAAGGAGGCCATCCTTGAGGGACTGGCTCAGGCTAACATTCTAAGGGACAGCCAGCACGGGTTTGTTGCGGGTAGGTCTTGTTTGACCAATCTCATTTCCTTCTATGACCAGGTGACCTATCACCTGGACAAGGGAGAAGAGATTGATGTCATATATCTTGACTTCAAAAAAGCTTTTGATCTGGTATCCCATGATCACCTCTTGGCCAAACTGGCCAGTTGTGGCTTTGGCTCCACCACGATCCACTGGCTGGGAAATTGGCTTCGTGGTCGGACCCAGAGGGTTGTGATTGATAGCAGTCACTCATTGTGGTGCCCTGTGACCAGTGGGGTCCCTCAAGGCTCTGTCCTGGGACCCATACTGTTCAACATCTTCATTAACGATGTGGACAATGGAGTCAGGAGTGGACTGGCCAAGTTCGCCGATGACACCAAACTTTGGGGCAAAGCATCCACGCCAGAGGACAGGTGGGTGATCCAGGCTGACCTGGACAAGCTCAGCAAATGGGCAGATGAGAACCTCATGGTGTTTAACACCGAAAAATGCAAGGTTCTCCACCTTGGGAGGAAAAACCTGCAGCACCCTTATAGGCTTGGCAGTGCTACGTTGGTTAGGACTGTAGAAGAAAGAGACTTGGGGGTCATCATTGACCACAAGATGAACATGAGCCTGCATTGCGATGCTGCGGCTAGTAAAGCGACCAAAACGCTGGCTTGCATCCATAGATGCTTCTCGAGCAAATCCCGGAACGTCACTCTCCCCTTGTACTCGGTCTTGGTGAGGCCGCAGCTGGAGTACTGCGTCCAGTTTTGGGCTCCACAATTCAAAAAGGATGTGGAGAAGCTTGAGAGAGTCCAGAGGAGAGCCACGCGCATGATCAGAGGTCAGGAAAACAGATCTTACGATGACAGGCTGAGAGCCATGGGACTCTTTAGCTTGGAAAAGCGCAGGCTCAGGGGTGATCTGATGGCCACCTATAAGTTTATCAGGGGTGACCACCAGGATCTGGGGGAACGTTTGTTCACCAGAGCGCCCCAAGTGATGACGAGGTTGAACGGTCACAAACTCCTGCAAGACCGTTTCAGGCTGGACATAAGGAAGAATTTCTTTACTGTCCGAGCCCCCAAGGTCTGGAACAGTCTGCCAGCGGAGGTGGTTCAAGCACCTACATTGAACACCTTCAAGAGTAAATTGGATGCTTATCTTGCTGGGATCCTATGACCCCAGCTGGCTTCCTGCCCTTTGGGCAGGGGGCTGGACTCGATGATCTCCCGAGGTCCCTTCCAGCCCTAATGTCTATGAAATCTATGAAATTGTTTATATAAGCTGAGATGTTTAGTAGGGCCTGATGAGACACACAATAGTTACAACTGAAAACCAAGCTTTATCCTACACAATATCAAGGACATGTTGGTTACAGGCAGACCCAACTTGATGTATTATATGATTACCACTATTTTTATAATAGTTTGTTTTAACCAGCTTTTAGTTCTGCTTGATTTATGTTTGATACCTACTATGCCAACTACTTAGCCATGTATAAAACTCTGTATCCAGCTTTCTAAAATAAATTTTAGTATATTAATAGTGTGTACAGTAAATTATTGCATTTCTCGACATTTTAGTCCATGTCTCTATCAACTATATTCTGTCTAGATTATTTATTGCAGAGTGCAAATAATGCACAGAGACACCAGACAGTAGTTCATGGACTTGAAAAGGGATCTGGATCAGAGAAAAGTTAGAGGTTTGTAGTCTAATTCAAGAAAGACATTTTGTCTTATGGTAGTAGCATAAAAATAAGGACATTAGTGAGAGAAGCAGACAAAAAGGGTTTCAAGGATAGTACTACAGATACAATAATTTGAGAACCAATGTAATAAAAGACTAGAATACATAACTTAGTGATTCTAAAATAGGATGCCTTGAAATGCATTTGAGGAAGCTACTCAATATTAAAACTGTTAGGTGTGCAAATGTCTACATGATAGGGGTGTGCAAAGTGGGCCATATTCAATTCAGATTCAGCCTGATTTGGAGGACAGTGATTCGATTCACTGATTTAGATCACTGTCCCGATTTGATTCCGCCAAATCCAAATCTGAAGATTCGATTCTGATTTGGAGAATTCAGCGATTGGGCCATAGACACAGCTTTATATTTTTATATATATATATACACCTTGAGGTACCAGGTGCAGCTTATGAATGCTGAGATGGTGGGGTGAATGGAGTGTCCCACAGTAGTGCAAGAGGGCCCCCTGCAGACTTGGTGATGGACCCTCACTGCAGTTGGACCCCAGGTGCCCCCCCCAGACTCAGGAGGCACCAGCTGCTGAGCCAGGGGGTGGGGGGTCCCCCACATGCTCCGAGGGAGACCCAGAAGTGGACCAGAAGTACTTCTGTTTCTCTTTCAGGTTTGCCCCCAAGCTTTCCCCCCCTCCTTCCCCCCCCCAGCTCTGCCATGGGATGTTCCATCCACCCCACCATCTCAGCATTCCTGAGCCGTGCCTGGTACCCTGAGGTATGTAGAAAAAGCATGGCTGAATCATGAAATCTCTCCAAATCAATTTGAAGACTTCCGATTTAATTCAGAGAGATTAATGGGTCTCCTAATTTGATGTGGATTCAGAGATTCAGCTGTCAAATCAGGCCAAATCTCCTCCAAATCTGATCAGCAACTGAAGCTTTACACAGCCCTACTACACGACTCACAATATAAACCCAACGATTTCAAATAGGAATCTGTAGTGTCAAAAAGATTCTGACCTGTTGTGGTCTTTCAAATTTCTTTGAAACAGAAGAATATAAATTTTAGGGTATTTTTAGTGGTGTAAAAAACAATTGAAAATTGTTTTTATATTGGGATGTCACTAAATTCAGAAAAGTTATGAAGGGGTCTAAAAGGGTTGATAACGCTGGAATAAATAGAAGGAGATCAAGGGTTTAAGGTCACTGATGTGAAGACAAGGAATTTAAATTTGATGTAGGACATAATATGGATCCAGTGAAGGAATATAAAAAGGTGTAGGTATGGTCAGAATGATAGTACAACTAGGTCTGAATGAAATATTGCTTTGCCTTACTGATTTTGCCAGCTCTCCATGGATTCAGTTAAACCTCAGTAATAAAATGGGAGAGGATACTGTTTATACTTGAATAGAAGATGACTTTGATTGACCCCCCTCCCCCCAATAATTAGATTCTATACCTGGAAAATTTATAAATTTGTTATTATTTTCCAGGTATAGAAATTAATTATTGAATGTTGCCTTGAATTTGTTCCCTATTGCTATATTGCCCTCCTGGCAGATGTGAGGGTGATTGAAGCCTTTGATCAGGAAATTTCCACTAGCTGTTTGCAGAAATCTTCATCCACCTCATCCTCTGGGTCTGGTGGTTTATAGCAGACCCCCGCCACAACATCACCTTTTGTTGCTATCTCCTCTGAGCCTAACCCAGAGATGTTCAACAGGCCTATCTCCAGTTTCATACTCCATTTCTGAGCAATCATACAGCTCTTTTACATGAAGCGGATCTCCTGCACCTCTTCTCTCCTGCCTGTCCTTCCCGAACAGTTTATACCAACCCATGACAGCGCTCCAGTCATGTGATCTCCCACGGAGTCTCTGTTATTCCAATCGCATCATATTTCCATGAGTGTGCGAGAATTTCTAATTCTTCCTACTTGTTTCCCAGGCTCTGTGAATGTCTTATTTAGATCGGCTGACATATCTTGTTCAGATGGGCTGCACTAAGCTTTCCTTGTGGTAGGTTCCCATCAGCATGTTGGCCCAATGTGGGCAATGTTTTTTATAGTCGTGATCAGTGTTGACTACATTTAGTCAGCTTTATGGTTGGTTTTCATTGCTGAACACATGCTGCTTTTGGCAGCAATTTAATGATAGACAGTGTATTTTAGTGAGATTTCTTTGAATGTGATTATAAGAAGAGAGGCTTTTTTCCCCTATACAACTGGTGGGGGAGGCACCTCATCTTGTATTCAAGTACATAATGTTATCTCCCTCTCTGTATTGAGATGTACATTCAATAATGTAGGCAAACTAATTTTCTTCAATAATAATTATTAAAATTATCATTGTTTTTTATTTTAAGGTGCTGAAGACTAGTTCTCACAACATTTTTCAGAATAGGGAAATGAGTATCAGTTTCATAGGTGCAAAAATGAAGCTTATTGAAGTTAAATCACTTGCCCAATTTATGAGATCAGAACTCAGAAAACACTAGTTTCCAGTCTTTAGACCAGTCCAGTAAATCTTGCTGAGAGCCTGGGGTAAATGGTAGCTCATAATTGTGCTGTCAGTCACGTTTGCACACTTCTCATCAAGAATGTTCTCCTGCACCATTTGTTTTCCCTCTGTACTGCATGTTAGCAGCTCCTAAACTCTGTAAGGAGGCCAAACATCCCTCCTTTCGCAGCCTCAGCATGGGAGCAAAATTCCATCCATCCAAGAGTTCACTTAATGACAGGTTGAGTGTAAAGGTGTGTTTATCAGAGTAGCACAATGTATATAAGGGGTCAGAAGTTAGAAGTTATGTGCTTCGGTTTCCTTCTCAGAAGACTGGCCAGCTGTCTCTTATGCATAATGTATACATTGAGACAGATGGCTAGGGTATTTGACAAACACATGTGTGATGACCTTTGCATTGTTACAGGTCATTTATATGCTCATGCTGTGGAACTGCTTATAATGTCTGCACGTGGACTTGTCCCCATGAGTGGAATCCATGATAGGTGCACATTGGGAAATCCACTGATAGGAAGGAATTCAGCTTTGCTTTAATTCATTCTTTAGCAATGTGTTTGGGAAATGGATATAGCTAGCATGAGGACTGGTCAAACAAAGGGACCAGGTGCCAGGTGACGTGAGCTGGATAGATAGCCTTGGCCCCTGAACCATTCTTGTAACCGAAAAGAAAAAAAAAGAAAACCTAAAGATGTTAGGACACAAAGTATCTTTTGATGGATCTTTACAATATAATCAGTTCTCCTTTTGACACTGAGGTTTTAAGTAGTTTTAGATTCTTCATCTGTCACTTTTGGCCAGGGATATTTGAGTCGGCATTTTATAGCTGGTTACACTGCTGCAGTTCTAGAAAGCCAAGTATATTTCCTGTTTTCGGTACTCACTGAGAGGCATAAATAGATCTTGCAAATATCCCTCATTTAGAGGAACACTAGTCACTTTTAGGGCAACAGTTAGGTGCATTCTACATAAATGTAGCATTATTAAAAACTAGCATTATTAAAAATATTTTTGCACTAGAAATAAAGAACTATTTATACTAGAGAAAAGAATTGCCTGGCATTTTAAATTTCTTCCTGTAGGCCTTCTTTTGGTCTGTATCTCATACAGAACCCCCACATTTAGACCATGGCAGGTTGGATAATGAGCATGAAATAATTATCACCATCTTGCACAGGAAAGCACATCCTATCCTATGTTATTTCATTGATCATAAAATTGCTTTGTGGTACATTTTTAAATGATCAAGATATAAAATTAATCACTTGAGAGAGAAATGGTCTTGATATAAAAAACTAAAGAAAAAATAATTGTAATATACATATTAAATCAATACTTCATTAAATTAGCCACTTTTCACAAATGAACATTTGTAAATACATGTTTTCCTAGCACCTAGCATTACTAGTATTTCTAGTTTGATAGTATTTCGATTTGTCAGATTCTTTTTAGATTTTTCTCAGTTTTTATCCTTCTTGTGGCTTTCTTGGCACAGAACTATATTGTCTGGGTTTCAAAATATATTTCCTATTAAAGAATCATTCAATTTGGTATTGAAATAAAGCAACTGTTTTTGTTTGGCCTCTAGTTTGGACTCTCTTTCCCTTGATTCTCTGCCTCCCTCCTGTCAGTTCTTCCTCCTGTGGCCAAATGAAAATGTAATATCAATGAATTATTGAACTCTTTAATGATTCTTAGTTTAAGCCATATTGTGAGATTTTAAGAAAGAAATATCAGCCGCACCCACCTGTGGAGAAAAATTAAGTTTCTAAAAAATGGCCTCCAATTCTGTATCTTGTTCCTCAAAAACTGGATTTTACTCCTCTGAAAAGTTCATTCCATTGTACATGATCACTCCCAAGCATAAATGAAGTACATACATCAGTACTTGCAAGATATATGTCTAGCTGAATGGATGTCAAAAATGTCTACCCTCTTGTCCTATGACTCTCTTTTCTTTTCTTTTCTTTTCTTTTTTTTTGGTTCGTCTGACAGTCAAAGACACAAAGGAATCTGGAAAAGAACTGAAAACAAAGAATACATTGATCTTTGAAAGATCTTTACTAAGAAAGATAAATGCCAGATTATTTGGCCATATGTATAATGCTATAAAAGTGAGATATAAATACCTAAATTAATGACCAGAGCTTTTAATATATTGGTGCTTGTAAGATGAGAGTATGCACTTCCTGCCTGCTCCCCCACAAAGAAGTCATACTTTTTGTCATACCTCTGGTCTTTCTCTTAAGATATCTATAATCTAAAGCATGGGGGATGGGAGAGCAATAACACAGCACACTGAGAACATTGTGTTATCTAGCAGCAACCAAAATGAGTGTAATAACTTTTTAATGGTTAAACGTAAGTGTGAACAGCAGGTCCACTGGCTCTGGGTAATTATTTTTCACAGCAAGATATAGATCCTGGCCCCAGTGTCCCAGCAGCCACCTCATTTACTGACTGGTTTTCAGTTCTCTCTTTCAGTTGATGATTCCAGTTTGAGGAGTATTAGAAAGAAAAGGTGTGTGAAAAGTTGCTGTGGAACTTTTCCCATGTCTGGTATCAAGTCAGTGCACAATAACATGTAAATGTTTATATAATCCCCAACTTTGAAATGTGCCTAAATAAATAAGAAAATGAGCAATTTACATTGAGTTGACTTTTAGACAAACAACATAAGGCCTATGGTTAAAACAGGGCAGACTCTGTTTTAACTGGTTATTGGTGGGTTGATGAACAACGGATCAGTACATCTTCTATTAGAACTTTGAGAAATGCCATCCTGGATCCATTTGTTGCATTTCTAATTATCATCCATTATAGAGAACAATGGGGCCATAAACATTTTGGAAACAAAAGGTTTGATAATTTAATTTTTCTTTGTCAATACATTTTGGAATGTTGCCTTCTCATCTGTTTTAAAGACAACCCATAACCCATAAATACCCCTTTTTCTTTTTTAGCCTTTTTAGTTTAGTTTTTTTTTATTCTTAACTTCTAAACAAATGTGTTCAAAATGTGTCCCTTGGTCTATATAGGCTATCTTGCTTTCACAGTGTAAACTGAGAAATCTGTAATTAATTTTAAGCACCAGAATGTTTCTCTTACAGTAAAATTTGATTTCCAATTATATGAAATACACATTCTTACTGTTAAGATGACATCTTCTTTTAATAGAAGTTCAAAGATATAATCATTTTGCCAAGAGGAAAAAAAATAAAGAAAAAGCCAATTACCATGAGTAAAAGAATGCAGAAAAGCTAGTAGTCAAATGGGCTGTTGAAATTGTCCCCAGTTGTGCACTGGTTACAGAAAAGGAATTGCTAAGTGTAGCAGGGTGCTAAGGCGCCTGCTACTGATAGCAGTAGTATGAGTTCAGCTGCCATTCACCAGGGCAGCCCAGGTGTGGGTTGCCAAGACAGCCAGTCTGGTCAGATGACCGGAAGGGGGCAGGGCCTGGCCTTTATAAACAAGCCAGGTCCAGGCCAGAGGCTAGTTCCCCTCTGGCAGCCTAAGAAGCAGGAGCTCTGCTGAAGTAAGCAGGATGAGCAGAGCCCTGCGGACATAGTAAGGGAGGCAGATGGCTTGAGCAGTGTTGGCATAGTGAGATGGGATGGAGAGAACCCTGACAGGGATATGGACAAGAGGCAGCCAGGTTTGCTTAAGATTTGTGTTATAGCCAAGGGGCTTGGTGTTTCTGTTGTGGTTGTGATATGGTTGTGATAAGACCGGAGGACTGGGCAAGGCTGTAGGAGTGGAGGAGGCCTCATAGGAGCTCCCCAATAGTGGGGGGTTCCTAGCGCCACAGAGGGTGCTGTGTTTTGGGGTGTCCTGACCCCGGCCCCAGTGTGGGTGATTATCGGGAAGAGCTCAGCGTGGGTGCACGCAAGAAGCCCCAGTGGGGCATAAGGCCTGAGAAGGCAGGTCTGGGGGCCAGGTAAGGCCAAGGCTGCCTGAGCCCCAATTTACGAGACGCGCGGGAGACAGGCCCCAGTGCGGGTGACACAAGTGCGGGAGACAGACCCCGGTTGGGGGCAAGGAGTGCGGGAGACAGGCCCTGGTTGGGGGAGCGACGGACCCCAGTGAGGGCCGTGAGGCCAGGTACAGGGCGGTGATACAGCAGCAAGGCCCCGGTGCAGGTGAGAGCATGCACGACAGGCCCTGTGCGGCAAGGGCCACAAGGGAAGCAAGGGGGCACCTGGGAGGCTGAGACAGGTGGGCACGGGGATGAGCCCAAGGGCCCATAAGGGCACGGGCAATGGTAGGACTCACGTGCATCCCAAGGGTCAGAGTGCACCGGGTGGCTAAACCAAGTCAAGATGCATCCAGGCTGTGCCAAAGAGGGTAGAAAGGCAGCCTCCCTTGAACATGTCAACATCAAAGACGTGGCGGGCGAGATAAAGAGGGTGCATTTAAACCATATTTAGCATGGTAGGTAGGGGCGCTAGGGGAGGTCACGGCACCCCTAGGGGCTGTCCTGCCACACTACGAAATGATGATCCTAAGTCTCTTCTCACTAGACATATCTACACAAGATGCTTTACTGTGCAGTAGAGCTACACAGTTAAGCATCCATGTCTACACATGCAGATGCTTATTGCACAGCATTAATCACAAGTAAATTCGCTACCTGCAAATGCAAGTAGGAAATTTACTCAAGATTACTTACTGTGCAGTAGTGCATGTGTAGATGCCTGACCAGAAGCAAATGTGCTCCCAGCCAGCTGGGCAGCAGGGGGCTAGAGATAGTGTCCTACCCTGAGGAGCTGCCTGCTGCCTGGAAGCAGGGAGCTCCCAGAGGTGCTGCTGGGAGATAAAAATCTCTCAGCACCAGCCCAGCAACCTTGAAGTTGGTGCTGGGAAATAAAGATCTCTGAGCTCAGGCTCCCTGCTGTCAGAGCAGGGGGGTCATTGTCCCCGTGGTCTCCAGTGGTGGAGCCCACCCTGGCTGGAGGCAGCTCCCACAGGCAGGGAGCAGTGTCCCGAGGTAGCACCCACCAGAGCATGGAAGAGGATGATGTCCCTCTGCCCCAGCAGCAGGGGGTTCCCAGCCTGCACTCCATGATCACAGGGCCAGGAGATACTTATTTTCCAGCCTGAGTCCCGTGGTTGGGGGGCCAGAGCTGAGAGATCCTTATTATCTCCTAGCACTATCTCTGTGGTCACAGGACCTGGGCTGGGAGATCCTTATCTCCCAGCACCACGTCCATGATTATGGGGCCAGCACTAGCAGATCTTTATCTCTCAGCCTGAGTCCTGTGGTTGCAATGTCCCATCCCTTGTAACCATGTTATGTAGTTAATCTCAGCCCATCCCTTGCAAGAAAACAGCTCTCTCCTGGCCCCTGGGCTAGCCCCCAGGGGCCCCATTGCAGGGCCACAGGGGGCAGGACCAATCTGCTGCTAGGAGCAGAAAATTTGCTGCCATGTCCCTGCACATGTAGACACATACCTAGGAGAGTTTACTCTTGAGTACTTATTCAAGAGTGAGCTGTTCCCAGATTATTTGAATGTGAAGATGTGCCCACTGTGACCAATTTTACATTGACTTCAGCAAGATGTGGGGCCTAATCTAAGGGAGCAGACAGAAGTGATAATTTTTGCCCAATCTGGCCATAGAAATCAGTTTACAGCTGTGATCAAACACAAGTGCACTGCTGCAGACAGCTTCAAAAATGTCGTGTCAGGTGAAAATATGACCCCTCATTGCAAGATTTATCAGATTAAAATGTTTCAAAATATAGCGTCTTTTGTAACTTTTGTCTGCAGAGCTCCAAGCCTGTTGGTGTTTTCAGAATAGGATGGAGGAAAGAGAGCAGAGGGAGTTCAGTCTGGAGGTGTTTAAGCCCTGCTCACCCTACCCCCCCCCCGCCCGAGAGTGGGGCAGGGTTTTCTGAGCCCTCCCAAGGTGGCGGGAGGCTTCAATTCACCCACCCCACCCTTCAGCACCAGCTGAGGAGCCCCAAGAATGAGTTTCCTCTGCTCTTTCCTCACTCCTATTCTGAAAACAGGGAGCACAGGCCCACAGCAAGATTCCCCTCCCCCATGGAACCAACAGTGAACTTCTGTTTGGTCTGGAGTAATGTTGCAAACTCAGAACACTTTGCAGATATCATCTGCGCCCGGTATCCAGTTGAAGTCACTGAGCAGACTTCCATTGATTGTCATTTTCTTTGGAGCAAGCTCATATGCTAGTGCAAATAAAGGGAGAATTAGGTCCCATCCCCACCTTCACCTTGCCAAGTTTTTGTTTTAATGGAGAACACAGAGTTCTTTCCAAGATAAATGTTAATGATCAGCCCCTAAATAACTTAGAGACAATACATGTGTGTATCTAATATCTGGGATATCTGCACTACACTTGATTAAAAGATAAGGCTAACTCCACATTACTCCTGTTTTGTTATCTGAACTCCCTACTTATACTCAAAGGGATGAGTTCTGTTGAAAGCATTACAGTTTCTTCTTTATCCCTATTAACTATTTTTCTGAATTTAATGAAATCATGTGTGGAATTCCAGCAGCAGTTGTGAGGTCTGCTTTTTCATTTTTGGCATATAAAGAAGTGTGAAAGGAGCAATACCAAGAAATAGGCAGCAATGGCTGAGATTAACTACATAACATGGTTACTCCGGATGCTGGGAATTGTTTGTTTTAATAATTAGAATTTAATGTTTCAGTTCTGATTTTCAGTGAGTATTTTGCTTGCATATAACAAGGGCTCTTTAGGCATCCTGAAGCCATTATAAATTTTGAAATCAAATTTCCATTGGTCTATGCATGATGGATTAGTCATGAACTTGCTAGAAAAAGCGCTGCATGTTTATTCCATTGCACCTAGCATAGGAAAACACCCCTTGAGGACCAAGCACCATATGTTCTTTCACATAAAAAAATATGTGGAGAGGAACAAAATAATTAAAAACCCACATGGATTTTGAAACTTGGGCATCAGACTAAATTTTTCCCCTAATTCAAAGCTATTGAGCTAAAAGAAAGTAAAGGCTCAGATCTCCACACATTGATCAGTCCTATTGTTCTTTCTCTCTGATTCCTAGTCCTAGAAGTAGAATAAATTGTTTCCAAAATTTTTCTTGAGGTCCACCTCAGCAATACTATCACTGCTGATTTTGTCTATCTTAGGGATGTATGTGCTGTTCATTATCCTAGTATCTGGGCATTTCTCAGACATTCATGCATTCCCCCTCTGAGAACCTCTCTGAGGAAAAAGGTATTATTATTCCCACTTCAGAGATAGGGAAGTGATGCATAGAGTGTCTTGCTGAAAGATCAAATAAGTAGTTTAAGCAGCAGTAAGGCATTCATGAAGGTATTCTTTAAGTATAGCATTTAGTGTATAGTGTACACCCAGTCCCGATGTATCAAACAGAAGTTTGTATCTCTTCCCTGCCTATGACCGTTTCTCTATATAGATTCCACACTGTTTTTAAAAAGAAGATGGAAGTAGATACCCAGAGGGCAGGAAACTTCTTTTGCCTCTACTCAGCCATACTGCAGAGTTTTGTATAGTTGTGCTCTTCTTTCCATCAAGGAGTGGTGACAGCACAGGCCTGAACCTAAGAGGCTGATTCTTTTAGTGACATAATTGTATAATCCCATTGGTAGTGGTAAAATTTCCGTGCAGTAGAATATTTGGGATATGTTTTCTTCAGCAGGAACCAAAATTCAGAGCTATTTCTTTAAAAAAATAATGGCATAAAAAGTTCTATGAGGCTTTTCATGATCTTATTAAAAGTAACAAGGCACATTATCAAGGGCATAGAGGCAAATAATTTTCTGATTCCCATAGAAAAGGGTTTGGAGTTGAGTTTTTTTAAGTTTTTTTTTTTTTCTTTGAAAAACTCTTAATATGCCAACTAATGTTTTTTCATGACACATGATTGTGCTGGGTTTTGTGATGATGTATAGGAGGGGGAGAAAGAAGGGGCAAAGTACCAGATTTATCACCCATGTTTACCTATGTAAGGCTGGATCAGTTGCACTTTCCTGAAAACAAGAATTATGGGTTCTACCAGTGCTAGCCTCTCCAAAGTGGATGGGAAATAAACAGGAGTGGCACTAGGGGGAGGTGGCGGGGGGCAGGGCAGGTTACAGCTCAGGCCCGTGTCTCACCTGTGTAGCCCCTGAAAGTTTTAGCCCACCTCAGCCCCCCCACTGGGAGTAGGCTGGCACCACCCCTGGAAATATCAAGGCTATCCCAACCCTCTTCTCCAGAAGTTATCAGAGACAGAGAAATGAAACTGAGACCACCCAGGACAACACTGAGTTTTCACTGATATTGTGCTTGTTTGAGGCAAAATATGTTCTGCAACCTTTTCTGAGGAATGTACCGGTACATCTGTGCAATACTAAGAAATACAGTATTTCATCTAATTTTGGTGACTAATATATATACATGTAGGTAGTTCCATCAATCCTTAATCGCAGGAAATGCTGAACGAGTGTTCCAACATCCATATTACAGAAGCATTTGTGAAGAGGGCCTTTTCTACACAGGAAAATTGGCCAACACAGCTACCCCAGTATAATTGCTTATGTATAGTTATGCTGATATAATTACCCACATGGTCACTTTATTCATAATGAAAATAACTATTTGTCTTTGTAGAATTACTTTTATTCCAAACTAACTTTCCAGGAACAAATATACTGCAATAAAAGTATCTTTTATAGTGGCATAGTGTGTCTAAATGGAAAGTTATAACTATAAAATAACTGCAGCAATGTAATTATACTGCTGTAGGGTTGCCAGTCAATTTCCTCCTGTAAGCAAGTCATGGGAAGCTGGGAACTCCCTCTTCTATTCAGTAGGGTGATTTGGATGTTGTTTCAGCCTCACTGACATGTTGGCCAACAGTCTCTTAATCTGAACTTACTTGTCTCCCAGAATATTGCAAGCAGTCTTAGGAGATCTGGAAAGGAACTTTCAGGATGGGAACTTGAAATCTTTAAGGAAGTAAAGAGTTTTATGGAGTGAGGATGAAATGATTCCTTTCAAGGGACAGTCTCTTCTATTTTTTTTTTTGAAGTGCTCTTTCTCTAACCTCATTTCCTTGTGGAGGTTGAGTCAAATATCTTAAAAATATGGCACTGTAAAAATAATTCTTGAGTTTGGAAGGAAACATGAAGTGAATAATGCACAATAGCTGAATAAAAGTGGAATATATTCATTTTGGGTGTTACCAGTGTTGCTTGCCTACCCTCTTCACAGATGTTATGGTTATGTTGGCAAACCTCATATCCGTAAAAACTGCAGATAATTCACTTTTGATCAGAAAAAAAAAACGGAGTGAAAGGTTTTAACAATATGAATGTGTCAGCACAATGAAATCATAACACCTTGCAGGACTTAAAGTACTCTTTCTTATAGAGTACAAAGATTCTTTTGCTGAGACCTGCCAGACAGAATAAGAATGACTGCTATTCTTAGTGCATTCCCAGCAAAATAGAAAAAATAAAAAATCTTGCATTAGAAATCATTAGAAAGCATTAGAAATCTTGGACCGTATGACAAGTTGTTATGATATATAGTGTTGCATATTGGAAACATAAATTTAGCCTTGTTTCTGGAGCCAATGTCACACTATGGCCTATGTAAAACCCAGGGTATTTTTTAATATATGTAGCGCTTCACTCTTTGAGACTGTCAGTGTAGCACATCTTGTCAGTAGCAAATTCATATATTTCTAACCAGCAAAGCCACAAGAAGGTAGCAATACAGCTTAGGGGAGAGTTTCCCAGGTGCAGTGGTATTAACTATATGTAGGCTTGACATTTAAAAAGCTAATTAAGAGTAATGAATTGAAATATTGCTTCTCATGATAACAAAAATAAATGAGAAATGTAAAGATTTGTCTTCAAATGAATGCACATAGGACTTACTAAGCTTGCATGGAGTTTCACATCCACATAAAATCACATTTATTTAAAAGGAGGATAGGTTTGCCTTCTTGAAATAACTGATGATAACTTGAAATAACTGACTGTATTTTTAGGATTTCCTTTGCAAGTATATGTGGGCCATTCAAGTAATAAGTGCTAGCATTTCCTTGCTGCTTCTAAATAAAAAAATATACATAAAGAAAGCAGTAGTTGTTTTGACTTGTTCCTTCTGGACTGCTGTATACCTTGTGACATGCAGGGAAATTATGTGGAAGTGTTCAAAACAGAAGCAATGGGAATTTGGAAATGGTCATTCTTCAAGCATGATTTTATAAGTAAAGGCAGCCCCTTCTTTAGATTTAATGAATAAATGTTGACAACTAAATGTTGATCTCTACAAAGTATTGAAATTGGACTCACTGCATTTGATGCCATGAAGTACTATAAGGCAGGTCAGCCTCACTCCATCAAAGGGAATGCAACAGTGAAATGTGATGTAGTCACCTTGGAAGTGAACATTTTAAAAGTGTATCCACTATTTGGTGCATGGTCTGTCGTGTTCTTAGAGAGCATCTAAACATCACCCTACACAGACATGGTGACACACTACATCACTGTATGGCGCGCTACAGTGATGTAGCAATCATGCAGGTCTACACATGATCACCAGCTACATCACCACAGTGGTGCACTGCCCTGGTATAACATGCCACTACGGCAACCCAGCAGAGAAATCTAACTGTGCACCATGCACATAGCATAGTAACTGCCCGTACTGCACTGTGCTTTGGTACTTCCAAAAGGAAACACTAAAGTACAGTGCCATAACAACATTGACATATGGTGGTGTGTACACGCACCCTTAGGCTGCCTATGTTGGGATGAGCTTATTGGCATTTTTTTTAATAAGCATTTAGCACATATGGAGCATGACTGATTTCAGATGGTTCTTCATGGTACAGCATAGAGATAGTGGAAATATACTCTAAAATATCAATTCAAACTGTCCTAGATGTGAGCAGTATTCAATAGACTTAAAACTAGCTGCAGGACTATAAACAAAGAAAGATTAAGTTAAATTAGAAACAGGGGGCTGCTGGATTATTTTACCTTTTTAGACAGCTTTAATTATACGAACTAATAAGATATTAATAAAATGTAAAGTAAATACTCAAAGGATGCAGTAAGGCTAAAATAGAGACCTAGGATAACTAGAAATGTGGGTAGAAAACAGCCTGAGATTCAGACAGGAGAAATCTCACGTCTGTGGTTCTGGGACCATGGTTTTGATGCATAAAGGAAGCTTGCACCCATTTTAGTTCAACAGAGTTTTGCCAGATAAAATCTCCCTTTGGAGCCACCTTCCTCTCCCAGGAAATCTAGCCTGAGAGTATTAAAACTACATATAACAGTTGTTCTAAATCACTTATTCTAAATGTGAATTCTTATGTTGGTGCTGTTATAAATGAAACATGACATGTCAATTATATACTATAGCAATCTGTTAGGAGGAGGAGTTAGGTATCAAACTCTCAACTGCTATTGACGTAAATAATAAAACCTCATAATGTTCAGGTGTCCACTAATACTAAAATCTAACACCTGTATGCTCCTCTTTCTTAGAGCTACCAGCACCCCAACTGCCTTCAGAGACTGGGCGGTTGGGGTGCTGAGCTATAAGATAGACCTGCGTTAATAGTAGAACATGTGAGTTCGGACTCGCATCTCTCAACCTCCGATTTCAACCTGTAAAGTTACAGAATGTGGCAGGTTTTGCTCACTGAGCTGGAAAACACCCGATTTAGTCCCTTAATTCTCATGATAGTACCCGACAGTCATTGCCTGCATGAACACTAAAGTCATTGTGAACTATCATCCTCATCAACTCCCAGTCCACATCAGACAAGAAACAGCTAAACCTTGGAATCAGACTGAAGCAAAGTGCCAATATCATTTTGCCTGACATAAAATGGACACAGTAATATTAACTGGAAGTGGAGTGGGGGTCTCTCTAGAATTAAGGTCACACCACACACTCTCTTCTGATGATTTATGATTAATTGAATACCAGACTGGAGCTAAATCATCTAATAAGAGCTTGTAGCATTAGCCAGCAGCATCAGTAATATGTGGAACATTCTGGACCTCCTGAATACTCTGATAAAGGATGACTATAACCTTCTGAGCTGTAATCTTGTATTACACAATGGGAACAGCAGATTAGAGTTCCTTTATGAACATACATTGAGTGACACTTTGGATATCAGAACATTTCCAAGAAACACATGTTTAGCAGTACGTGAACCATTGCATTAGTGGAGGGGTAAATCTCTGACAACCTGCATATCTTTCTTGTTGCCTGTGCTTAAAATTAATTTCAGGAAAATGAAAGCAAATTAAAGCCGTAGATCCTATGGTTCATTCATCAAAATAGAGTGATACAGATTATGTGTAATGTATTTTTTTTTCTAAATTATTTCAAGATCTGGCTCTCTGGCTTTTGGAATTCATATCTTCATTACAGAGATGACAGTATCTCACATATGTTTCCAGGTAGATCCTATTCTGATGCAAAAAATAGACTTTTAAGGCAAAATGATGGGCACATTTTGGGTTACCTTTGTCCAATGAGCAATTCCATGTCATTTTTTGGAATGATTAATGACTTCACTGTACAGCCCATGTCAAACAAAGTTACAGTAACACAGTAAACTCCCAAGAGATAACAGTGCTGAACCCTGCAGCCCTTTCCAAATAAGCGTTTTCTAAGGATCTGTACATTTGATGGCAGATGGAATACATCTGGGATAGATTTAGACCAAGTTTGTTTTTAGCAGAGCAATCCAACTGTTCAACACTCGTTGGAAGTAATTCTTGCTCCGTAGATAACGATGACCTATTTATTACTGACAGCTATGAGGAGAAATTGAATAAAAAGAAACTGACTGCTCAGGAATTTGAAAAATAAATTGGAAGTCTTGAAAGTGAGTGTTGAACTGGAAATACAAACTAAGCATTATCTGACAAGGTGTTCATTAGTTCATTAGTTTTAGTACTTGCATAAAGGATGAGAAATGCACGTTTGGGGTGAAATAATATTCCCCCAGTGCAATGTGGAATTCTAGGACTTCCTGCCTCTTTGGGATCTGTACAACCCTTTACTATGGGCAATATACAGTTTGCACAACTTAGCCCTCGGTGCTAAAATTATTTTCCCCATCACATCTCCATGTATGGTGCTCTATCTGAAGGACAGTGGAAGTTATTTGAGGATAGGGAATGCAGCCAGGAGAGGAGCTGAGGATAGGGAATGTGTCCAGAGCGGCTGTATTTGTAAAAAAAGTTAAAGAAGCAATGGTTCTCTCTTACAAATAGTGGGTAAAGGAGGAGAACCTGCTCAGTGTTACTTTAGCCAGGGCTGTGATAGATGGGAAGAAACTGGAATTTCTTGGAAGACTTAATGATTGTTGTCCAATTGGTGGTCTATGGGCCACATCTGGTCTGAATGGAGTTAGGCTGCCATTCCCCACATTGCTCCAGCTGCTGTGGTGGCAACTGAACTGGAGTATCTGGGACAGAGCAGTAAGGCAGGAAGGGGCCTGGCAAGCTTGTTGTCCATGTGACATGGGAAGGCAGGGGCTGCTCCAGCACAGTGGCAGTGGTACCTGGGCTTGCTCTGCTTGTACAGAAGCAGTGGGGTAAGATGGGGGCTGTCTTGCACGGTAGCACTGGCACCGGAAGGCTCACATTTCTCAAGCAGTAGTGTGCTCACATGTGGTTCCTGCAGCATGCACCATGCAGTTTTGCCCAAGGACTGCGCCTGGTGCCATGTGCAGCTGATGACCACTCTGAAGTTGAACAGCTGTGATTGAAGGGAGCACTTCAGAGTGCACAGTCAGCACAAGGCAACTCAGATGCATGCAGTTTGTGACATCATTAGTTACTGTTATACATGTTTCCAGTTTTAATTATGTATTTTTTGTGCATAGACAAATATGCAGTCTTAGCAAGAACTGGGGGTTTATTAGGTTGCATTAAGCAGGATTGTGTGGAAAAGTTGTGTGAGGAATAGGGCACTTTGATGTCTGCCTTGGTCTCTGATTGGAATATATTCCTGAGGCAAAATTCTTCCCTGGGAACCAGGAGTGTGTTCAGGGCTTCCATTTCTAGAAGAGGGCATTTACCTGAATGGTTTAGTTTTAACTCCCTCCATAATCCAGGATCTGTGTGTGTGCAAGTAAAACTAGTTACATCTAGAATTAAGCAGAATGATTTTTGCCTTATTGCAAAGCTGGCCTACAATCCTAAGCCCGTTTTCACTCGCTAAAGAGTCAACCCTGGTATTAGGATACCATACTGGGGGCATGTCTACACGTGCTATTAGCAAACAGCAATAAACTTTGGCACATATTGTGCCAGAGTTGATTGCTTCTGGGTGCACCATTTGAATGTGTACCCGGGACAGCAGCAGGTTGGAGCAGCCCTAGCTGGCAGGAGGTCCAGGGGGTCAGCCTACCAGCCTGGGGCTGCTCTGCCCCAGCTCAACATGCTGCAGAGGGGCTGCCTGGGGCACAAGGGTGCTTCAGTGTGGGGGCTGACTGCCAGCTAGTCCCATCACCATCTACATATGCAGTGCCACAGAGTTTATTAGTTAATTCCAGTCTAATAGCCCTGCATGTGTAGGCACTGAGACACTCCACTGTGGGAAGAAAAACCCACAGCATGCTTATAGACTCGGCAGTGCTACGCTTGCTAGCACCACGGCCGAAAGGGACTTGGGGGTCATGATTGACCACAAGGTGAATATGAGCCACCAATGTGATGTTGTAGCTGGCAAACAGAGCAAAACTCTGGCTTGCATCCATAGACGCTTCTCTAGCAAATCCCAGGATGTCATCCTCCTGCTATACTCAGCCTTGGTAAGGCTGCAGCTAGAGTACTGCATCCAATTCTGCACTCCACAATTTAAAAAGGATGTGAAGAAGCTCAAGAGAGTCCAGAGGAGAGCCACACACATGATCAGAGGGCAGGAAAACAGGCCTTACGATGAGAAGCTGAGACCATGGGACTCTTCAGCCTGGAAAAGCGCAGGCTATGAGGGGACCTGGTGGCTGCCTATTAGTATACAAGGGGTGTACATCAGGATCTCGGGGAATATCTGTTCACCAGAGCACTCCATGGGATGAAAAGGTCAAATGGTCACAAACTCCTCCAAGACTGTTTCAGGCTGGACGTAAGGAAGAACTTCTTTACTGTCCTACCTAGTGTCAAAATGTGGTCCATATGAATCAACCTGGAAACTAAAGTGCTACATCATAGAAGAGGATATCAGAATTTAATCCAATATTAGGAACACAGAACTGGAAGGGCCTCTGTGTTAGCAGATAACAGATTACCCTAGGATTCCTTAAAATTACCACTTTAAACACACTTGTACACAACTACAACATACAAACATATAGAAACACTGTAGCAGGGCACTAAGGTGCCTGCTACTGACAATAGTAAAATGGACTCAGCTGCCAGTCACCAGGGTAGCACAGGTGCGGGTTGCCAGGACAACCAGTCTGGTCAGCTGACCGGAAGGGGGCAGGGCCTGGCCTTTATAAACAAGCCAGGTTGAAGCCAGAGGTCAGTTCCCCTTTGGCAGCTGAAGAAGCTGGAGTGAGCAGGGCAGAGAAGCGAAGCCTGATGGTCTGAGCAGTGTCTGGTCAATGATACTGGGTTGAGGAAAACCCTGGTAGGAATATGAATGGAGCTATGGATAGCCAGTCAGGTTGGACTTTATGTTATAACACAGGAGTGTGAGATTTTGTTTTGTGGTTGTTGTATTACACCAGAGGACCGGGCGAGGCTGTAGGGGTGGAGGAGGCCTCATGGGAGCTTCCCAGTAAAGGGGAGGGTTCCTGGTGCTGGAGAGGGTGCTACGTTTTGGGGTGCCCCAACCCCCAGTGTGGGCAGCATTGGGAGGAGCTCAGTGTGGGCGCACGCAAGAAGCCCCAGTGGGGCATAAGACCCGAGAAGGCGGGTCTGGGGCCGGGTAAGGCTAAGGCTGCCTGAGCCCAATTGTGAGAAGCCCAGTGGGCATAAGACCCAGGAAAGGGGTCTGGGGCCAGGTAAGGGTGGGGAGCGCAGGGCACAGGCCCCGGTTGTGGGCGACGGTATAAGGGCAAGGCCCCAGTGTGGGTGAGAGCCATGGGAGACAGGCCCTGGTGCGGGTGAGAGCTGCAAGGGGGCAATTGGACAGAGCTCCAGTACAGCAAGGCACCGTGCCAAGGAGGGAAGGAAGGCAGCCTCCCTTTTACGATATTTACCAGCAAGACATGGCGGGCAAGATAGAGGGTGCATTCGAGACCTGATTTGGCACGGTAGGTAGGGGCGCTAGGGGAGGTCACGGCCTCCCTAAGGTCGTCCTGCCACAAACACCCTTCAACCTGCCATACATTAGACATAATTTTTCTTTTTATGTATAGGATGTTGATGACGCAAGCCTTTTAGTTTATCTCAAGGTAAGTATTTTCCTCCTGGTTTTGTTCCATGCATATTGCTGTGAAGCAATATGAATGGCCACAGTAATATATAAATGGCAATTAAGAAGACATGAGGAATAAAATAGAAGGTACAGAAGAGGAGGTTCATGAGGGACAGACTATAAGAAAAAGAAAAGGAGCTTTCATCTTTTTTTCCTTCTCCACCTTAAATAAGTAATTCAGTAATTAAGTAGGAAGCCAGGATGCTCTGTCTATCATAAATCACCAGAAGCAATCTGCACTGTTTTATAAAAGTACCTATGTAACCCAGAGGCTGCCTCATGGTTTGGTTATTATTTCCTTTGCAGTGGAGTCAAAAGCTAGTGCCAGATTAAAAAGTCTGAGATGAATCCAAAGAATTAAACATTTTGACTGGAAGCTCCTGGACAGGTGACAGTTTTTTAATGAGAACTGAGATGTACAAGTCGAGGAATTCAGCAGATCATAACAGCCTGCTGAAAAGTTGCCATTTCTCTTTGTGGTAATAACATTGGTTTCAGGTTGAATAAGTAAAGATTATTTTCCTTTCCCTATTCTATACTCTGCCCATAAAAAGCTTCCAGAAAACTTTATGTCCTTGTAAGAAATCATATATATTGCTAAATTTGAATAAAGCATGATTAATTTTTATGCTAATTTAAAGAGAGGCATTTTATGTGTTTGCCTAACTAAATTGATGTCTCCTTAGAAATGCTGGAAATGTTAAGCATGTGTACCCTCCACATGTACTACACATCAGAAGCATTGTAAACTGCATTTAACAATAGAAGTAATCACAAGATATCACAACTAGAATTCCAAGGTAAAGATAAATACCATAATCTGTAATATTAGTCTTTTTAAAATTGCCTGTGATTGCACTAACACTGACCTCAAAAAGACGTAATAATCTCATTGCTTTCATACATTAAAGTCTAATTTCCTAGTTGAATCTAATTAACCTGAATACTTAAGGATAGTTTATGAGTAATTATTGACCCAGCATGGGATGGGGAAACGAGGAAAGAAGCCATTTTCTAGCCTTTGCTAGAGCTGCTCACAATAGCAGTCCAAGTGTAAAGGATTTTTCATTCCACCCAACTTAATCAGCAAGCCTTGGTAGAAAATAGTTCAGTCTGGTGGGCAAATAAAAGTGAAGAAATAATTAGTTCAGTCAAACTGAAGCATGATTTAAAATAATGAATGAAAAAGGGGGAGGAAGGAAGAGTTTGTTCAACTCTGACAGTTGTGTGTCACTCAAAAAAATTGTTTTATTTTTATTTTATTCAGTTGTTTAAAGATGTTTTCTTTTCTTTTTAATTCCTTTATGTTACATCAGTTTTTTTAAACAAAGTGTGCATTTTGAACTGAGAAGCCCTCTTAAAAAATGACACAACAAAGCACAGACCCCTTCCCGACTTTTGAATTTTTTTTAAACACATAATTTCATGTTGCATAATTTAAAAGTTCTCACGCATATTTTTTCCAGTTGATACTATTCATCCAATTTAGCCTCTGTTCACAAATAGTTAATATGTCCTGCCTCTCCCTTTGGGGAGTACAGAAGGCTCCAGCCTTCTCCAATCTAGTGAATAAAACAAATACTCCATTCCACGAAAAAAAAATTTCTGAGTTCTATTAATGTGAAAAAAAGATATTAACATTGTTTCTTTTGACAGGTGCCTCACAATGTCAATGCTTTTTGGTCCCCTGCCCTCTCCCTCTTCCCCCACTCCAGTACTTACCAGGTCGGAGTCTAGCTACAGTTCCCTGCTGCAGCCACTAGGGTCTGCCCGAATCATGAAAGCTCACTGAATCTTTTCCAAAGATTCAGAGAGCTTTGAATTGATTCGGATCTTTAAATTGGTCCCCTGATTCGATTCGGATTCAGAGATTCGGCCACTGAATTGGGCCAAATCTCTTCTGAATCGAGTTACCACCCAAAGCTTCGCACAGCCCTATTACATTCGAAAAGAGAAAGAGGGTCCTATGATGCTTAAGTCCAATAGCCTCGTAGTTAGGGCACTTGCTCTGAAAGTTGGAGACTTATATATTCTAGGCATGTCCTCACCTAGGCTTGAATCTATATCTTTCCTGCTTCCTAGCATAGTGTCCTGACTACCAGGTGTCTAACTCCACAGTCCTTATCTTAATGCTCAGCCACTGGACCTTACATTTAATATTAATTGGATAAGCTGGATAGAAAGCAGTGGGGAACCTTCTTGTTTCCTCCTGATGCTATGTATCTCCTTCTCAGGACTTCCCAAACTTCAAGAAAAAGGCACTGGATAATGGTATGTGCCATTTGTGTGAGTAAAGTGAAAGAGGATTCAGTCTTTTTCTCAGCCCAGGCTGAACTTTTTATCCTTTGTAAATTCATGCTTTTGTAAATCTTTGTAATCCCACTAGACTTTTGTTAAAGACACTACTACAAAGAGTTGTTCTTTTAAACACTGGAAGTGACTTGAACCTTAGCACTGAAGAAAAAAAAAAAAGAGTCATTAGAAACAGATTGAGAATACAGACTAAAGTTTGGAGAGAGCCAAAAAATGAAGCCCTTGACCCTAATACACAGCTGATCGCAGTCAGCAAGTTCAGGGACAAGCCATACACCTACTAATCCAAATGCCTTTTCCACATATTAAATTACCTTAGAAATTACAAGCCTTCACTTAATGTCACATGTTTATTTTTAATTCTAACACATCTCCAGCTATGAAAACACCACCTATTTCTTTTTATAAAGTATAATTAGAGATGAGCCTGAACTTGAAAGCTGGGCTTTAAATCCAAAAAAAAGTAGGGAGTTTGGGGAGATGATGGATTTGTTTCAAAAAATAATTAAGATAAAGATAATGTATATGAAAATTAAGACATAAATTATAGGGAAAATAGAAGATAAATCCAAATGTTCGAAAAGGTAAGGGAGGACATCAGAATAGGTGATCTGGGTTTTTTATGCAGGCCATTTTAATGACAGTTTTGACATATGGAATCAATTCTTCTCTCAGCTAAAAACAGACTAAAAAAATCCCAGGCCATTGGTTGAGTTGAGTGAGAAATGGTTTTCCCCTTTCCGTGAACATTTTGCTGTTCCACATCAGGCTAAACCTCAGACTTTCAAAACAAGATGCTGGCAGAGAGTAAAGCTATGAATATCTCACCTTTGACTATGTTACCAGTTAGAGTGCTCTCCTGAAATGGAAGAAGCCCAGGTTCAAGTCCCAGCTCTCTTTGATTTGCAACAGAAGGTTGTAACTTATTATCCTGCATTTTACATGAGTGATCTAACCACTATTCATGAGATAAAAACTTCATGGCATTACATTTTTGTAAATCTTATTTTTACAGACCAGGCATATTAGGGAAGTACAAATCATTTGGCCCAGTGGGCTGGATCTTGACTATGGAGCTTCTTGCAGGTCGGGTGGCCTACCCCTGGTAGTGGGGAAGTAGCTGCCAAAGCCATTGTGTTGGCATGGCTCTGGAACCCAGGAGGTGAATCTGCTGCCAATCACCCTCCCTTTTCTCCTGCTGCTAATCTTAGTTGACAATGATAACCAAAGACCCCACATTTGGCAAAGTGTGAGGGAATGGTGGGGAGGGGAGCAGTGTTCATGAGCCTTACCATCATAGTGGTTCCAGCAGCCGCACTGACAAGTCCTTCAGGCCGCAATTTAACCACAGTTGGATAGCCGCAGTTTAACTGCATTTGGACAGCCCTGCCCCAGACTATGTAAGTAGAGGAGAGAGGCTTCTGCTGATTTGGTAGCTATATGTATGTTGTTTGAACAAAAATATTTTGACAAGATATTGCTGTAAGTATAGCTCGATCTTGACTTTTAAAGTTTGTGGCATTGGTGTTCTGCATTACAGCTGTGCAAATAATGTTTTTATACTGAGTCATTATTAAATGAAATTTGGTATTTAACCAGCATCTTCATTTTTTTTCTTTGAAATCATACATTTGAATGAAACGATTCCCAATTACTTGTGCTGCATTCAGAGACAAAAATTTATGCAGCCTGATGACAACACACAAAAACGGCGTGATTCCTTTTACTGATGAAAATTATCAAAAAAAGTCAATTCAGATGATGCAGTTGTGATAAACAAAGCTTGTCTCGATTACAAATAGACATCAATATGGTCTGGAAAGAAAGGATAGGCCACATCTTTAAATCATTGTGGAGTCTTACTTTGTAAATGTTCCTTGAACAATCAAAAAATCATCTGGAGGACCACACAAGGTCTGATGTTTAAAAGTTTTGAGAGATCATAATGGACTGAGATTTCTAGCTGCTCCAAGCTTTGAAGGTTTGCAGCAGTCTCTGGCCATTAAACCCCTCCTGTTTATTAGGATGCAGCCAAGTATTTTAAATGACTGGACTGAAATTTAATGAGTCACTTTGGGGTTAAACCTCAGGAGCACATTACAGCATTTATTATGTTTTTATATTTAAATACTTAATGATTTTGTAACAAACATTTGTAAGTATCAAACACTTTGACAATGGTTTTAAGAATGAATTTATCAGTTTAAAGCTCAGGTATGGCACTGTGCTTTAGTACATCCTTTTGGAAGCATTAAAGCATGGTGCAGTAACTTCCAGTACTGCGCTGCACACATGGTGCCTGGTTAGATTTCGTAACTACTTCGCGGTAGTGGTGCACTAAAATGGGGGAGCTCAATGCTACGGCAAAGTAGCTGCCGGTCATGTGCAGACTCACATGATCACTACGTCACTGTAGTACACTGTATGGCAACATAGGGTGACATGTAAACATATACCCCTTAATATATAAGGTGTATACTGTGTTGGGTTGAAATGAGAGCACTTTATAAAATGAGCTAAAGGCAGTTCTTTAGTTTCAGTTTTCATCAGGACATTCTCTTTTTAATATTCAAAGCCAAGTGTTGCACTAGGTTACACCCATCTAATCTCAAGGGATCTCATGGATGCAAATGAGAATGGAATTTGGCCCCTCTACATTACAGATAGTTGAGCACACCCAAAGACAGAATTTGCTCTTTTAATAGTTGTAAATAAAATAATTGTTGGCCAATAAGTGTTCAGTGTTTAGCTTTAAGGCAGAAAATGCATTTTTGTTATTAAAGCTTAGGCAAAGAGGAAAACTATTAAATCCTGTGGGTGGGTCACTCTATCATATAAGATTTTAACAGCTCTAAATCCTGGGCTCTGTTGTTTATGCATTTACCATTAAAAAATCATTGACTGAAAACCAAAAATGACCCCAGAAGCAAGTGTAAAAACCCTGAATTTCACCCCTCTCGCTGAGGTGCAGAATCATGAACTCTTTAGCTTCATTTTCTTTTGACCCAAGGAATCTTGCACTGTTGGCTGTGCAGTGCCAAGCTCAAACAGGAATAAAGGCTTCTCCCACACACTGTTTTCTATAGTCTGAAGGTTAGAGGTACTCTCCTAGGGAGCAGAAAATATGGATTGAGTGTGAGGAGTGATTAGAAACCAACCAGGTCTCCCGTTTCCCAGGTGAAGGTGGCGAATAGTACCGCCATCTCCTTCTTGGGTTGCAATAGAAGATAAGCAGAACTGAGGCATGTAGGTGACCAGTCTGAAATGCTTCTTGGCATCCACGGTAGCCTGAGCAAGATTCCTAGGTGCCAGTTCAGACTGAAATGGTGGTGCTTAATGAACATAGGTGCCTAAGCAGTTTGTAGCTACTGGAGCTGGTCTGTTTTCTATGAGAGTGCGTAAACCCTTATGGCCTGCTGCATGCCCACCCGGTGAATTTGAATCTCTCCAGTTCAAGTGCATTGTGGCAGGATTGATTGGATTAGTCCTATACCATATTTAATAAATGTGTCTACTCTAGCATTATCTTTCTCTGATAATGAATCTGCCAAAATATAACCTGGTAGCTCGTTCTACTGCCTGCCTATTCCTTGCTACAAACCTATCGTAGAATAGTTTATGACTCATAGGTGGTTGAGAATAACTGTCAAAGTCTTCTAAACACTGCTCCTTTGGCTGCAGGGTATATGAAACTTGAGGAATTTTGGCTTTTCAGTTTATTGCCTATTTGAAATAACATTGCTTTGATTTGAGATCTCTTTAATTTAATTTTCTTTTTCCACAAATTTCATGTTCATATCTTTTCTTAATCAAGTTGTGTGCATGCTACAATAAAAACAGGAAAAATTCCATACTGTTTCAGGAATGTTATTATACGTAAAAGATTACATATCCTTACATTAAAGAAAAATTTGTTATGAGACAAAGGCCAAAAATCAAAATCGTTCCTTAGATGCCTAAACAAGACTTAGGAAACACTGATTTCCAAAGAGTAATATAAATTGTGCCTCTGCCAAAATAACACAGAACTTATTGTGAACATGCATTTATTAGGTACCTATGTGTCCACATTTGATCTTCTGCCCATCATCAAAAATTATTCAGAGCATGTAGGTACCTAAATCTGGCCAACTTTCTTTGTGATTTAAATATTTGTTGAGAGGCACCTACATTTGCCTAAGATCTGTGATAAGATCTGCCAATAGGCATACAAAAGGCACTCATATCAACAGTCCTGAATGCAGCTCAGCTATGACGATGGGCCAGATGTTTAATAACCTAGTGGTTAGAGCATTCATTCAGGAAGTGGGAAGTCTCATTTTAAACCTATCTCACACTGAAGAGATGTGAATCCACATCCTTCATTTTAGAAGGAAACTAAAACATCAGGCTACAGAGCAGGCCATAGGCTGCAGAACAGGGTAGGCCACCCAGGTCATGGCCCAACCAACTTTTAGCATGGTCATTTATATAACTCACAAATGTACAACTGTCATTCCAGTTAAAGCTGTATAGCAATTCTTTAAAACTGCATAGTTAGCTAAATTAACATGCTAAAAGTTGGTCAGGCCATGGCCCAGGTGGCCCATTCCGTTCAACAGCCTATGGAGCAGGCTATATGACAGTATTCATCGCCTTTTCATATGTGTCATTGGGGCAGCCAAGAATGCAGATCATGAGGTCAAAAATAAAGGAAGCCTACTGTTGTCTTCCTCTGTAGCCCGGTGGTTACAACACTCCGCTAAAAAAGGTAGGCCCTGAGTTTCATCTCAACTAAGTCAGCAGAAAGACAAAATGCTCACTACTTCCTATTTTCAGGAAATGAAGAATTTCCTTTTTAAAGTGTGTCCAATAGACAAGTTAGTGTGTGTGTGTGTGTGTGTGTGTGTGTGAGAACCTTAAGTATTTCATTTCAAATTAGGTTGACCCAACTTGATATCTTCTTATTTAGTAAACTGAAAAGAAAATGTTTTGAATCATACAGCATTAGATTAGTGTGTTGGTCATGGGATTTGCAGTGTGAGTGCTTCATAACTCCATTCTCTCCATATCAGTAGCATGTCACATGAGGCATTACAATTTCCCTTCTCTCTTGATCAAACCAGAAGGTGCATTACAGGAAATCATATGGTTGTGGTGCACCACAAGAGGGGATTCCATTTACTATGGAAACCACAGTAAGGAACAAGGACATGTGGTACATTAGATACAGGTCCTATAAGGCACCATAGCAACTTAATAGATACAATTTAATTTTGGGTTGGCTCAAACACATCAAGATTAAATATTTGAACACTTCCAAATACAAATTATTTGGAACATATTTTTCTGTGAAAATACATCAATATTTAGACATTTTACTCTGACTAGGAATGAAAGCCAATTTTGAAATAATAATTTTTCAGTGAACTATACTTCCTACTATATTACTTAAAACTAAATTCTAGTTGCAAAACCTCAGTGACAGCCCTTTTGGAGTACTGTATAAATCATCTACCTAGAGAACATGTGCCTGGCCAGGCCAAAGCTTCATGTTAATGTAGAAAGTTGAAACTGGGTGGGCAGATTGTAGATTAAAACCAATATCACCAAGAGGGATATGCCACTGAGTCATGATCAAACTCACAAATTTAATTATTTGTTAATTTTAGAAACAGGAATTCAGCATATTTCTGAACAAAAAAGATCTTTAAAGGGTTTTGTTGTCATATTGGGGTTATACATGGGCTTTGTCCCATTCATGTTACTATACTGAGCCAATACTTATTTTTTGGACAAATACTACTGGATTTGTCATATGGTGCTAAACATTTTCTAAAATGCCATCAAATACACTGATTAAGCATTTGCTGAATAAGATTGGTATGATTTTCTCTTTGAGAAAATTATCCAGGTGCACATCTGCAAGGGACAAGCATGGGAGTATATGCTTAGGGGCAACCAACATGGGTTCATTAGAGGTAGGTCCTGTCAGACCAACCTGGTGGCCTTCTATGACCAGGTCACAAAATCCTTGGATGCAGGTGTCGTGGTGGATGTAGTTCTTTCTGGACTTTAGGAAGGCCTTCGACACTGCCTCTCACCCCATTCTCATTAAAAAAATTAGGAGATTATGGTGTCGATGCCTACAAAGTCAGATGGGTTGCCAGTTGGCTGGACGGCTGCACCCAGACAGTGGTGGTGGACAGGTCATTTTCGACCTGGAGGGATGTGTGCAGTGGGGTTCCCCAGGGCTCGGTCCTCGGGCCTGCACTGTTTAACATCTTCATCAGCGACTTGGACAAGGGGGTGAAAAGCACCTTGTTCAAATTCACAGATGACACTAAGATGTGAGGAGAAGTGGGCACACTAGAAGGGAGGGACAGGCTACAATTGGATCTGGACAGGTTACAGTGACGGGTGGACGAGAATAAGATGGGATTCAATACTGACAAGTGCAAGGTTCTGCACATAGGGAGGAAGAACCAGCAGCATACCTACAGGTTGGGGAACTCCCTTCTCATCAGCACCAAGGCAGAAAAGGATCTTGGAGTCATTATAGACTCCAAGATGAACATGGGCCTTCAATGTGGGGATGCAGTCAGGAAGACTAACTGCACCTTGTCATGCATCCACATGGGCTTCCGGAAGGCTTTCGACACTGTCTCTCACCCTGTCCTCATCAAAAAGCTTGGAGACTGTGGTGTCGATGCCCACACGGTCAAATGGGTAGCCAACTGGTTAGAGGGCCGCACCCAGAGGGCGGTAGTGGATGGGTTCTTCTCGACCTGGAAGGACGTGGGCAGTGGGGTTCCGCAGGGCTCGGTCCTCGAGCCCGCACTGTTCAACATCTTCATCAGTGACTTGGATGAGGGGGTAGAAAGCACCCTGTTCAAGTTTGCTGATGACACTAAGATGTGGGGGGATGTGGGTGCACTAGAAGGGTGCAATAGGCTACAAGCTGACCTTGACAGGTTGCAACGGTGGGCGGATGAGAATAGGATGGGGTTTAACACTGATAAGTGCAAGGTGTTGCACATGGGGAGGAAGAACCGGCACCACACTTACAGGTTGGGGAACTCCCCTCTTGCCAGCACGGAGATGGAAAAGGATCTTGGAGTCGTCATTGACTCCACGATGAACATGGGCCGGCAGTGTGGGGAGGCAGTCAAGAAGACCAACCGTACCCTGTCATGCATCCACAGATGCATCTCGAGCAGGTCCAAAGAGGTGATCCTCCCCCTCTATGCGGCACTGGTCAGGCCGCAGCTGGAGTACTGCGTCCAGTTCTGGGCGCCACACTTCAAGAGGGACGTGGACGATATGAAAAGAGTCCAGAGGAGGGCCACTCGTATGATCAGGGGTCAGCAGGGCAAGCCTTATGAGGAGAGGCTACGGGACCTGAACCTGTTTAGCCTCCACAAGAGAAGGTTAAGGGGGGACCTTGTGGCCTGCTACAAACTGGTCAGGGGGGATCAGCAGGTATTGGGGGAGTCCCTGTTCCCCCGTGCGCTGCCAGAAGTGACCAGGAATAACGGTCACAAGCTGGCGGAGGGTAGGTTTAGATTAGATATTAGGAGGCGCTACTTCACAGTCAGGGTGGCTAGGGCCTGGAACCGGCTTCCAGGGGAAGTGGTGCAGGCTCCTAGCCTAGGGATTTTTAAAAGGAAGTTAGATGAGCACCTTGCCGGGGTCATCTGACCCCGGTGCTCTTTCCTGCCAAGGCAGGGGGTCGGACTAGATGATCTTCCTAGGTCCCTTCCAACTCTAGCTACTATGAAACTATGAAACTATGCATCACGAGCAGGTCCAATGAGGTGTTCCTCCCTCTCTATGTGACATTGGTCAGACCACAATTGGAGTACTGCATCCAGTTCTGGGCGGCACACTTCGGGAGAAATGTGGACAACATGGAGAGGGTCCAGAGGAGGGCCACCCGCATGATCAGGCGGCAGCAGGGCAGGCCCTATGAGGAGAGGCTATGAGACCTGAACCTGCTCAGCCTCCACAAGAGAAGGCTGAGAGGGGATCTGGTGGCCATCTATAAACTGGCCAAGGGAGACCAGCAGGCAATCGGAGAGTCCCTATTCCCCCAAGCACTACTGGGAGTAAGAAGGAATAACAGCCATAAGTTGACAGACAGTAGATTCAGGCTAGATATCAGGAGGCGCTACTTCACAGCCAGGGTGGCTAGGAGCTGGAACCAACTTCCATGGGAAGTGGTGCTCGCTTCTACTCTGGGGGTCTTTAAAAGGAGGCTAGATAGACACCTTGCTGGGACCATTTGACCCAGGGGGTCGGACTTGATGATCGGTTAAGGTCCCTTCCGACCCTACCAACTATGAAACTATGATACAAAACTTAGGAAAAGAACATCATTTTTTCCCCAAACTGACTACTGTGTAGTTTAGTTTCCAGCACTAAATGTTCTCTTCTAATACATGCAGATAAATCCTGATATTTCTCTATACTCTCATTGAAAAGATTTCCAGTGAGATTTTCTAAACATTCCCACTCCTTTTCTGGTTTGAGGAACAAAAAAATGGAATGAGACAGCCCTCGTCATGTTCCCTTTATGGACACTCATTAGCTGCTTTGTTTTGACTGACCTTCTTATCCTTTGTTTTTCAGCTGCTCTGAGTCTGAGCAAGCTTCAGTCACTAGCTTTTTCAATTTCTTCTAGGATCACACTTTGAATATAGCCTTTGGGCCTTGTTACACCTTACTCTGGAAGCTGTACAAATGTTAATCAGCTTAATATTGTCTGGTTTAATGGAGCTGCCACACCTTAAGGTGAAAATGCTTCTGACTGTCTTTCACCTGCACAGCTGTGATACTCGGTGACCAGGGGCAGAATTAGGAGCTGGGGACAGGACAAAGTGGCTGCTCCTCAGTGATGTACCATGGGGGTCTAGTGCCTGGGTGCCAGTGCTTGCATTTGTGTCCCCCCCCTCCCCCCCCCATCCTTCTTGTAGCAATATTTAAAGTCACCTTGTGCAATAAGAACTCTGAAGTGTCTGGCTGGTGCCCCCCATCGGTCCACCACTGCTGCTTCTGCTGGCCAGGCCCACCACCGTGACAGTTGCAGAGAGACCAGAGAGTACCAGGGAAGCCATAGGCCTGGAGCTCACTCACTCTGCGCAGCAGAGCTCTTGAGAGAGCTTCTTGCTATCTCCAGTGGCCATGATTCCTCCCACTGCTCCCTGGACTAGTTCACTGCGTAAGCTCCAAAGAGCCTGGTCCCTTTTTTCTCTGGAGCTTGTGCTCCCCACCCCCTGCTGGTGGGAGCAGCAAGCTGATCTGGGTGGCACCTTGAGGCACTATGACCACTGCAAGCACTTACTCTGCCCAATGTCCCCAGGGAGTGAGGCATCCAGCCTCCCAAGCATCTCTGCTCAGCTTGACTCAGGAGAGGCCACTGCATTCTAGGATTTTAGGGACCTCAACTTGGGCCAAATAGCTGTCTGGAGTGGACACACCTTAATGGAACAGGAAAAAAAAACTAGACTGATTAGAAATAATCCTGCCTTGGAATAGCTTAATTATAAGCCAAATGATGAGTACTCTAAGCCACTTAAAAGGTGTTAACATGCAGCCAGTCCAGGGTTTAAGTGGTTCAGAAACTGCTGAAAATTACCATGTAACAAAGCCTTTTGCCTCACAACCCTTTTCACTGGGGTACCCGTAGGTAGGAAACTTGCACCCCTGCAGTCCGGGTGCTTTCAGGCCCCCAAAATGCCGATCTTCTCCAAGATTCTCCTATGGATTCAGAATTCTGCTTATATAAGAAGGCTTTTCATATAGGATGTGGGTAGAGGTCTACCCAACTCAAGGAGGCAGCCAGCTGATTTTGTGGGCAGATCACAGGGCTGGCTGGGAGCTTATCATGGCTGGGATTCCCCACACCTCTGATTGGCCAAGGGGCCCTCATGGCTGTCCCCTCACTGCTTATTCACTGCAAGGACCATCTATCAGGCAGCCCTGCCCCTCACTGCTAATTTGTAGAGAAGGCAGAGCTCTACAACAGGCAGCCCTCTCAGCCAATCAGCAGAGGGGCAGGGTTAGCAGCCATCCTGGACTCCCTTGTGTGCAAGCAGCCGCTCTCTCCCCTTTTCTCCCAGCAGGCTGTGTAGCTGGGCCACAGTGCCATGGGGATTACTGGCTCCTTCAGGGGAACCAACATTTTATTTTCAGTAAGTTTTCTTTCTTTTTTTTTCAAGTTTCAATGTTTCACACATTGCCTGCAAAAGTGGGCAATGCCAGAGTTCATATTTTCCAATTTTGGTAGGCTCCTAGATATGGGAGGAGGCTCTGTCTCACTATTCTCATACAAGAGCCTGTTATAGGTTGGTTCTTGGTATCAAAGGGATCTGGAATAGGATATAGAGCCGTTCAGTTTGACTCTAGTTTATTTTCAGCCCTGACACGCCACATTCATAATCAGACATTCTTACTATCTGATGACTGTTCAATGGCCTGCATGGAAGTAATTGTTGGTCATAGTCCAGTTTCTAAATATTCTGCTATGAATGTGCAATCAATCATTTATTCAGTAGTTTACAAAGCTCTGGAGATGGGATTAAGTAATGGAACTGTGATGGAGTCTCTGTGGACAGTAGGGTCAAAGAGAGGGGAGCATGAAAGATGCCTAAATGGGATTAGTTGGAGGAACCTGGTAGTTTGGGTATGTTCTGATAAATCTCTAAGCTCTTCAGGACCATTCATAACTATTAACATTCACCTGCTTGTCAGTACACATGCAAATCAGAGTGTGTTCAATATATTTGATATTTCTCTTGACACTAAAATAATATTGCCAAGTATATGAAGCAAAGGGAGAGATTTGAGGAAGAAAGTAGCAAAAGTAAAGGAGTAAAGATAAAGAAATATATGATACCATTTCAAATGCACAGCCACGGTGGACTGATGTTATATTAGTAATAATAGCTCTTCCACAATGCCCTGCCAGTCCTATGAATGTTGCAGGCACTTCCTTGGTACTCACAGTGTGGGCATCAGGAAATGGGCACCTCCTTAACATTATCATCAACTATTCTTGCAGGACAATATCATGGATTCCCCTTTTCACTACCACAAGCACCTTTAAAAACATATAGTCTAAACAAAAAATAAGCATCTTTTCCTTAATTATGTTTAAGATTTCTGTAAAAATTTAAGACTTACTGACTTTTAATGGGGGCATAAGCACCTAAGGCCTGCTCATGCTCACAAACTATTTGTCATTGCATTGTATGGCATAAAGATGTCTGACTGGGCCTAAAAATAGGCATAGGTGCACTGCCATTATATGAGCTCATAATTATTTGTGACAATCAATGTATGGATGCAAAACCATAGGCAGAAGTCTCTTTGGAAGTCTGAATTTATTTATGAAAAGGAAACAAAAAATCACCTAGAGAAATAGAAAAGGGCTCTAAAGGCTGCTATCTGAACCTTTCAAAAATATTTTTGATTTTTTCATTATTGGATATCACAGATTCTGGATGCTTTCTTGAAATTTCTGCATGTGTCTGGGTGTTGCCTTGATCCTTCTGCTTCTTTGCTGAATGCAAAAGTTATTACACATTTATTTCCAAAGAATGAGATTTCTACTTGTATGAAGTACGTTAATCTCAAGTCATTAATTAAACAACTGACAAGGGATAATGGAAGGAAAGGCACTAAGTTAAATGACTGCCATACAAAAATTATATACAATCCTTATCATACAGAAAATGGGACATCAGATAAGTCGGTGAAATTTCTCCAGGGCCAGTTGTAGTGAATAACCAGAACTACTGTATTTGACCTGCCACATGTCTTTGTGCCATAGTAGGTTTAAAGACACATACAAGCTAAAACACAGACTAGGATGCACATGTGGATGGTCATGGCAGTGACAGGACTAGGCATGTAGAAAGTAGAAGCTGCAGATAAATTCTTCTATTTTTAGGGGAGAGATTTATAAAACAATTGATAGATTTGAAAATTGCTCATATCTATGAAATCAAAAGCATCTTTTCATCATCTTCGAAAAAATGTTTTTTTAGCAAAAACATGAATACAAATGTTAAGCTGTAATATTTTAAAGACTTAAAAAATATAGTTATTCTCAGATAGTTACAAGCTATCTTTTCTCCTAATTTTCACCCAGTGCCATATGATTTATGACCCAGATATAAGATTTCAAAACACCATTAAATCACCGTTTACCCATGCAAAAAAATTAAGTATGCTTCAGCTCCATTACAGCAAGCCTGACTTGGGATTAGCAGAACAGCAAACAGAAGGAGCCAAATCCTTGACTTGAAATTTTATCTTTGGTACTGTAATTTTCTACAAAATGTAGAGGGTGGACTAGAACTGTGCATGTAATCGAGCAAAAGCATTTTAGAATGTAGTTGCCAAAATATTCTAAAAATTATTTCTAAATTGCAGTTAAAATTCTTAAAGCAGTTGGGCCTGCAAACATGGTTCTCTCCATGGATGCCAGTTGTAGCATTTCATTAAACTAGGTTTCAGCTTTTGGAGATATCTTACTTTTCCAGTGGTGTAATACAATCCTGTGTGTCACTAGTAAGGCTTTCAGTTTAAACCTCTTAAGTAAATATCCAAGAATGCACATATTTGCCAAAGGCTTCAGTGCTCAGTTCAAAACAGAAATCCCATTTCTAACACAAGTCATACAGCTTAGGTTTTTCATTTTGTAACAGGAACGGAACCTAAATGATATTAAAGGAAATAATGTGCTACTAGCTGAGACTTTGTAGAGAGATTTTGTACGATGCTCTATCTATTGAATTAAATGCAATAAGAGCACATCAGCCTTTAATATCTGTCTTATCTAGATTAGAATATCCAGAATGAGCCTTGGGCCCCCATGAGCCATATGCCATATGGACATCCCCTTGCCGTACTGTGCAGGCACTGCCCCCTGCACTGCTGCATTGAGCTTCTATGGGCAACCTACCACGGCACTGCAAACCTGTACAGGCATCCCCCACCCCCAACATTGCACCATGCACTGGAGCAGCCCAGGCATCACCCTCAGCTACTCAGACCAGTGCCAAATTAACCCTTATCGGGCCCTAGGCAAACATGGGTCTCGTGGGTCTCTACTTTTTTTCACTAAAAATTATAATGTAGCAGTCTTACCATTCAGAGCTTTAGTTGAGTCCCAGGCTCGGGATTCTGCTGTTTTGATTGGTGAAGTCCACCCACCAATCAGGAGGCAGCCAAAGAAGTGAAGTTTCACCCTTTTCCTGAAAGGAGAGGAAGAGGAGCTCCACGGACCTAATTGTAAACTGCAATCCTGTCAGGTCCAGAAGACTTCAGGAGCAGAGCCCTGAAAAGTATATAAAGAGCAGCATGCCCAGCACTAGGAGAGATGCAACAGGGGAGCTGAAGATAGAAGACTGGAGTGAGAAAAGCTAGGGACAAGCTATCCCAGTGGGGAATAGCCCTGAGTTCCTGAAGATCCCTGGGAGGGTTTGAGACCCTCATACTCAACACAGTGTGCATTTCGGTGCACTGAGCTCAGGCTCTGGGAGCCGCAAATGGTGGCTCAAGCCTGCAACCCTGGAGGGCCAGGGGCCACATGGTGTACAGGGCAGAGCACAGGGCAGAGCCTTTGGAGCAGCAGTGAGGTGGCTCCGGCCCCATCTCCCAGCAAGTGGCCAGGTCCTATGGTATGCAGGGCAGTGCATGAGGTAGCAGAGCCAGGAGCAGCAGAAGCTGCTCGGGTTAGCTTGAAGGGCCTGGCCCTTGTTAAAAGAGCCCTCAGTGCTAAGAACCAGGGCATGGGGAAATAGTAATGCTGTGGCATGAAGCCTAGCACCCAGGAGCCAACAGCAACAGTGCAGCAGCTGAAAGGAGCTGAGCCCTCAGTGCCCAGAATGGGGCACAGGGTGGGGAGTAGCCCAGCGGTGTGGGGAAGGCCACTTCAGAGGTGGTGCGGGGGAGACTCCAGCGAGCTGCTCCTTGAGCACTGCCACCTGAGGGAGCATGAGTCACTGGGCCCTTGGGTCCCACAAGAGAAAGACATTTGGGGTGTGCAGGCCCAGAGAGGGGGCTGGGTGAGCAGCCCCTCACCCAGTCAAGGCCCTAAGGGGAGGGGCCCCTGGTGCTTCCTGGACACCCCCTCCCAAGGGACCCCATTGGAAGGAGGACTATCCCTCGCCATGGTTCATGGACTATATTAAGGAATAGATGTTATTAAGATTGTTTAGTATTGTGCCTTATATTGAAATGTTGTTTTATGATGTTGTATTGTGTGATGCTGTTGACACTGTGTATTTTTTATGGGAAAATAGTGCTATCATAGGACAGAGTAATTTCTGAAAAACACCCTGCAAATCTGAAAGTGGACTGGAAGTACTTCAGGTCTACTTCCAGGATCACCACCAAACACGTGGAGGGCCACCTCACACTCCTGTGAGATGCTCCATGTGCCCCAGCATTGCAGCGATCACGAGCCACACCTGCTATCTCAAGCAATGTAGAAAAAAAAGTTTAAAGCTGTCTGTGCCTGAACAGCTGATTCTCCAAATCAGCATCAAATCTTCAGATTTGGATTCAGCCGAATCAAATCAGAGACAATGATCCAAATCAACGAATTGAATCACTGTCTCTGATTCTATCCAAATCCGAATGGACTAGGTCCCACTTCGCACACTTGTAATATATGGTACAATGATTTTAAATGTAGCTATGCCATGTGCCTCCTTTCAATTTTGGTTCCTGTTCTAAACAATAAAATTACCAGACATATAAATTGTGTGGTTCTCTTTGAGCTAGTCTGTTCTCCCCACCACTGTGGCAACAAGGATGGTGCCTGGAGCCACAACCTAAATGGTCTAGAACAGTAAGAAAACAATTTGTTATTGCAATATATGCATTGAAGAAGCTTCAAATGAGTACTCAGTTTGACCTACAGAGGCTGCTGTAGTCACAGCAGAAAGGTTAACAGAAAAATAAAAATAAGTAGCAAACTGATACTAAAAAGAAATGTATGTTGTGTAATCACTCTGAAGTACAGCCAGGAAAGGTGCCAAAAAGGAGAGCAGTTATTTTGTATCACAGCCCAGAGTAACATAGTCTACAAGGTGCAGAGAAAGCACCTTGCAGAAAATAACTCATATAGACAATATTGGAGAATCTGAGGAAAACCAAGACTCATGGGTAGTGTATATTGAACATTTTGAACAGGTCATAGCCTGCAATTCAATTCCAGAAGGACAGTGAGTTTTAACATTGCTGAGAGCAATAGATTCTAGTGGTGTGCGAAACTGCCTGTATTCTACTCAGATTTGGATTCAGCCTGAATCAGGGACAGTGATTCAATTAGTTGATTTGGATCACTGTCCGATTCGGCCGAATCTGAAGATTTGATGCTGATTCAGAGAATCAGCGATTTAGCCATAGACACAGCTTTAAATGTTTTTCTACATACCTTGAGGTACCAAGCATGGCTTGTGAGCACTGTGATGGTAGGGCAGATGGAGCATCCCACAGGAGTGCGGGGAGGCCCTCCACGTGTTTAGGGGGGTCCTGCATAATTGTCAGTGAGCCCAGAAGTGGACCGGATGTACTTCTGGTCCACTTGCAGGTCTGCTGCTGAATGCCTGGGGGGGAGGGGAAGGGAGGAACCACACCCCTCCCCTGATTCGATGATTGGCCATGGGGGACCCCAGGTGCCACCCCAAACACAGGACACACCAGTTGCTGAGCTAGGGAGGTGCAGGGGGGTGACTCCTAGCACACTCCCCAGAAGACCTGGAAGTGGACGGAGAGTGCTTCTGGTCCACTTCTGGGTCTGCTGCTGAGCTTGCTGGGGACCTGCTTCCCACTCCTGTGGGACGCTCCATCTGCCCCACTATCTCAGCATTCACGAGTCTCCTGGTACTTTGAGGTATGTAGAAAAAACATTTAAAGCTGTGTCTATGTCCGAATCGTCAAATCTTTCCAAAACTCTCCGAATTGTTTTGGAAGGTTCCGATTTGATTCAAAGAGTTAAAAGGTTTCCTGATTCATTTTGGATTTTGAGATTTGGCCACTGAATTGGGCTGAATCTCCACTGAATCAAATCAGCAACCAAAGCTTCGTACAGCCCTAAAAGGTTCCAGGGCATACAACCTCCAGTGGGCTCTTTTGATGCCAACTTTGCCAAGACAGACCACCTATGCAGAAATCACTGCAGCAATAAAGGATCATTTTTCATCTGTCCCATCCATCAATGGTTACAGAATGGTACTGATTCCACCAACACCCCCGGAGAGTGGGAGTCAGTGGCACAATCTGTGTCTGCTTTAAAGTCGCCATCAGAACTTTGTTAGTTTGGAAAGGTGTTGAGCGATGCCCTATGAGATCAGTAGTTGCTGAGTCAGACAATGAACAAACTTGGAGGAAATTATTGAGTATGCCCACTCTTACATTCACAAAAGCTGTGGAAAAAGCAGTTGCCATGCAAACTGTTGAGGACTCCCAGGATTTTAGTATGGGAGAAGATGCATCGTTTGAATTGACAAGACCAAGAGGCACAGGTACTAAGGAAGTTTTCTTGCAGCTGTTGTTCACAAAACATGTACATTGAAAGGGATTTCTGGGCACATCAGGTCAGTTGCAGGAAGTGCCAAATAAAAGGCCATACTGCTATGGCTGGTTGAACAGTGCAACAAATAGTCACACCTTGGAGCCATCTACCCAGGGAAGCATCTATAAAGGATGGACACAATAGTCCAGAATATATAACGTGGAAGTAGACCGAAGTTCTAGTGCCACTGATCAAGACCTGGGGTTGCACGTACTATCAAAAGCAACAGTAAGAGATGGTATCAGGGTCACACTGTTAACTAAAGGTATCTGCATAAGAATGGAGCGAAATCCAGAAGTTGCTGTTTCCCTAATACCTGCATCTCTACATAACTAGTGTGTTTCGCAGATACCCTTGGAGAACACCTCCATGCTTCTGATGGCTTACACTGAAGAAAAGGTAGCCCCAAAACAGTTGTGTTGGGTAACTGTTCATCTCAATAGGCAGTCAGTCCATTAACCCTTCTGTATGATTGAAATTATCCACCATTGTACAGCAGATCTTGGCTACAAAAGCTGAGAGTAAATTGGAATGAGATCAAGTCAATCAGAAAAGCACCTCAGGGGCTTCACGACATACTAGATAATTATTCCAAGGTTTTTAAAACAGAGTTTGGGCAGATGATCAACATCTTTGTGTGGCTCAGAATCAAGCCTGGATACCAACCAAAATACTGTAAGCCATTATGTTGTACATTATGTTCTGCCACCCCCGATGGAAGCTGATTTGGACAGTTTGGTAAGAAGTGGGGTGTTTTCACCCGTCGCACACAGTGAACGGGCTACACTGATTGTTTCAGTGATCAAGAAGGATACCTGAGTTCAAATTTATGGTGACTTTACAAAGACAGTGAATCTGGCTTCGTGTGCTGTCCAGTATCCTTTGCCTTGCATTGAAAGTTTGTTTGCTGTTCTTAGTGGAGAAAGATGTTTTAGTAAATTGGATTTGAGTAATTCCTACCTCCAAATAGAAGTGGATCCTGCATCTAACAAATACCTCACAAAAAACACTCAACAGGGATTATACTGCTATAATTGATTGGCTTTTGGCATTACATCTGCTACTTTCTTCCTTCAGAAAGCCGTGAAAAGAATCTTAAAAGGCCTGAATGAAATACAGTGCTATTTGGATGGCATACTGGTTACAGGCAAAGATCAGGAAGACAACTGTCAGAAGTGTGATGCTGTCCTGAAACATCTGAAAGACACTGTTGCAAGTGCACAGGGACAAATGTGAATTTTTCAAGTCCTCCACTGAATACCTTGATCATGTCCTGGATGCCAAAGGATTAAAGAAATCATCCTCCCTTATAAATGACAAAAATGAGGGGAATGTACGCCTCACTGGAAAGCAGTTATTAATCAACTAACATTGATTAATATTGCTGCCCACACAAAGGCTTTCCTAAAGCATTGACCAGAGTAGGCCGAACCAGCAAACCTGACCGATGCATGAACTCCTCACATAAGCAAAACTTTGCAGGTGAGCCAGATATGCATTCCTACCAAGAGATAGGAGGGGGAGATGGTGGTATAAGGTAGGTTAGTCCAGTACCAGGATGATAAGGCTGAAACGGGAACACCCAGGTCAGAATGTGAAACACCCATGGTACAGGATGGTTTGAGACATTCAAGATCCAGATAGAATGCAATATACAATTTGTTTTGATTATTGTATAAAAGGAGAATTGGAAACCAGGGGAATTTTGGAGTGGCCTCGGGGAGACTGCATGGTGTTGTGCTGACTACCTTGTCACAGGTACAGATGCCTTAACTCCTGGTCTGATGTACTTGTTAGGCCAAAATGTGGTAGGGCTATGCTTGTAAACAATAAACTGTCTGAATCTTTGCTCCTGAACTGAGCCTGTGCTCATTCTTTTCGACAAGATTGGTGTTGGAAACTCCTGGCTGTGACTTTGCCAGCACTGCGGTTCCTGAAACTTTATCACTGATAACACATGGATAATATCCAACAAGGACAGCAGCAGCAATGACATCGATACCTCCAGGCAACAGGCAATACTTTGTGCACCACCACTAAGAAATATTTCACACTTACATACCTTTTAAGGACTACTTCACTATTATGGCAATTTTTTGCCTAATCTGGCAACAATATTGACACTGATACATGAACTACTGCAAGCAAAAAAGAAATAGAAGTTGACTAAAGAATGTTAATGTGCATTTAATGAAGCAAGAAAATTGTTTTCATTGACTGATGTTCCTACACACTTTGATGCTTCACTTCAGGTGATTTTAGACATGCGGGATGGCTGTTCCTATGTGTTGTAATTACAGTGTGTCAGAGCAGATTTGATTAATTGAGTCTGCTACGGCATGCTAATTAGCATGCTCCAGCAACTTTGGCATCCCATGCATTCAGCATCCCCATGCTTCAAAATAGAGGCAAGGTTGCTTTAACAAAGCTTTAGTTAAAGCCAAACTAGAGCTTTAGTTAAAGTTGAATGAGCTTTAGTTAAAGTGCCCCCACCACCATTGTGAATGCTGAATACACTAAACGCTGCGGGCAATTTAATTAAAGCGGCTCCCAAAAGCTGCTCTAATTAAAGAACCCCACCCCCAGGGTATGTGTAAAGGTGTCCTTGCATTGCAGTTAGCATGTGATCTTCACATATGAACTGTGGGCAGTCCTTTCTCATATGCTTTCTGATTGCACAAAGAAGCCAATTGCTTTTGCTTCGTGAGCACTAGCTGCTTCTCAAAGGAAGTATGAACAGATATAGAGAGAGGGAGACCTTTACATGTTATCTTTGGAGTAAGAACATTTCATACATCTATATGGCAGACCAGCTTTCTTACCTGCATTGCCCAAGTGGCCACCAACAGGGAGATACCACACACAGAAGTATTCAATTTGAATTTGATGGACCATTACCTGTTACCTACATACTCTCTCTGCTAGTCTAAACTTCCTACCACTATGGAGCTACAAGATACAACAATTGGGCACGCTTTAAATAGCAGGACAAAATTATTTTAATACTTATTACTTTCTAGTTCTTTGCAGGTACCCAACAAAACAAATCAGCCAACTGAAGAAAAAGAGTACAATATTCACTTGTTTCTATTAAGGGTAGAGTCTGATCTTTCTTCCTTTGAAGTTAATAAAAGCTTTGCTATAGACAGGTTATGGCGGAAAAATTGGAGCACAAAAACCTAGACCAGGATTTTTGAAAGGCCTATTGATTTTCACACGTAAGTAGCAAACCCAAGTCCATTTCCAAGAAAAGCTAGGCTGATTTATGATTTTATAAATCCAGCAGCATGATGTAAAAACAGGTAAATTTAAGGTCTTGACTGGCTTGTACTTTGAGCTTGAATTTGTAAAACCCAATATCCAAAGCAAACCTGGGCATGTAATCCCTGGGAATGAAACTGAAGCCATTTCAATATAATTGGTTCCCATGTAGCGAAGTAGTTATATAGAAAGATTCTAACAGTCATCTCTTCTTTGGATACCTTCATACGCTAGGATAACCAAGCTTTAAAATTATGCCTATGATTCATAGCACAGTTATCTAGGCTGACATAAAAACACTGTAGAGAAGCATATTTCCTAACTGGGTTTCCCTGCTCAGTATAACCCTACAAGGAGAACCTGTGTGAGAAAATGCTAAGTCACCATCAATAATACCATGTGGAACACATTTATTTTCATCTGTCAAAGCTACTATATGTTAAATTTCTACGCCAAAGCAATAATATGCCCTGCCTTGAGTTGGTTATTGGCTTTGGTCACACTTCTTGCTACTGTTTGCCAACTAAAATTAAATAAGCCACTATTTGGCTTGTGTGTGTGTGTGTGCGTGCATGCATGCTTGCACACATGTGTGTGCATATCAGTGTATATAAAACGTCACTACGTAAAACTGCAACTAGGTCATCTATGTACATGTAGTAAGGCTTTACCCAGTCCAGCATCAGGCCCAGCTAGGTGCCACAAATTCCCCTTCTCAATCAAAACACCACATAGTAGAAACCTAAGAATTAACTTCCCCCTTCCTGGACTTGATTTTTTTTTAATGTAGTTCCTCTGAATCCTCTAACTGGCTCACCATCCCTACTGCAGTGTGGTCTACAGTACAGGGTGCATTTATCAATCCTTTACTCCACTCCCTGGACTATACTTCCATTCTTGGTGCAGGGATTCCCGGAGCCCTTTTTCTCAAGCTAGGTCTAATAGCCTGCTACAGCCCTCCAGGGTCAGACTTCTTTCCAACAGGGTCTTCCTCTTGCGTGCCTCACTTACCCAGGTCTCTGTCAGGGAACTAAGGAGAATCTCTATCTTACTAGGAGTAGATCCAGATCCCCAGGTAATGAGCATACATTAATGAAGACAATGGGGTGCTTTAAATACTGGTCCATAATATTCTTTGACCTTGTATGATGAGGTTGCTTATCCTTATTTTTCATTGACACTACCTGTAGACCTCAAGTTATGGTAAAGAACTGGTGGCACTTCAAGTACAGAAATAAATGATTGCCTGAAGAAGACAGCTGTAGAGAAGATGGAATTAATAGCTACAAAGGGTAAAAAAGAAAGAAGTGGAGCCTGGGGCTCATTAACAAAGATTGCTCAGAACATAATTATGTTATTCTTGAAGCAATGTGGGAGAAATGCTAAATCCATAGAGCAGAATGGGGTATCACTCCAAAGAGAAACTGAGCTAAGAACAAAATCTGCCATGGATCCCACCTTGAGTGTCCCCTTCATTAGGCACTTAGGCTAACATCAGTTTATTGATTCACTGGCACATGCACATAAGTGAATCATATGTGGTCAGCCACTTTGACATCAGTGAGGCTGAGCCAATATAGCTATGAGAACCAGGATGACCTCTGCATCTGTTGTGTTCAGTATAAAGAGCTTGTAAAACCCTACATGCTCTGTCGGTCTTATGTGAGAAAAAGATTATAATTTCGCAGAGTATCTCGGTATCTTCTACAGGTTTAATTGGAACAAGGGTTTCTTGCATCTTTACCCCCTTAACTGCTCTTGGAATAAGAAAGCTGCTTGCTGGAAGTGATTTAGTAGGCAAAAAGGAAAGGGTACTAACAAAGTGCAGCACAGAGGTGGGGCCCAGCTATTAACAGTCAGTACGAGTGGAAGAAAATTATTGAGACTTGGTTGAGAGCCATTGAAACCAGATTGTGAAATGAAGTAAATTTTTTGCCACAGTTCTGAGAAAAGGCTTTATAATTATGACCATGTGTCTTACTAGCTGTGCTTTTGGGTCTGACAAAGAAGACTCCATGGTTAACTCTAAGTCACTGTCACTGTGTTTTAAGGAAGGAGAATAAACTCAAGTGACCCTGGAACAGGGAAAAAAGGAGTACATTAGAAAAAAACATGGAAAGGGAACAGGGAACTGGCCTTAAGATACAGATATCTGCTATTTTCTTCTGTTGCCAGTAGTCATGCTCTAAAATGCTAAAGTGAGAATGGCAGGTGGAAAAGAAACCAGGTAGAGTAATGGCTATGGATTCAGAAGATCCAGGTTTACATTGCTGCCCTGCTAGAAAATTCTTAGATAGCCTTAAACAAGTCTTTCTGGTCCTCAGTTCCCTAGCTTCAAAATTGAGAAATTCCACATCTATAACTCAGGGATGATAAATACATTAAATATTGGGAAGGGGTCAGATGCTACAGTAATATAAATAGCCATGAAGCATAGAGCCATACTGACTGCTGCCTTTTTAAACAACTATGTTTGAAACCTTGCAAGTTTAGACTTGATATTAATCACTAATGTCCAGATCCTTAAAACACTTACACATGTATTTTACATTACAACTGTGAACAAATCATTGACATTAATCAGTGTAGGGGTGTTCAGAATACACAGAAATGCTTGTAGGATCAAAGCCAAAGTGTAAAACATTAAAAATGTAAGACAGAGGAAAAGGGCTAGAAGAAATCTTACAACTTTCTTGTGAAAAAATTCTTCACCCTCCCCTCTATTTTCTTCTCTCTTCACCTTTATCCTTCCATAGTTTTTGTATAAAGCTCATATTACAAAGGCATATAAGGGCTTTCTTTAAGGCAACCAAAGTGCAGAGACAGCCTTAAGGATGGATGACATAGGTGACTGCCCAAGGTACTAGGGTCAGGGGGTGCCAAACACACATGTACACAAATGCACATATATACGCGAGCATCCCACACTCACAGCAGCGCTTTCTCCCTGCCCCACCCTGCCTCAGCTGATTCCCACCCTAGGCAGGAGGAGTAGTGCCCAGCCCAGCCTGCCCCTTGCTCCCAGATGATGCTCAGAAGGAACCTGGCTGGGCACACCATGCCACTCTGTCTTCCCACTGAACTGTGCCCCATGTCTCTGCCCACCTGCCTCTGCCTGCAGCAGCAGCAGCAGCAGCACTGACTTGGGAGGGGGTGCCAAAATACAAAGAGGGCATTAAAATACAGGGGGAGGGGGGGCACCAAAAAACAAATTCACCCTGGGTGCCATTTTCCCTAAAGCCAGCTCTGCCAAAGCAGCTATCTACTCCCCCTTAGGCAACCCCAGGACTTTTTGAGCGATAAATAAATTGCCCCCGCTGCTCATTGCAGCAGCAAGAAGTCTGGGAAACACTATCCCATGAATCCCATGCTTTCTGTCCTATAATGCACAGGTCCTGCTAGGCAGAGTGGGAATTCCTTCTCTGAATGCTGCATGAGATTTCAAATACCACTGAACATAAGAACATTAAAATTGCCAAAGTGGGGTAGACCAATGGTCTGTCTAGCCCTATTCTGTGTCCAGTGTGCCTGGCATAACAAATAGGCCTATGTTCAACCATAGCAAATAGATACTTTATAGAGAACGTGTATACAGGGCATAGGTAGTGTAAATCATCATTGCCAGACTGCCCCTGGCATCTACCAACTTTGATGTAGGCCTGTCAGAGGCCTAACAATCTTTGATTGTTATATTAAATAGCTTTCAATGGACACATCCACCATGAATTTGTCTAATCCCTCTCTCATCCTGTTTATACCACATACCTTTACAACCTCCTTTGGCAAGAAGTTGCACAAGTTTACTATGCACTATGTAAAAGTACTTCCTCTTCTTTGCTCCTGAATACATTGTTTATAGAAGATGAAAAAAATCCAGTCATAATTATGCAGTCAGATTAAAAAACAATAGCACACTGTGCTAAGAAGATAAGAGCCACTAACTATTCAGTAGTATTGTTCACTCTGAGATGGAGACTGACTGCCATTGGTGTTCACTTAGGGCTTCTTTGGGATAAAGCTTTTTGATTCATTCATGCATTTTAAGGCCAGAAAGGCCCATTGATGATGATCTGGTCTGACCTCCAGTATAACACAAGCCATAGCACTTCACCAAGTAACTCCTGCTTTCAAGCCCATTAAGTGTGATATTTGGCCATTACAATTCACATTCCTTATTCAACATAGATTGCCCAGAAATATTTCTAATTTTCTTCCTGTAAAGCAGGTTTGTCCAATTTCCAGACAGTGGGGGAATGTATACCCCATGGGATGCAGACTCCCAGGCTGCATGCAGCAGGGGTCACACGGTGGGGATGGTCCTCCGGGGACCCACACCCCTAAACTGTACAGGCAGTCTGTGGCCCCACTCATACTTTGTGCAACCCAGACAACCCAGCTCCTCTTGTGGCTGTAGGCAACAGGGTAGGCAACCCAGCTCCTCTCCTGGCTGCACAAAAAGATTGGCTCCCCCACACTCTCCAACTGCCCGACCCATTTCCAAGAGCAGGGGAAAGAAGCAAAAGCCAAAGGAGAGGGAGCCTAGACACCCCAGACACAATAGCAGCAGAAGCAATGACAAGAACAGTGGCTGGCCAAGAGCCCTGCCGTAAAGTATATGATCCATCAGCAGAAAGTGATCCCTAGGCAAGGACTACTTCTTAGATTTTTAAATAGCAGCCATGGTAGGGCAAGTTTGTTATGGGTTATTTCAAGTTTTAAAGCAGCTTACACTCTCCATGTACTCAGTAGAAATACAAGTTATGAACAATTTGGGCAAGCATGCAGTATCGTGAGCAAAGTGAAATAAATGGTGTGACATGTTGAGAAAACAAGCCAAAATTATTTTTTAGCTGTAAATACTTGGAATAATGATTTAACCAACCTGCCAAGTGTTCGCGTGGAGAGAGTGCGCCGTTTGGCTGGTGATCCTCAAAGAAGATACATAAATCTTTGCAAATACAGACATGCCAGTTGATTTATGTGTTTCAGCATGCTAAGTGGAACACTGGCGCAACCCCACATAAAAAATCTTATTTCACTTTTTTTTAGACACATTTATGATAACAGTATGCAAACCAAAGGAGTGAGATAATTACAAGATGCAGGCTTTTTTTGGCTGTACTTTATGCTTCATTATGCCTTAGAGATGCATTTTCATAACCACACCTCTGATTTTGTATGCTTGCCTGAAAAATGTTTGTGACCAGAGAGGCTTGATGTGATGTATCATATTGGTGTGATCTTGCAAATATGTTATATATGAGCTGATTCCATTCCTCCTTCTTCATAAAATTAGATGATACATCTCAAGGGATTTGGCAGGTGAAGAAAGACTCATTTAGATTAAATCATCCACATTTTTGGCTCACATTTGTGGCCTGAATTTCTGTAGTTAGTCCTCACTCAGACCACCTGCAGGCATTATGTTTCAACCAGAAGTATCGCCCCTTTTCTGGTAGATACTAGGAGCGTGCAAGTGTTAGTCATTTTCTCCCAGTGAAAACATGCCCCCTCTAGCAAACAGGACTTTCAAGTTGAAACCAGGAAACGTCTACCTGTGAGAGAGTTTTTCTTGTCTCCTTCTTTTCTCATCTCCCTGTGAGAGAGTTTTTCTCCCAAGAATGAGTGTTGTATGCTGCTCCATTCCTTCCCTCACCTGAGATCAAGTCCAAGTCTTCCCTGTCCATAGCCAGTCACCCTACTGACTGATCTATGCAGCTGCTGCCATCAGGAGTGTGCAATAATCAATAAATAAATAGCATTTTCTTGTCAGCTAGATAGTTTAGATAGATAGGAGGATATGTAATAAGGAACCACTTCTGCAGTTTGTTCTGGATTATGAAGAGCACACGCATTTGAAAGCTTCCCCGTCAGATTTTCCAAGTGTGGAGCAAGAAAAATAATAATAGGCTACAGAACCCAACTCTGTTCTGTATTGGGAAACCCCACCCAATTTATGATGTAATACGTTAATATTTGTACAGCCAAGATTTAATGCATTACATATATATTTCACTGAGTCAGATTTTTTTTTTCTGATGGAGAATAGAAAAACACATTATCACCATATGCATCACCTTTCTGATACTGAGACAAGATGCCACAGAGTATCCCATTGCTACTTGAGGTTTCCATCACAACATCTCTTTTTTAACAACATGGTGAGGAGGAACGTCAGGATATTTAATATATTTCTCATACACACACACATACACACATTTATAGGAGTTGTGTCGTGTGTGTCTGTGTGTACACATGTGTGCTAGTGTTAATGTTTCTGTACTGGAAATGAGTTATCTTTCCAGTACCAGACTGTTACCTGTCAGCTCCATGTTCTTGGGGAACCCTGACACAGGACACAGACTGTCTGACTCAAAGAATCGCACCCCCCCGCAAACAGAAGCTGATTAAGATGCAGTGCGAGACATACCTAAATCCCTCCAGATAAGGGTGACAAAAGTGAAACAACTGCCCTAGGTCTCATTTGCATCTGAGATGGGAACAGATGACCATTAATTTACATGAGAGATGGAGAACAGAAAGCCTGAAGCAGAGACTGCAGTGAATTCTGGGATCAGCGAAGCAGGGGAGCACTGCATGATGGGGAATCTGTGCTTCAAATGCTAATCAGCCCCCACACCCAGCTCAGCATTTATCAGACCAGTTCTAATCTGGATTTACAAAGGACTTTTCCTCCTCCCCCACCACCACACACACACCTCTAAGCAAGAGTAAGTTTACGAGGCATCTCGGGCTGTACATTCCCCGGTCCCGCTATGGGAGGCCAATGTAAACTTAATTGGCTACAACTCGGTTGCCGGGTTAGGGAATGCTGAGGCAACAGACCGAGTCCGAGGGGGTATGGGCAACATTTGAACAATGGTACAGGGTTCATCACAACGTCCAGCTCGTTGGAGCCCTGTCCACAAGTGTTGTCATACTTTTCCCGAGATGACTGGTGGAAGTCCTCTCTGCAACAGGTTATGAACACTCCAATAATTGCCTTAAATCTGTTAAAAGACTATAATAAGAAAAGTCATGCTAAGCTGAGGCTTGTTCACAGCAAGTAAAAATCCAAAAACCCTGATGCTGCAATCTATTATTTCTGAAGACACCAGGAGATATCCCATCAAGTATATCTGCTATTCTTAGGAATGTCAAGCTGGCTCCCAAGTAGATTTTTCCTGAGTATCAATCAAGTTCCTGAGATGTTCCACCCAGATAACCCCTTGCCAATAGAAAAGACAATTTGATTTACAATATTGAGAATGCCTGAAAGAAGCTGAACTGGGGGTATAAAAATCTGTAAAAGAAGCAGCAGTGTGTGTGCTGACACCACCAGCTTTCTTCTGGAGAGGCTGCAGGAGGAAGATCATCTCCCTTCAAGGATCGTGCTGAGAACTTTGACCTGTCAGCTCTGCAACCCGAGTGCCTTGGACTGGTGAGATCCCAGCTCTCTCTCTCTTTTCTCTTCTCTCTCTCTAAGCAGAGATTTCTGAACTTGAACTGTATTAGTTAAGCTTGAGCTAAGTTTCCCCAAATATTAGGGAACCAGGGTATACTGTGACTGTTTGCATTTGTTTTTCCTTTGCATGTCTGTCACTACTAGTGTCAATATATATTTCATCTACTTAGCAATAAATAACTTTTATAGTCAAACTGGTGGTAACTGGGTATATTTTGCCTTTTTTACTTCTTTCCCCACTTGCTCTGCGGCAATGCCCCTCTTACCTAAGCTAAAGATCCCTGTGTAGTCCAGAAATACTGTGGGGTCTGCTCATCAAGAGGCTAAAAGATTGGGACTTGCTGAATTTGAAACACATAAGGGGATCAGCTTGTATAGGCTGATTGACCTAGTTTGGCTCAGACATGCCCTAATGAACTGAATGCTGGCCCATGAGGGTGTCATCTGGACACCCAGCCAGATTCAGAGGTATTCTGTTTACCTGTGTGCTTATGTCTGACTGTAGTTATTGTTGCTCTCATGAACTGATTCTTGGCATACGAGGGTGTCAGCCTGTCCATGCTGATCAACCCGCCCAGATCAGGCGTGTCACGTTAATCTGTGTGTGTTTGTGTGTATGACTGATTTGGGGACTGGAGGAACCCAGCCCCACTGAACTAAGTCCTGCAAGATAGCTCCACTGCGGGGTGAGGGCTTGCAGAAGGGAGAGATACAGCTCCGTATAGAAACACAAGAAACACAAGCAGCACATTGATAGAATTACCAAGACCCTAGCCCTAATAAATGAGCACACCCCAAAGTAGCAGGCAAATCTGGTAACAAGGCTTTGACTGATGGCATTTTTTATTTTTAATATGGACTCTAGTAATCAATGTCAGCTGTGAAAAGAACTATATTGAACTGTATTTTAGTGATTTTGGATCAAATTGAAAACAAACTTTGAACTTTATATCATGGGATAAATTAAATATTTCATAACTTCTGATTACATTCTAGACATGATACATCAATCACCCAGAACTTAATCTTTTTCTGTGAATTATGGGCCTCTTTTCCATCACATTACCAGGTGACCTTTCACTGTATTCAAAGGCTAGTATAACAAAGTAGCACTACATAGATTGTTTTACATTCTCCTCTTATTTTATATTTCCACAGCCCACTGAAATGGAAATGTATATGTCTAAAAAAAGGCACCCCAGCAATTGTACCAAATAATATGAGCTTGATTAATCAGGCAGTTGTCAAAGTGAATAAGCAGCAGGAGTGTAAAAATACAAGCTACAACTCCTATAAACTGCTAACACCACTGATGATAATCTCAGTCTGAATAACCAGAGCCTGGGGATTGAAACACAGGCAGATTTAGTCATTGAGGCTGTAAGAGTATCCTTCCATAATATAGGCAGGGAGTTCTGGGCAACTGTTGACACAGGCATTTTTAAAATGCATGAAAAGGATGAGTCTCCAACCCAGTTTTTCTTTTCTGATTTACTGCTAATAAAAAAGATGATTAAAATGAAACTGCTGCTGCTGAACCAGGCTTTTCTGTCCTCTAGTGTGGACAAGCATGGTGTCTCTTTTTTCCTATCCAATAACCAAGAATCTCTTGGAAGTGGTATTAATGCTATTCTGCCAAGTCATTTAGTTCATCTGCAGGTTTTACTAGTGTACTTAATGCCACTTAGATAATCTGTGACTTGGAAGAAATTAGAGTAACAGCAATACTGGTTCAAAGAACAAAACAAAAGCATTATAAAAGAATAAGCCTTCCAGTAAAGGATGACTAGAAGTGTAAGGAAGAGCCCATTTACTGATATGTTTCTACTTTCCCTCTTGTTTTTTATTTATTTGATTGCTTGTTTGGGGTTTTTTTTGTTTGTTTGTTCTGTATCTAGGAAATACCACTTTAAACATGAAGCTTGAACTTAAGCCCATTCACATAACGATGCACTGCGGGAAGCTGAGTGCTCAGAAGCCCACCAACGCCTCCAGGGGGTCAGCGGCCCAGAGCACATTGTTGGCCAGCACATTCTGGACAGTGCTGCAGACCTCGAGGATGGCCTCTCCAGTGGCTGCCTGCCCACCCTGAACAGGTGGGTGACATTGCACAGGCTGGTGAGCATGGCAAGCTGAAGAATGGCAATGGCCACGTGGGTCTCTATGGGGAAAGGCTGGTGCATGGTGGTGTGCTAGCACTCCAGGTGCAAGCCAAGCTGCTAGACTAGCTCCTGAAATGTGGTTTGGGTCACGCAGAATGAGTCCAGCCACTGGTCGTCATCCTAGGTGTGCAGGGCAATGTGGTGCCACCGATCCCAGCTGGTGGGGTGGGCCCTGAAGCAAATTCTGACACTGATTCTGCTGTTTATTTTTTTCCTCATCTCTGCACTCAACACCTGCAGCAGGCCCCAGTAGCTCCCTCAAGGAGTTAGTGCAGTGCCTGCCAGCTGCAGGCACCCCAGAGTTAAACCATGGCCCCTGAACCTATGGCAGCACTTCCTGTGGCCTGGGTGCTGGTCACCTGCCACCAGGCTCTCCACCCTGGGTGGCCCCACCCCGAGCCCCTGCCAGATGAACTTAGGGATGGAGTCAGATGCATTATCTGTTTTTGCAATTTGGGGAATGGTTTTTTTTTGTCGGTACGTGGGGAGGGTGGTGGAGGGGCACTGTGTTGTGGGGGAGAAGGGAGGGATGGCGGCGGGGGGTTGTTCTGGTAATAAAGTTTGTACTGTTTGACCTACATGTGTGCCCTGGAATCCTGCTGGGGGTTGGGGGAGAGAAGCACAGTGGGAAGCACAGGAGGAGGAGGTCAGCCAGAGCCTCCTGCAGCTCTATCAACCTGCAGATACTTAGGAACCAACCAGAAACCAGCAGAGACTCTGTAGGGGTTGAGCACCTCCATAGTGTTAATTGATCTCATCTAGGCCCCATTCATGTGCTAGAAGCTCTGCTGGGAACCATAGAACCATAGACAGTTAGGGTTGGAAGGGACTTCAGGTGGTCACGTAGTCCAACCCCCTGCTCAGAGCAGCACCATCCCCAACTAGATCATCTCAGCCCAAGGCCCTGTCTAGCTGATCTTAAAAACCTCCAAGGATGGAGAGTCCACAGCCTCTCTGGGTAACCTGTTCCAGTGCTTTACTACCCTCCTAGTGAGAAAAATTTTCCTAATATCTAGCCTAAACATCCCTTATTATCTAGCCTAAACTTTCCATTTTAAGATAATGATGTCTAAAAGAGTCAAATAAAATCAATATTGCCTCTTGAAAAATACCAAAGGTGCTAAATTCTTAAAAGCACCACATAAAATCAGTTACCCTATAAAAGACCACAGGCCCTAAGATTTTAAGTGTTAGCCTTTAAAAATAAATGGTCCTTCTAAGGTGCCTATAAAGCAAGTTAGATTACCGTTAGTCCAGAAACAGATAATTGTCTTGTTAAAAAATCTCTGGAATCATTCTTAAAAAGACTTGATAATATATCTCCAGTACATAACTGTACCATGCTATTTTTTTTATTTCAGTAAAATAACTTGGAAAATTATTTGTTCACATGTATTTGCATCTGGCAAGAAACAAGGTTAATTATAGAAAAAATATGTTTATATTGTATTCCCGTGGAATCCAGATAACAGGACAACACAATGTCAGTTAAACACAGGTAAACTCAGTTTCAAACACAATTTCAGAGCATAGGAAAAATCCCAAACTGAATACAGTCCTGTTCTGTAATAAGTTGTAAGTTTTAAACATTTTAGTGTCAGTGATTATGAGAGTGTCAGGTTCTCTTTATGACTGACTTCCTTTTTTATATACAGTCTACTGAATACATAGATTCATAGATTGTAAGGCTGCAACCTTGGAAGGTCATCAGGTCCAGCCCCTTTCACCAAGCGGGAAATGATATTTGAAGTGCATGTTTTGACTATATTATCTATATTATTTACCAAACATTAGCATTAGGTATTTCTTATGGAGAAGTGCACTGTATTTTTGTTAGTGTTAACATATGTTGGAAATAAATCCCTTGAATAGGAAATGAGAAACTAGAATCACCTAGTAATGCTGTTTTGTCCCTAGCAAATTCTAGCTGGCAAGTTAGTGGTGAATACTAGGGCTGTGCAAAACAGCATCGTTGCAATTCAACTTCCGTTTTGATGATTCAATGGAACAGTGTTTCATTCGAGTTTTCTTTCATTTCAAAAGCATTGTTCCGTTTCATTTGACTGAACCTGTTTTGCTGTTTTGACGTTGTTTTGATGTTTCACCCATAAGATATTATGGGAAACATAAAATGCAGCAGGCAGGCAGATCAGGGGCACCCGCATGGAAGGGCTGCCGGGGCTGTGTCTGAGTCCTCCCGGGGGTGTGCACCCCCAATCTGCCTGCCGAATGAGAGAAGCTGGATGCTGCTGTCTAGGACCAGCGCAGGGAAGATCACTGCTGCCACCGGTCCCCGGCAGCAGCACCCAGCTCTTCTCATGTAGCAGGCAAATTGGGGGCTTTCCTGCACCCGTAAGAGGGCTGTAGGAGCTGTGCTGGAGTCCTCCCGGGGGTGCTGGCCCCCAGTCTGCTTGCTAGGTGACAGATTGACATAGGCACAGCCCGCACCCAGTGCCAGGGAGATCGGTGCCGCTGCTGGCCCCAGGCGGCAGCACCCAGCTCCTGTCACCTGGCACGCATATCGGAGGCACACATCCCTGGGAGGACTCTGGCACAACACCTACTGCCCTCTCAGGAGCACTGGCAGGCCCCAGATCTGCCTTCCAGCTGATGGGAAGCAGGTGCTGACGCCTTGGCCCAGCAGAGTTGAGGCAAATCAGCTCAGGCGGGGACCCACCACCCCGATCCCTGGGCAGTGGAGCATCTGTGCACCAGCTGATCTGCCCCAGGCCCCCACCTGGCTGGCTCCGGTAGCAGGCAGGGCAGATCAGCCGGTGCAGGGACCTGCTGCTCTGATCCCCAGGTGGGAGAGCATTCCCACACCAGCTAATTTGCCCTGGGCCCCCACTACCAGAGCCCATTACCAGAACCAGCCAGGCTGGGGCTTGGGGAAGATCAGCTGCTGCGGGGACACTCCCTTGCCCAGGGATCGGGGTGGCGGGTCCCTGCTCCAGCTGATCTGCCCTGCCCCCTACTGGATCTGGCCAGGTGAAGGCCCAGGGCAGATCAGCTGGTGCAGGGACCCTCCCACACCTCAGTCCATGCCCAAGTTGATCTGCCCCTGCCCCTGGCCTGCTGACCCCAGGAAGCACCACTCGGTTCTTGTCAGCCAGCAGGCAGATTGGAGCCCACCCACACCCCTGGGAGGGCTGCATGGGCGGTGCCAGAGTCCTCCTGGGGGTGCATGCCCCCTGGTCTGCCTGCTAGGTGACAGGGGCAGGGTGCTACCACCTGGGGCCAGCAGCAGCACCAATTTTTCCAGTGCTGGGTGCGGGCTGTGCCCAGCGCTGGTCTGTCATCTGGCAGGCCAACTGGGGGCCCACAGCTGTGGAAGGACTTTGGCACAGGCCCCGGCAGCCCTCCTGGAGGTGACAGTGGGCCCACACTCTGCCTGAAGGATGACAGGAGGTGGGTGCTGCTGGCTGGGGCTGGTGCTGAAGCCAGTAAGCCTGGCTTTGAAACTTTTGAAACATTTTGAGTTCCCCTGTTTCATTTCAAAGCTGTTTTGAAGACTTTTGTTTCATTTCAATTTTGTTTTTTCAAGCTCAAAATGCATCGAAACAACTTTGAAATGAAATGCCGGGTGAAATTTATCACAGCCCTAGTGAACACATTGTGAAACCTGGTGGAGTTTGAGGACTGATACATGTTGTGTAGGTTAAGGGCTTGAACAAAGGTAGATAGTTGGTTTATTGATGGCTCCTTGGGTCTAGTCTTCAAATTCCAACCTTGCATTCAACTGGTTGCTCTTTTGATGCGTTCTGTCCTTCACCACCAACAACTTCTTCTTGGCTCATATCCAACAAGAGGAAAAGCAGAGATGCAGCTCACAGGAAACTTTGAAAGAGAAACTATGTTGTCTCCTTAGAGTCCTACTGCCTCATCCAACTATGCCAGACCTTTGACTAAATGACAAATCCCATGGATTCATATCTAAAAAATAAATAAACAGAGATATTTTGGCTAAACTAGGATGGTTGTGAATTCTGCAGGGGATCAAACAAATCATCCTTTCTTAGCAAAGACTTGTTGGAGGGACAGGCTCGCCATATGATTTGGAAACCTTTTTTTCAGTTCCATGCGGATTTCTCTGTCCCTTGGTTCTCCATGTGTAAAACAGCTATTTTTTCTGTTCTACCACCTAGGGGTACAGTTAGGAGACACAAGGATTTCAGATATGATAATGATGAAGCTATATAAATACTAGCTAGGCATTTTTAAGGACTCATTTGTTCTTCAGTTTCCCTGGTCATCCTTGCTTCCCTTTCTCATTCAGGACCTACATTCCACGGGTTCTCTTTAAAAAAAAAAAACAGGCAGATTTGGACAGACTATGGAAGTGGGCAGATCAGAATAGGATGCAATTCAACAAGGGTAAATGCAAGGTGCTGCACCTGGGGAGAAAGAATCTCCAACACATCTGTAGACTGGGGGTACTATTCTGAGCACCACAACAGCAGAAAGAGATCTTGGAGCCCTGGTTGGCACAAAAATGAACACGAGTCGACAGCGTGATAAGGTAATAAGCAAAGCTAACTGCACTTTCTTTCATCAGCAGGAGTCTCGCGAGCAGGTCTAGGGAAGTGATAATTCCCCTCTATGCAGCATTGGTGTACTGCATCCAATTTTGGGTGCTGCACTTCAAGAGGGATGTGGATAACCTTGAGAGAGTTCAGTGGAGGGCTACTCATATGGTTGAGGGCCTGCAGGTAAGACACTATGAAGACAGACTTAGGGATCTGAATCTCTTCAGCCTCCGCAAGAAAAGGCTGAGAGGCAACCTTGTGGCTGCCTACAAACTCATGATGGGGGGCCAGCAGGAAATAGGGGACACTCTGTTTACCAGGGCACCCCTTGGGGTTACCAGGAATAATGGTCACAAACTAAAGGAGAACATATTTAGATTGGACATAAGGAAGAAATTCTTTACAGTAAGGGTTGCCAAAATATGGAATGGGCTTCCAAGGGAGGTGGTGCTTTCCCCTACCCTGGAAGTGTTCAAGAGGAGATTAGACAGGCATCTGGCTGGATTTACCTGACCCCAGCACTCTTTCCTTCCTGGAGCAGGGGGTTGGACCCGATGATCTACCAGGTCCCTTCTGACTCTAGGAATCTATGAAATCTATGGAAAAAAACACTTTCATAGATACTTTCATTAACACCTTGGCTGCCTCAGTTTGGCTGCCTAGGATATAGTCCATATTAAAAGCGTGATATGGAAGTACACAGGTGTTTGTAAATCTACTTGCTGAGTCCCTGATTTTTGGGCTATGGACACACTACATTTATAGCACTATAAACACTAACATATACATGGTCGCACCATTGTAGAACCACAAAAATGGCAGATCCAGCATTAAAATGTGCCTCTTTCAAAGACAAATGTCTCTGTAGTGCTATACTTTGGGGCACTGCATATAATGCATGGACAATTACATGTAGCATTACAGGGGTATTTCAGATCCTCAGCATCCCAGTCCTCTGCTTTTCTTCTCCCTGCCCTGCTCCCACTTAAAGGGGACGGGAGGGAGAAAAGCTGGCTTCTATAAAGGCCGACAAGTTTTGTGAGTTATCATGGATCCCTGATGGGACCCCGCTGCCACCACAAGTACCATGAGGGCACCAGCAACAGTGGATGTACCCATAGTGGCTGCACTAGTGGCAGGGAGGGGTGGAGGCAGCCTCACTAATAGGCTCCATAGGGGTGGAGGGAAGCAAAAGAGCAGCTTTTGCCCTCTCTTCCTCCTCCCCACCCTCCCCCCCAGCCCCGCACCTTATTTTGTGTGTTAAAGCTTTACAGAAGAATGTGCCTTTTAAGTAGTGCTCCAACCAGAGGGCTGTGCATTTAGGTAAGACACCCCGTGCCCCTCCACCCACCAGAGCTTCATTTTTATAGGATTATTCGGGAACTTTGTAGCTCTAAAAAGTCCATAGCCTTTGATTGCCAGGGGCTGGGCCTATTAGAAGAAGGAAGTACTCAGTCTCAGGAGCACTCTTAAGTTTTATCAGCTGCAACAACTCCCCTGAGTGGCCATCCAAGCAATGGGGAACTGCCAGAGCACAAGAACCTCCGACTATGTTACCCTGAGGTTGCTGAGGAAAGGTGTCTACACTAACCCCTATTACACACAGTTGTGTAGGACCCTCCCAGCTGGCTTCAAAGCCAAATAAATATTTGGATTCAGCTGGTTGGTAAGAGTTTCTGGTCCATAATATTTAGCAGTTATAGAAAGCTTTAATTTCAGCGTGATGGCCTGACAGTTAGGTATTGTTAAGTACTGCATAGATTGGGCTATTAGATGAATAAAACAGCACAGGAATGATGCAATTGCATGGTTTGAGCTCAGTATTATATAGTGAATCAGACCTTTGCATGTGATTTTTGTTTAATTTTATCTGGGGAGTTATAATAATTAGCTCATTGTAAAATGCACATGGTGCCTTTTGCAGTCTATTGAAAAAATCACAATACCTGCTCTTTTATGTTAATACAGCAGGCATATGATTTCACTGTGTTTGTTTTTTATTCCTCCTTCAGAAAAGAAAAGAAAAGAAAAGACCTTTAAAACACAGAAAATGAAAATAAAATGTAAAACTATATTGAAGTAATATAAAGAAAGCTTCAAAAAAATGGAAGAGTACTCTTGTTTGTGCTCTGTTTGATATCTCCGGAAGGAGGGAGGGAAATGATTGCAAGGAGCCAGAGTGATAGCTCAGGAAACCACAGTCCTTTTTGGCTAGGGAAAACTGTTTCTGCAGATGGTTGACAAAAGTCCGTTAAGTGCTAAAAAGACCTTTATCAACATTAAATATTCCCCCTACTCCACAGCATATGTGTAAATAGAGCAAACATTTTCCATATTGCCTTAAAGTATGTGTTAGCCCTGTGCTGGAGAGATCACATCAAAACATGAATAGGTATGGAAGTATCTATTTCCATTAAAACCTGCTGTCTGCTGAGGCCTTCTCTTAATTAAAAGTGATGTGCTGAAACACCGATACACATTGCATATACTGCTCAAAAGCTTTTTGCTACTTCCTGTGTGGGTGGATTTGTTGTGGCTGCTTAAACCTCATCTGGGATGCTGCTGACATGACCATTCAATCTGAAAAATTATGACTATGGTGCATCCATACATGCACTTTACTTTGGAATAGACTAATTAACTCTGCAGCAAAACATTACTGTTGACATGTGCATTGGTATTAGGGCTCAGTAAACTAACTCTGCCATAAGACAGTACTGTAGGGGCAGTACTATCTTACAGCAGAGTAATTTACTGCACTGAAATGCACATGTAGACACAGACTGCAAGCATAAATTGTGCCTGGTCAGCCCAGCCAGCCGGGGGCCTGCTCCACCCCAGCTTATATTGCTGCTGTCCCAGGTACACGTACAGATGCTGCACCTGGAAGCAGTTTACTCCAACTCGAAATACTCCGGAGTGTATTGCGTCGCCTTAATTACATGTGCAGATGCACCTTGTTACTCCTATCCTCATAATTCTTGTCTATTCGAAAGGCATTCTGAGAGCTATATCCCATTTCTCTCATTCTTTGAAATGAGAGGAAAGAAATCAGACTAGAAATCTCAATAGACCAGGTTTTTCTGTAGCATTGCAGTCCTAGATATATTTGCCATTAATTCAAATTTCCAATTGGTATAAACTGGCAGAACTCCACTCTACTCCATAACTCCAGAATTTTGTTTTACCTAGTGAACAAAAGAGGTGCAGATTAACATGAAGTGAGTTGCTCAACCATTGTTTAGGTGCAGGGCTGCCAACTGGTGGTCCTCAGGCCACATATAAGGCCACACAGCCTGCAAGCATCTAGCATGAGTCCTGCAAGTCCCTGCAGCTGCCTCTCCTACTGCCATAGAACAGGGGAGGGCTCTGGGTGGAAGGAGTGGGGATGCACACCACAGGTATTACCCACATGGTGAGGGTCCCTGTTTATCCTGTGCAGTAGGGGCTGGGTGGGAGAGGGGGAGGGCACCAAGGGGCCATATGCTGCCCATGCAGCCTGTACAGCAAGGGACAGGGGATGGGGGTGGGAAACCCAAGTTGCTGCTTACACAGCATATGGCTTGTGCATCACGAGCCCTGGTTTCAGTGTGATTCATATACCCTCCCCCACTTGGTATGTCAATGCCCTCATTCTAGGAACAGGGAGGTGTCTCCAGCTGGTGATCCTGTTCTTAGAAAGTCAGCACTATGTGCCATAAAGAGGCACTGAAATCACTTCAACATTCTGCGTAATTTGGAGTTGGTCTCTAGCTCCACTTTGGTTTTTCGTCAAGTAAAACAGAAACCTGCCCAATGCGTCTACTTTGAGCTGATGATCACTCGTGGTATTTGCCTTACCCTGAAGCACCTCCTCCAACAGGTACAATCATCATCATCATCTCCACTATAGGAATCTATGTGAGCCAGAAAAAATTATACATCAAGAGGCGTGCTACATTACTCAATAGTTTTTCCTGAGTAGGTGACAATGCTGCACACATCTGTGCTACCTGGCCTTCGTTCATTAAGAGATGCTTCAAGCCGTTGTGTTAGTTGCATGCTTATATGTATGACCTTCTATAATTTATGAGATCACAGGTCAAGTAGGTGATCTAGCACTGACACAAATTTAGGACTTGACAGATAGGTAAAAGGTCAGAAGTCAGGTCAAAGGCTAAATACAAATGAAAGTGAATAGGTCAGATAACAAACTATCTACACATTAACATGTCCCTAGAATAAAATATATATCCCTATAGAACCCTTGACAAAGACAAAGCATTTTTGTCATGAAAATATCTTTCTCAAAAGTGAATAGAAATGGACAAAGTTCAAGCAGGTTCTGTGCTCAGAGTTTTAAGATATATGGTACATGGTAAATACTGTAGGAAATTTTAGGAGTTCTCATTGACTTTTTAACACAGAAATTGGGCATCTAAAACCTCGTAGGCCTTGAAATAGCTCACTTGTATGTTTATTGTCTATGAATATATGTGTGTATGTACACACACACACACACACACACACAGTGTTAAAATATTATTCTTGAGACTGCAAAATTAAATATTATGAAGTTAGGACATGTCAGAATTCAGATTGCCTGGGTAACTTTAATTTGGCCATGTGTGTGCACGAATGTGTCTGAGAGAGAGAATTATGATACAATCTTTAATTCATATACTAAGATTTCCAAAGGATCCCAGTGTCATTCAGCATGTAAGATGGATCTCTGGAAAGGAATCAGATTTTTTAACTGAAAGATATTATTGACCATAGGATTCTTGTTTCATTTATTGCAGAAGTTATAAAGTGTGTGGTGACTGAGGGAGGATAATGCAGGGAAAAAAAGGATGCTTTCAGGGTTAAAGGTAACTTGATTCTAGCCTAGCATCTGCAATTGAGGCCAATGGGAGCTGTGCTTTGAACAAGTAATCTGCCATTATGGGAAAATACTCCAGGGGAACAAAAGCCCTAGGCATCTCAAATTGAGTACCTACCTTTTGACCTTAATTTCTTTGCTCCTCAGTTACCCATCCAAAATAATTAATGTTCATGAAATACTCAGATACTATATAGTGAGGAACAGCATAGAAAAGCCCTTGAGGAAAATAATAATTATGTCCTCAGAACTGTATTTGAATAGTATTCAGAACATAAAGCCTGGGGCCACGCATTGAATATGTAAATACGAAATACAGAATAGGGTTATAATTAGGAAAATAGGACTGAAAGACCTCTGGAGGCATCAATTCTAGTCTTTTTCCAAGAGATCATAACAGTTTAAACAAAAGTCACATGAGGAAAGGCTTCTCTGGTCCAGAATGAAATTTTTAGTCCAAACCAGAAAGAGAAAAAATACCTAATCATAAATAAAAGTGTTGTTAGAGCACTTGAGATTTGGGAGAGACAAATTCAAGTTAACACTTTTCCTAATTTAGACAAAGGACATGATTTGCAGTTTTCCATGTCCTAGATAAGTAAATTACTGTTGGCTGTTGTGGGGCAGGTAACTCTCAGATTTTTATGCTGAAGCAATTTCCCTTTTTATAATGTGATATTTGTTGTGCTAGAGAGAGAGAGAGAGAGTTTCTGGTTCTATAGGCTTATAGGCTGAGTACTGTCAAAAAGACAGTCAAAAAGTTTGAGGTCGAATTGATTCAATCTTCACAGGTTAGTCTAAGCAGCATAGACTGAACCAATAAGCAAGTGAACAAACATCACTTCTGATCCTGGAGATGCAGCCACATGCCTGCAGTGGCCCAGGCCAGAAGTTGGAAGGTGCTAGTGCATACCTCCGCTCAGCCGGAGCAGACAGCTTGGGCCAAAGCTAGCCTACCCACCCTGTGAAGGAAGTTTGCAGGGCAGGTGCAAATCATCCTTGGATACTGGAGAACTGTGGGTTAACTTGAATCTGGAGGGGATCTGAAACAGAGGTTCAATTAACTGATTTAACCTAAATCAGTGAAGTCTGATATTACATCTATCTAGGTTTATCTTAAATGGATTTTGGCCATTTTGAAAGCAGTTTATGCGCACTGAACTTCTGTTTGAAATATTTTTTGATCACTTATACCATTTTATGTGTAATTTATGTCCCTAGCCGTAGTGAGGACACATTTCTGGGGCTGAAAGGTAAAGTTCAAATCTCTGCCCAGTATTAATTAATACAAAGTGGAATAACTTCAACAAAAGAGGTGGGAAGCTCGTTCCAGAACAATCACTGTCCTCATGGTTAGAGCTGTAGGAGTCTGAGGTTTAAATTCCTCATTGAATCATGCAGATCAGGAGCATTAAATTAAGTCTGCTTGGTGCTTGCCTTAATTACTATTTGCTACTTAAAGTTAGGGAACTTGGAAAGGTTTTGGATTTCTTTGATGTATGAAAGGGAGGGAGAGGGAGGGAATGACATTTTTAAATTTTTATAGGACTGGAAAATATTTTCCTATGCAGATCTAGAAAGAATTAATCACATATGTAAAGACTGCAAGACCAAACTCTAAATCATGATATAATTTCACACTAAAAGGGAAGGAGGGAGGGGCGGATGTTGACAATAAAAATGAGATGCTGAGGTTGCTTTGATTGGTAATGAAAGTGTTATGGAAATCTGAAAAGTATTTTCAAAATGTGGTTTTGCTTTAAGTTGTGACTGGACTGCAAATTGAGGGGTGAGTCGAGCTCATGGGACCCTACTCAGCTAAGCTTTAAAAGAGAGTAATGGTAGTAGGGACATGGTGTTCAGTGCAGTCTGTACACAAGCACTAGCAATTCCATGCGCTTACTCAGGCTACTAAGCCACAACAAAGCCTATGCAGCTAGGATTGCTATAGTCACCCCGTTCAACTAAATTAAAGCTATCTTGGTTATCTATGTATGTGTTGCAGTCACTCCTCCCAATTGCCCTCCCTGTAGGCAACATTGCAGGAGAAGAGTAAAGCTAATCATTTTTTTGAGATTCAAAGAAGAAGGCTGCAAGATTTAAGAGCAGGGAACCACAGGGTAGAAGACATGGAAGGAGGAAAAAAAGACAGTGGTTATGAGAGACATGTCTTAAGGGAGGAAAGCCCAAACCCACACCAGGATTTGAACAACTAAGCACTACCACATCTTACTTTTAGGTGCCAGGTTCCAGATACAGAATTCCTTAACCAATTTAAGGAGATGGATTCCCTAAACAATGTATGAGGAAAAGTAGCTGTTAATGGGATTCAATATAGATATTTTAGTGGATGGATACCTAAACCAGCCAATAAAAAACACTGAAAAGCGGTATCTGTGTTCATCTGGAACAATTCTGATTTTCCACATTCAAGGAAGATGAATTCAAACAGTGCAGAGAAGGACTGCAAAGAAGATCAGGAGAATAGTTGTCCAAGAGACAGGAGACTAAAATGGAACATTTAGCCTATCTGCGTGAAGAGTGGGAGGTGACAGGGCACTTGATATTAGAGAATATGCACAACTATTTATGCTAAAGGACATTTTTGGCACAAGAACGAGTGTGAACAAAGTGGCCGTGAATGCATCTAGGCTGGACTCATTAGAGCAGTGACATTCTGAAAAGGATTTTCAATAAAAGTCTGAGCGTCAAAAAACCTAATTATCTTAAGATGGAGCTTGATAAATGTATGAAGAGATTATATGATAAATTTGCCATAGCAGGAAACTGGTCAAACTGGAGGGACAAGAAGCCTCTTCCATTTCCATGCCAATGTACCTACATGTATTATGGTTCAGCATGTATTAGATTTGATGCCTGATTGTGCCTAGCATTGCAAGCTCCTTAAACATTCAAATAGCTGCAAATATTAGCGTAACCATGTAGGTCACTGTATCAGCGAGATATCATGACTTCATTAAATACAATACTTCATGGGTATGTACTGAAATGATGCTGCAGTGTAACACCAAGACCTGGCTCGTCAAATTAATTCGATATTTTAAAAGATTTCTTGCTTGCCTGTGATAAAGAGGAGACAAAACTGTAAAATCTTTTATATCAAAATAGCCTCTATCCTGCTTTTGGTCAATTAGGCAAAATGATGCCTGGCTTTGCACAATGACAATGGTCTCCTCTGCCCAGTTGTGCAGAGTGTACAGCAGAACATACCGTATGCATGATTTGCATCAGCTAATAGGTGCAATTTGTGGGACATATAGGTGTGCAAGCTCACCCCACCTTCTCCTTTAGAACAGTTATTGAGCCTTATTCCAGCATCCAGGGTCTGATCTTGCCTCCGCTGAAGTGAATGTCAAAGTTTTAATTACTCACAGTTGTCCAAAATCTAGTCCTCAGTAAATAAAGGCATTGGAGGTATAGCTGTACAAAATCAATGCATGTGAGATGACAATCAATCCTATACATTTTGAAATGTTTCAAATTTTGTATGACATGGACTATTATTGTTTTAAGGATTGCTTCAATTGAAAAAGTTGTTGTTATTCTGACTTAAGAATTCTCTATGAGCCTTTGAAAGAAAAATAGATTTACTCCGCTGATCATCCTGTTCAATAAAATGCCTTTATTTCCCATGTTTCTGGTAGAGAAGTTTATGATCTAATGCATGTCAAGCTCAAGGTGAGTTCGTTTTATTAACTCCTGGAAAAAATATTGGTCCCATCTGACCTTTTTATTTAACATTAGAACAAAAAACTGTGGTTTACCCTGTGACTAATACCTGATATTTGAAATATACACTTTTTGACAGGTTTTGAGTAGTTCGCCAAACCATTCTGTGATGTTTTTGGCTATAGAAGACAGTTTCCCAGGTATTTGGCTAGACACTGCTATGGAAAAAGGAAACAGGCTGACTCCAGATTTGATGGTTTAAATGAGAATAGTGTTCACTCTTTAAAGCTCATTCTTTGCAATTTTCAAACTGCAGAATTCACACAACAGTGAATTGTCACCCCGGGGGGGGAGGGGGTAGAAATCATACCTGCCTTCTGACTTTCTAACTCAGAATGGGTTATTTTCTGGTTATAGTTTTCTTAAAATATTTTGTTATGTAACAATTTCTTTATGTACATCCTACTCCCAAAAATATTTAGCTTATAAAAAACAGAACGGTCCTCACAGACCACTAGGAAATGCTTTCTTTGGTGGCTAAATAATTTTAATAGTTATTTTTATGTGAAATAGAGGCAAAGTATTAAGCAGAAGAATTTCAAGCTTCCATTGCCAATATGTTGATAATACATACTTATCCTTAATGATACTAGAGTTTTTAAACAGATCCAGATCTGGGTAAAATGGAAATTGAATCTCTGTATATTGTTAATTATCATATAAATTATTGTGTATATCACCTCTGTGGTGTTTGTATCCTTGTGTAAAAAAGATGGAAAATGTGGCCCACTGACTATGGACCTGAACTGAGAGATCCTTGTTCTACTTGAGGCTTTTTCTTTGGATCTTTGGCCTTGTCTTCAGTACACAGTTAGCCTGATTTATAACTTGTATGTTTCCCCTAACCAGACTCGTTGGCACACAGAGGCCTCTACTCAGTTAAGCTAGCTGCTTTACTTTGAGCTAGCTATGGGTAATGGCTGTGGGATGAAAGTGCTTCTGAAGGGCCTGTTAGCAATGCAGTGGGGATTCACCACTCTGGGCTGATACACAATCACGCTTTGCAGTTAATCCACTCACTCAGTGCACTAAGAAAGCTCATTTGCTGTCTGAGAATGTGCATAGGAACTAGAGACAGGCAAGGTGCTTTGGGTAGATGTGATATCTTTTATTAGACCAACTAAATAGCTGGGGAAAAGTTCTTTGCAAGCTTTGCGCCCAAAAGCTTGCAAAGAACATTTTTCCCTCATCTATTTAGTTGGTCTAATAAAAGATATCACATTTATCCAAAGAACCTCCCCTGCTTATGTCCTTAGACCAACATGGCTACAACCAACAACCTTGCAACATAGGAACTAGACTAACTCAGGAGCAGTCAACTTCCCTTACCAACACTTGAGTTAACACTGCAGAGAGAACAAGACCATCATGTGACCCAAATCACCTAACTTCTCCAGGCCTTCTCTTTTTTTGTGCAGAGTGGTTCAAATTTTAACTGAAATTTGAGTTGCTGCTTGTTTTGACTAAGCCCATTCCCTTTTGCCAGTCTTGCAAAGTGTTTTTGAATATGTTGGTTAAATTTTCCCTTTCAGTGTTATGCTGTTGCTGGAAAATAGAGATGGAGTGGGGGAGGGTGGTATGTAAACAAGAGGGAGAGGAGAAAGAATTTGAAGAAAAACTCTGACTAAAGAGCCAGGAAAATTGTAAATGATGATGTGATAAACCAAGCATTGGAATGATCAAAGCTTGCCATGATTTCCTTTTTACCGCTTTATTCTGGCTGAACATGAAAAGTTGCAGCTCCTATACTGAGTAGTGTATTTGAGGATGACGTCTTGTCTGTGGTTCTTTACAATAATGAGCATTGCATCATTGCTCCTTTAAGCCAACAGAAGCATTTTATATTTTCAGTAGCTGAATAACAAATATGATACATTTCCCATTGTTCTTGATGTCTAACAGAAGTATGAGTTCCCATAACTAATCAGAAGTTAGGGTCAGATTCTAGATTCAATGTTTCTAGTTAATTTTACACTATCTACAGATTCCCCTTTGTTTTAGGAGCAAAGACAATTCAAACTTATCTGTAGTCATTTGTATTCCTGCTAAACCCTATCAGGAGTAGGTGTTGGTAGAGAGTCTTAGTATTTGAAGAACAAACAAGTGAGCATTTGATTGAGTGATTTCTTAGATAGTCAGGGGGAAAAAGTTTCTGCTTTTTATTTTATAACAAGAAAAATTGTACACAAAAATATTTCAATAACCCTTCAAATCCACCTTAAGTAGAGACAAGACAGAAAATCCAGAATTAATGGTGAAACTCTGTCTCAGAGACTGTCTTTATTCCTAGACACTTGCATGTATACATCACCCAGCAAGAAGCTACCTGAAGGTAAGGCTGACAAAATAAAAAGAGTACAGAAGAACTAGCTATCCTTAACTCATAGTGTTGCCTCTTGGATGATTTTACAAAGCCACTCATCTTTAGTACGTAAAACAGGATTTCCAGAAATGTTATTGGATTGATAGAATCCAGAATCACCAGTCTTCATTGTTACAGGAGAATTCAAAGGCACATATATTGGATGCACACCTTGCTGGGGTTATTTGACCCCAGCAGTCCTTCCTGCCCAGAGCAGGCAAAGCTGGACCTGATGATCTCACAAGGTCCCATCCAGTCCTAAACTGCTGTGAATCTGTGAATTTCATATCTATTTTCCTTCAAGCTCTTGCTAGTGTAAAGGATAGATGGCTTAATCACCCATAGTTCAGTGATTAAATTGTACTGGGGTACAAAAGGATAGATTTTCCACTTCATAGTTTGTTTCCTGGCATTTCAATAGAGGACATAATTTTATCATAATTTTAATCCCACTCTTGCTAAACCTTCTCCTCCCTCAGTAGTTTCACCCTACTTTCAATTATACTGCTTTACAGCAAATTATACCTGTCTAGACACCTCTAAATGTTGGTAAAAGAAGTGAAACCAGGTCTCGTGGATGCTCACTGTGGGTATAGATTGGACAGACATAATGTTTAAAATATTCCACATACACATTAAACCCCAAGAGTCTAGATGTACAGACCACCTAAAACTGGTTTAAACTTGCTGGAATGTTTCAAAAGCACACTGTGAAAATCAAGTACTATTTTGATTCAGTACTCTGTGAATTGGCTCAGTTCATGGGGACATAGTGCGTTCTGCACCTAATGTCTGGTCCTTAAGTCATGCCAACTGCACCCTTCCTCGTGCCTCCCCAGAACCAGGCAGGGCAAGAGGTTGCTCTGGAATACAACCAGGACTCATCGGTCCCAGATTCCTCCAGTGCTGGAGCAAGCAGTTTGCAAGAGCAGAAGTGGCAACACAGTCCTCCAGTATCTGGCCACACACACACACACACACACACACACACACACACACACACACACACACACACACACACACACACACACACACACACACACACACACACACACACTCTCTCTCTCTCTCTCTCTCTCTCTCTCTCTCTCTCTTTCTCTCTCTCTACCATGTTGCTCTGGGCTCTGGATACTGTACCGCACCCTGGTAGTGTTTTGGTAGCAATGCAGTCTGTAAAAGGTGAGGGTTCTACTTAGGGCTGTTAGCAATGTGTACACGTGGATACTTCTGTCCAGGGTCAGTTGTGAATCATTTCCCAATCAGAGATATTCTTGGAATGATTCAGGTGTTCTGTCTGTCCACACTGAGTATAAACAGATTTTGTAATGGAGTTAAATTTATATCACATTGGGTACAAACTGAATTTGGACCTAAAAAACTTTCAGAACAACTATGTGCTTGAATTTAGAGCTTCGTTGCATGGGGCACTTAGTATGTGTAAAAGTTGTGCAATATTATGCAGTGTTAAAGTTAGAATGTCTTCTGAGCAGTTACATGGTAATGTTTACTATGAATACTATATGTACAACTTGTGCTCCTCTAGTAGAGGACCAATGAGCAGGCTTCCCAGCATGCTGTGCTGTAGCAGCTTTTTCCTGTTTCTTTACTTGACCAACTCAGGTCTCCAGGGGTGTCCTGGAAATGATGAGTGTCAAAACCAAGTAAATCTTTGCCCTGACCACTCTAATCCATAGACACTCTGTGCTTCAGCAGTGCAAAACCCTGGACCTGGTGAGATGCCGCTTTCGGGAGTGTAATGCTGCCCTTAACATTTTGCTGGCCTTCTTGCAGAAGGAACAACATGATGCTGTGCAAGCTAGATGCCACTTTGTCACTGCTGGGCACTACCAGTGAGCTCAGACTTGTGGGAGGATCTGAAAAAATGAGTAGTGGCAGGGGGAGTTCACCCGTAGTGCTCCCAGCATGGATTTGGGAGGGCTACTTGTTTACTTTTGGTCATCAGTGATGTGGCCTACCCTGGCTCATGAAGCCATACACTGGCTGGCTGGACCCCAGGAAGGAATACTTCAGTTACTGACTATCAGATGGTAGTAAAATGCACCTTTCTGTGACTAAAGGCTGGGGTGGGTGTCTTTTTTGAACTCGAGCTGAGGAACATTCCCAGTTTCATTGCTTCCATCTGCATCCTTCACAACATACACAAGGTAAGCAAAGAAGCCATCCTAGAAAATGGGACAGCTCCCGACAGACCCACAGCAGGGGAAGCCCTGGCACTTTTGATGGTGCCTAGGACAAAGTGGTGCTCCTAGCCGAGCATCCCAGACAGAACCACCAACAGGCAGTCCTGACCAGGAAAGCCTTGGCTGACTACTTTTTGGACAACAGGCTGCTGGTCAGGAGTAGGTGCAGGGGACCTCTGAGTGATTGTGTACGTACCCTGCATTCACCACATTGTACCTTTAATGTGCTTTCCCAAAACATCTCAGTAAATATCTTTCATGACAACTGTTGTGCTTAATGTCCCCTATTGATTAGGATGGAAGTGTGTGTGTGTGTGTGTGTGTGTTGGGGGGGGGCGGAACTGGAGACCAAGAAACAGGAGAGCTGGAATATTTATGGGGGAATGAAGGTCTCGCAATGGGAGTTTGTGAGGGCTGGCTGGGAGGGAAAAACTTAGGCACAAGCCACTGGGTGGGTTGAGGTTGTGATCAAGGAATTCAGCTGGCAATAAATGATATGCTTAGAGTGGGTATGGCCACCCAAAATCCACCAAAGCACTCCTGTGCACATGCAGCCATCTAGAGAGGGAGGGGGTGTGGGCTGCTAGCTGCCATTGCTAGGCAAGACAACCTGGGGTGGGGGACAAGGTCAGGTGGACTGGGTTTCCACTGACTACTTTTCATATGTAAATTAACCCATAACCCCTAACTGACCCAGCCATTGACCATTTTAACTGGCCCATCAAGCCTTAACTGGACCATTGGCCCATACACAATTTTCATGGTTCAAGCACAAGTGTGCCACCAATTCCCATATCATCTGCATTGTACAGAACACTATGTCCCCTCCCTTCTGGCTAATCCCAGGGGGAAACCTATACTGATTGCCACCCCTGCACCTAGGCACTTCACCAAGCTCTATGTCACCTCCAGCGAGAGCCCCAACTCGCCTAGGAGCCATGCACCATTCCTCATGTCACTCCATGACTCACCCTTTCTCCTGGAATTGCTGAAACTTACCCCAGAGTCAGGTGTTGGGTTGTCCATGTCTGCCTGCCCAATGAGGATCTTGGCTGAGCTGTCACCATCTTGTGAGCCCTTGGTCTGGGTCAGGGTCTGGGTGGGGAATGAGAAGTCTGCTGAGTAAGCATCCTTGTGTTCTTCATGGATGTTTCAGTAGCAGGAGGCAGAGATGGGCCACTTGTTTTCATTGTATTTTTCACACTACTATTTGTGGGTATGCAATGCAGTGTGACAGAGAGTGATGGCACGGTCTGCCTCAGGGATCTTTGACAGCAATTTATAGTAAGTAATCACAGTCTTTGCATTACCTAACATCTTGTTGGCGTCCCTGCCCCAAACATACTGCAACTTCATAAACTTGATTTTAATACAAATTTGCTGCCAGTCTCACTGGTGCCCCTGAACCACGATCTAGGCCATAGGCTACAATGCACTTGTAGACCACCTGGTGTTGTTGACTGCCATTCCCAGCCTTGGCGGTGATGGTGATGGTTCTCTCTTCATCCTAAATCATGATGAGGTCCAGCATCTCTTCACTGAGTTCAGTTCACAGCCCTCATGCAAGGGTTCTGAGGAAGCCATTCTCTGTTTTGGTTAGGTTTATGAAGCTAGGTGTTCGCTGTCTGCACCAGAGTGCTCCAGCACAACTGCAGGCCTCAGGAAACCTTGAGGCTTTCAATGACTCCTTAGGGTGATATCATGGAGGATGGGGTCACAGCTTCCAAAGGCACGTAGGGTGTCACCTTGGAGTTGGTACCTCTGGGTAGTAGAGTCCTGATGAATGGATAGACCAGCTCCGAACAGGAGTTGTGGCAGGGGAGACGACAAAGCATCCTGGGATAATATCTCCACGAAGTCGGCTGCCGCTATTTGAATGCATATTACTTAATACAATATGGACGTACTCCTTGTGTGAAAAGTCCTAAGTTTACTACAATACAAGCACATTTAACTTCTTTTACTGCTTAAACACACAGATGCTCACATTGTAAGTGTATTTAACACATACTAAGTGTCTTGTGGGACACGGCCCTTGAAGAGTACTACAACTCCAAAATGCTCTGAAGGAAAATACATTTTCTATTCTACCAGAAACAAGTTTTTTCAGTTTGCGACATAGACAAAGGGAAGGTTCAAAGCAAGTTAACAAAAAAGTAAGGGCTTTCTAATGGTCAAAAACTGGACCTTATATCACCCAGGTAATTCATGTGTACAAAATATTGTATAATGTACTTTTGAGAAGTAACAAATTGCACTGATTTTTTATGGCTGCAGTGTTGTGATGGGTTGAAAAATGAAAAGGAACACTGACAACTATATTAACAAGACAGATGTCTCCCGTTAAGTCAAATCTCCAGCCTGTAAAAATGAGAAAGGAAAATATCAGTGATTATATCAGTAGCATTCAAAACATGAATAAGACATTGTAAGAACACATAAAGAGAGAGACAGACCTCTTAAGATCTCCATTGCATGCTGCTGGGCATTAATAATTCTGTATCCTGCTCCACTAAAAGCTTTTTTGTACTGAGCCAGTTTTTTTCCAAGTTTACAAGTCTTGAGCAGGTCAGGGAAGGTTTATATACTGTTTTTCCAGTTATGAAAAACTCACATGTGGCAAACACACCCCAAATTACTAGATGCTTAGCTTTAATTTTTCAGAACTAACAAAAGCACATTCTTTTGGCAGAGCTAAGTTCAGGAAAACAAAATCACATCCAATTCTGAGGAGACTATAAACCAAACATACTTTTGCTTTCTGCTATATACGTTTGCACTAGGGTTCTAACTTGCTTCAGGGGAACCACTTTTAATACATTTTTAAGACTGTTCAGGAAATGTTCTCTATGTAGTGTTACCAGATTTGCCCATTACTTTGAGGTGTGCTCATTTATTAGGGATACGTTTCTAGGGTTTTGGTAATTCTATTAATGTGCTGCTTGTGTTACTTGTGTTTCTATACGGAGCTATATGTCTCCCTTCTGCCAGCCCCCACCCCTAATGGAGCTATCTTGCAGGACTCAGTTTCCGTGAGGCTGGGTTCCTCCAGTCCCCAAATCAGTCATACACACAAACACACACAGATTAACGTGACACGCCTGACCTGGGCGGGTTGATCAGCATGGACAGGATGACACCCTCATATGCCAAGAATCAGTTCATCCGAGCAACAGCCCAAGAAAGCCTATTAAACTACAGTCAGACACAAGCACACAGGTAAACAGAATACCTCTAAATCTGGCTGGGTGGCCAGATGACACCCTTATGGGCCAGCATTCAGTTTATTAGGGCACGTCTGAGCCAAACTGGGTCAATCAGCCTGTACAAGCTAATCCCCTTATGCGTTTCAAACTCAGCACGTCCCAATCTTTTAGCCTCTTGATAAGCAGACCCCACAGTATTTTTTTGGGCTTCACAGGGATCTTTAGCTTAGGTAAAAGAAGTGTTGCTGCAGAAAAAGTGGGGAAGAAGAAGTAGAAAAGGAAAAATATACTCAGTTACCACCAGTTTGACTATAAAAATGATTTATTGCTAAGTATATGAAATACATAATGGCACTAGTAGTAATAGACATGCAAAGGAAAACAAACACAAACAATCACAGTATTACCCTGGTTTCACTAAATATTTGGGGAAACTTAGTTCAAGCTTAACTAATACAGTTCAAGTTCAGAAATGTATGCCTAGAGAGAAAAGTGGAAAGAGAGCGCTGAGATCTCACCAGTCCAAGGCACTCGGGTTGCAAAGCTGGCGGGTTAAAGTTCTCAGCACGATCCTTGAAGGGAGACGATCTGCCTCCTTCAGCCTCTCTAGAAGAAGGCGGGTGGTGTCAGCACACACACTGCTGCTTTTTACAGATTTTTATACCCTCAGTTCAGCTTCTTTCAAGCATTCTCAATAGTGTAAATCAAATTGTCTTTTCTATTGACGAGGGGTTATCTGGTTTGGAACATCTCAGGAAACTGATTGATACTCAGGAAACAGAAGGTTAGGGCATAACTAGATACTTGGGAGCCAGCTTGAAATTCCTATGAATAGCAGATATACTGATGGGATATCTCCTGGTTTCTTCAGAAACAAAGGACAGCTTGCAGCATCAGGGTTTGGTATTTTTACTTGTCTACAAGCCTCAGCTTAGCATGACTTTTCCAGATCTTACTATAGTCTTTTAACAGACTTAAGGCAATTATTGGAATGTTCATAACCTTTGGGAGGGGAGGACTTCCACCAGTCATCCTGGGAAAAGCATGACAACACTTGTGGTCAGGGCTCCAACGGGCTGGACACTGTGATGAACCATTTACCTTGGTTCATCGTTGCCCATACCCACTCTGACTCGGTGTCGTGCCTCAGCATTCCCTCACCCAGCAACTGAGTTGTAGCCAATTAAGTTTACATCGGTCTCCCATAGTGGGAGCGGGGAATGTACGACCCGAGATGCCTATTAAACTTACTTCTGCTTACAGGTGTGTGTGTTGGGGCGGGGGGAAGTCCTTTGTAAATCCAGATTAGAACTGGTCTGATAAATGCTGAGCTGGGTGTGTGGGTTGATTAGCATTTGGAGCACAGATTCCCCATCATGCAGTGCTCCCCTGCTTCGCTGATCCCAGAATTCACTGCAGTCTCTGCTTCAGGCTTTCTGTTCTCCATCGCTCATGTAAATGAATGGTCATCTGCTTCCATCTCCGATACAAATGAGACCTAGGGCAGTTGTTTCACTCCTGTCACCCTTATCTGGAGGGTTTTAGGTGTGCATCTTAATCAGTTTCTGTTTAGGTGTGTGTGGGGGGGGCGATTCTTTGTGAGTCAGACAGGCTGCATCCTGTGTCAGGGTTCCCCAAGAACATGGAGCTGAGAGGTAACAGTAGACAGATTCCTGTGTACTACTGACCTCCTGGTTTTGTGACTCTCTCTTCAGTCTTAATGAGAATTATCCAGGTTTCCACTATGGCGGGTTTTCTTTTTTCCTCCAATTTACTTACTTTTCTGTATACATAATCTAACCTCTCTGAATTAATCTTGTACATGAAATTGTATCAGAACTGGGCAAATAATGCAAAAAAGCCTTCACGTAGAATATTTTGTTTGATTTCTTTGTTTCATTTCTGCTATTCTAGGAAGTTCCTCCCACAAATGACTTGTCTGACAAAAATACAGGCCCAAGCAATGAATTTAGGCACTATGGCGTATTCTTTGAAAGTAAATTCAGAACTGTGTTGTGACGGGGGCCATCTCAGGGTCCAGGTCTCGTCGATGGCCCACTCACCTGTCTAGGGCAGTCTTCCCTGTTTCACTTGCCATGACTCGATGTATAAATAACTGATGTAAAATATGGGAGGCTGCCCATTTTATGCCAAGGGTGTTTATACATGGCTCCAACCTCCCTATAATGTGTCCCATGCCTCACAGATGGCATCCAAAGTAAAAAAATTGGCTCAGGCCTCCTCCTATATGCCTGGGTCTCCTGCCCTCTCACTTGGGCCTCCAATCATGCCCCTTCACTAGGGCCTCCACTCCAACTATTCTGGTCAGCCCATGTTCGGTCCTTCAGGCCTGCTTTGGCCCTACTTTATATGGCTACCAGCTGCTGCCACTCTGGTTGGCCCATGTGCAGGCCCTCAAGCCCCATAAGTTGGCTCATGTGCAGCCCTTCAAGCCCCATAAGGTCCTACTCTACACAGCCACTGGATCCTACACTGCTCCCTTACTAGGGCTATAGGGCCTTGAACCCATGAGTTTCTGGTGTCTGTAGACATACCTGTACTCCACTCATGGCCTAATGGCCCACTTAGGTCTCAGGTGTCTGCAGAAAACCTGGACCCTTCTCCAAGCCCCACACTATGGGCCTGGGTCTTGCCTCAGGCCCCACTCAGTGGGTCTGGAACCCTGTGCTTTTCTCTCAGGGTGTGCTCCCCTAGCCTCCCCCCCTCCCCCCATGGGGTAACCTGCAAGGCAGCGGGGGCTGAGGCTTTCTGGCACCCTAAACTCACCCTTCACTGGGGAGGCACAGGTGTGACATTTCCTGGAGACTGCCCTGCCTCTGGCAACCCCTCCACACCATCCAGCAGGGTGTAGTTTTAGGTCATGCCCCAGGGCCAGGAACCTCCACCATTCCCATAGTTCCTGCCCTGTACCTCCAAGTTGTTATGTGAGCAGCAGTGCCAACCAAGTGATTTATCCCCTCCAGCTGCTTGCAGCAAACTGCTGGCCCTACTACTCAGGGCCTGTTTTTATATCAGGAAGCTGGTCCCACCTCCCAATCAGGTGGCCTCCTCCTGACCATGTGACTCCTGACTGGGGGTGCAGCCACCTGCAGGCTGCTCTGCTGCCTGCTCTGGACCTTAAAGTGGTAGGCATAAAAGGTGCCCTTTCACATGTGTGATCGCAACAAGCGCCTATTTGAGATTATGGCACAGAAATATCTGTTGTGTCCATTGAAAAAATCTATGTTTTGAATTCTTTGTGGAATACTTGTTAATGAGCTGTCAACCAAGAATATATATAGACAATTATCTCTGAAAAAGTACAAAGTAAATATTTGAAACAAAATCATTTGCTCACAGATGTGCAAAAAGAACAGGAAAGTTTGGCAAATAATTCATAATACATATTGTCTAACATGTGTTCATGCTGGATGTCATGACATTCTTGAAAGTTAACAGAGACCAGGAACAGTCTTGCAGTTTTGTTTAGCAGAATATACAAGCAGTTAGTTACCGATGAATCACTTCTAATAGTTGCAGTGGAATTATTTAAAGGAGCTAAGCAGTGCTGAGGTAAGCTCTGCCCGAATCTTTCTCCCTCTTTCTCTGATGTAGTTACTTCATACCTATAGCTACTCCGTACAATCTATGTCAAATAAGAAATATAAAATAAAGTTAATAAAAATAAATGCATGCATGCATGCATGCATACACACACACACATGTGCATGCGTGCATTTTTGTGTATAAGTGTATGTACACAATCACATTATAGAAACCCTTGCTTTCATGACTTACTGGGATAACTACAGTCACAGTCAATATCAGAAAGAAACATATACCTTCGTTTTGGACACAATTTCAGATCCATCCACAATATAGCAAACATCCTATTGATAGTAATATGAAATGATTACATGCACAAATTCCCTATGAAATACACTTAACTTCCAGTTATGAAGACACATTAAATTCATTCATTAGGACTTCAATGCACCAATCTCAAATCAGCCAAACAGAATATATCTGAAGAAAAGGAGATTTCTATTTTGCAGACTGTAAACTTATTGGCTAATCCCTTTCGCCTTCAAAGCCTTCCAGAATTAACACCTTTATTCACAACAGCTCCATGCCATGCCATGCTGTAACTATTGAATTTGTCTGAGTTAAACTCTAAGCCTGTCTGAGGCAGCAATCTTGTTTCTACAGTTTTTGTTAAACACTGTGTGCAATTAAATACTTTGTAAAGACTAATACTCTACGTTTGCCTTTCAGGAAGGCTCAAAAACTTATGTTATTATATAAGAGGAATAAATCCTTTTAACAGGAAATCCAGGAGCTTCTAACATGCTTAATGATGCATCATTCTCTAAATAGAGCTCTTCTATTGTCTGGCATGTACATTTGGAGAGAGAGATAAGATATGTGCCTCTTGACATCCATAAAATTTCTGCCTTTCTCCTTGATGTGGGTCCATGATTTTAATTAACTTTATGAAATTTTCTTTAGCTAGCCACAAGAATGGATTATGGAGTTAGCGACACGTAGTCACAAGTCATTCAATTCTGTAGTGTTCTGAGTGCCATCATCTCCCATTGACTGCTCTGAAAAATGAACCTGCTCAAGACAAAGGGTAGGTGGGAAAACTGTTTCCACATCTGGCAGATGTTTGTGATTTTGAAGTTTCTGTTTCATTGTCTGATTTTCAGAAAACTAGAGGGTTTGCAAGAAAATGATAGGCCTCCTTCAGAAGGTACCTACCTCCAATGTGAGAGGCTCCAATCCCTGCTGCACCTCATTCAGACCAACAACTTTGGCTTGGGTCTCCCACAGCTCTGGTGAGCAGACTGTGTCTATTCTGAAGATGTCTTTTTTGGTTTTGATCAGAAACGTCATCCAACGTTCAATAAATATTTCCTGTTGACACTGGACATACACAAGTTTTGATTTCAACAAAGAAGAATCTTTCCGTGAAAAATCACCTGAAAATTCTCAAGTCCTGAAGTGAAGTAGAATCCATTTCTTTCCCTCATATAGGTTACTCAACAAATAAGAAAGCATCACTTACAGCAGAAAACATGCCATAAAATATGGGTCTTCTGCATAGCATTTTGACACAGGTTTTCTTGGTGACCTTGGGGCTCTTTATTTGGCACCTTTCCCTATTTGCAAATAAATGTATGCATAACAGGGGATAATAATACCTACCTGCCTCATACAGGTTTCTGGGTTTTAGCTGATAGTGAAACTAGCTAATGAAAGATGAACTCAGTGAAAGATAGAAGAAATGCAAGTTGGGATTATTTTTTCTGCCCATTATTGCATTTGGATTTGTTTTTATTGTCCATGCCTTCAAGAAATGGATAGCATTTTTTTTTTTTTGCTTAAGGAGACAATTTGATCTCTGAATAACACATTTCCCACAGAGTATACAATTATTTCATTTGAAAATGTGAACACTGATCTTTCTGTTTTCTTTCCTATGATTTTATGGTTGTCATAACAAGCTCATTCCTGAAACCCTGCTTGGCTAATGAAGGTTTTAATGCCAGTCTCAGAGGCTGTCGTTTCGTAATCCACATTAGTCTCAGCAACATTGCCGAAGTAATGCTTTTATATAAACATTCACACTTTCCTACTCCTTCGTCGCGTTGTCTCAATGTTTCGCATGTTCTACATTTAATCTGAATAAATAAAGTGGGCTGCTGAGTGCTCTTACTGAGATGGGATGTCTCAGATTCATTCCACATGGTGGTGTTTGCTTTTTCATTTCTTCTTCTCCTGTTTGCTGTCGTGATTTGTTTGAAGTTTACAAGCCAAGACTAGCCCTCATTTATACAACTACAATCCCGTTAACTCAAATAGGTGTAACAGAGGGCAGAATTTGGACCAGTTCCTAGATTTTGCTGGAAGTCATAGCCTTTTCTGGGTAGGTAGCTTTGTTCTTCTGCTGCATCTGCCTTTTTGCTCCAGGAATGTGCAGTGGTAAACAGATACCATGGCGTGTAGTAGATCCCTACAATCTCTTTAATAAATAGGGCCCAGCATGGGCCTTCCACAAAGTTCTGGGTCTGCATATTGCCTTAACTACTCAGGACAAAACAGCTCCTTTGCACTTCATTTTGAGGAAAGATGGACCACTATGAAATTAAAGGCTCCCCACAGGGCTATAGACTTGCATGCACAACATCACATTGTTAGGAGCACAATACAACTGCCTAAGATTTTTTTCTAGGGGGATTTTTTTTCTTATTTATCTTTTAGAAATGTTCTATACATAATTGGTGGTCCTACAACCTACTGCATTTGCTAGAATGCTGATTGCAAACTATTCTTGGTGACTGAGTGAAAAATAAAAGCATCAAAGGTATCCAAGGATTCCAGTTTCGTAAGATGCCACATTCATGCTATGGAAAGATGGCACACATTAGCAGGACCCCTCCCACTAACAATTATAGAATTGTAATTATACATATAATTGTATAGATATAATATGTTTGCCAGTGTTCAGTGCTTCACTTGAGTTCTCTACCAGCATGAAGTTATTGGGCCAAATTCTAATATTTATGACAAGCACATTTGACCTTATTTTAATTGTATTTGCAGCTGATCAGGCGGATGGATTTGTATAGTCTGCTCAACTTTTCAATGGAAAGAAAAGCAGTGAGAGATATCCAGTGACAAATGAAGCAGAGCAAAAACTGAAACTACAAACTATGAGAAAGTGAACAGAAAAGGGGAAAGAGGAAATAGCTTTAGAAGTTTCTGGCTTCCTCTCTCTGTCCTTGTGCATCAGTGAGGGACTGTCTGTGACCTGGCCTATAACTCTGCTGAGCAAGCAAACCTGCTTGCGAGAGGAATGTCACTGATAACACAACACTACCTCTGTGCTCCACGAGATTTCCACCCAACCTGTCAGGAGTAATTTCTCTTGCAATGCAATGTTCGCTACAGTAATCAAGACACTAGGCTTCAGTCTGGACATTTTGCGCAGCTTGTGTCCAGGCAAGTGCATAGCTGTGAATTCCCAAAGAACATATTTTAATACATACCAAACCCTGTACCCCAATTGCTCTCCCTGCAAGCAAAGAAAAAGCATATCCCTTAGAGATGAGCTATGCTACAAATGGCGTTGCAGTGGAAAGTTTTGTTTGAAATATTGTCCGAATTTGAATTTTCAAGACCTGCCTGAAGTTTAAACTAGGTTTCTATTTTTTTTTTTTATCATGTCTGCAATCAATTGAGGCCAAACCCACCTGGCAAACTTCTTATATGTATCAATGGGAACTTTGCCAGTATTTGGATCACATGGCCTAATTCTGGAATGAAAAAATTAAGCCTTGTGGGTCAAGTTTTGATTTGTGATGCATGCCCACAGGAGGGTCCAGGATTGCACTGTAGGGATGGTTGCACCCTCCCTCCCTCCCACACCAGGACAGGCAGACTGTGCTACACAAGCAGCCATGGGGGACTCTTTTTGAAGTCCTCTTGGCTTGCCACCTGTCCCTGCCCACCACTGTCACTGTCCCCAGATGACGCAGAGGCAGGAAAATGGGAAAAGGCTTCAAAGCCACTTCTACCCTGCTCCAGCTAGGCTGCGTGTGTACTCAGACTCAGGTAGAAACGTCAGCAGTGGCAGTAGTTTTCCCTTCTCTTATTTCTGTTCCTGGGATGGCAGGGAAGATCCAGGGGACTGGGCAGGGAAGAAGAAGGGCCTGATGCTGCTGCCACTGCTCTCCCTGGCAAAGCCCAGCTAGAGTGGGCAGGAGTGGTTTTGGCATTCCCTCCCCTCCCCTCACCCCTGCCCTGGGGTCACCAAGTGCAGCAGCAGCGGGGGATGAAAAAGGAGAGGGAGGGAAGGGGAGGGGAGAGGAAGAAACCTATTGCTGCGCATGGAAGGAAAGGAAGAGGGCAATTTTAACTTGCTTCCACGACTTAAATAGTACTTAACCCAGCTGCTGTATGGTTGGTTGAAAGTGGGGTGAGTCTGCATCACTGCACCCTCTTGGCTCTGTGCCTGCGTATGTTTCAGTTTAGAAATGATCAGTTATTAATTATAGAGCCAAATCTGTAGAATTCACTCAGGTAAATTCTTGCTGATTTCTGAGAAAGCTCGAATCAGTACTATCTGAGTAAAAACTGAACACAAACTAGGTAAAGACCTTTAAATTTCACTCATGCAACCAAGAAAGCCTAGCTGAGTAAAACAGATGCTGGGAATATGATACATTGACTGATGTATCCATTACTGGCCTTTCAAAATAGGCAATATTATGCTGAAAGGAATGAGAACCTTCCTCCTCAGAAACCCATTGCTGCATGACAAGAGACTAATTGCTGTATCATCTTCCTTCCGTGAACCAATAGCATTTGCCTTTCTATTAGTGCTCTATACTTCCATTGCCTGTAGGTTTCAGCCTTCCTCCTAGCAGACAAGTGGTGCCTAAATTATGCTATATATTATTTCAGTTGTCATCAGACACACCTGAAAAAGCAGAGAACATGGTAGCCTGGATTCCCAACCCAGGTGTTACTGAAATAAATCAGTAGAAGCTCATGCTTGGTTGGAACTTCTAGCCTATTATTTAAGCAAGGCTAAATATAAATTAGGATGCTGCCATTACAAGTCTTTTTTTTTTAATGATTGCCAATTACCTCACCACTTAGGCTTCACTTTGTTGTCCTGTGGGACCAGAACAACTCTCAGGATCTCAAAATTGCACTGTTAGATGGGAGGGTGTGACAATTGCACACACACACACACACACACACACAACTCAATTAGGTGTGCATATATGCCCATACTACCAACTCAGGCACACACACATCCAAAATTATCAGCCTAGGCATTGCATACCTATCACCAATTCAAGAACATACAAACTACACCAAAAATTAGACAAAATCAGTTACCAACACCCAAATCAATAAATCATATATCATGCACACAATGACACACACACACACGTATATATATATATATATATATATATATATATATTCACTAGTTCACACACATACCACCCCCGTACACATGCACACAAGTGAGTTCCTAACTTGGATGGTATGGTGTGTATGTGTGTGCTTGGCATACTTGGGATATCTGGGGGAAGGTTAAGGTGAGAGAGTGAAAGTGTAGGCAGTAAAAGTTGCCAGGACTGGGATTAGAACCAGTGGACTAGAGAGAAGCTGGCTGAGAAACTGAGACTCGGGGTTACTTAAGGTCAAGTGGCCCCAGCATTACTCAGAGTCACTGGTGCTGGAGTGGAAGCAAGGGAAAAAGCCTGGTGGCAAGGTGGAGACAGCCAGGAAAGAGAGAGGCAGAAAGCTGAGAGATTGGGGAGGAGAGTTGGGAGGTCAATAAGACAAAACCCAACTTGGCGTTTTGAAATAACAGGTTTATTAAACAGACAGCACACTACACAGCCCCACAAAGTTATTGGTTCCTAAACACACACACAAGCACTCACATACACACCCACACAATGATAGGAGATAAAAAGGCTTGGTGGAGGGATTGAAGTTAAGGTGTGTAGAGACAAGAGTCCAAGTCCTTTGCTTAGGGAAGGAAGGTGGGTGATAGCTACCTATCCTGGGCTGTGAGTTGATCCTCACTGGCCAATCCGGGTCCTCTCCAGCCAGATGTTGTCCAGGGGGGGTCACCAGCAGGGCCTCGGGATGAATAGGTGGTGTGGCATGGTGCTGGTCCAGATGGAGAGGGCGTCCCACTGGGTCTGCCTTCACTACGCCTTTTTATAGAGGCAGACCTTGTGTGACCCTAGTGGCAGGGGCATGCCCAGGCAGGGGTCAGCCCTGGTGTACTGAGCATGCACACTCCAGGCGAGGACATGCAGTTCCAGGTGTCTGTAATGGTGAGTTGGCTGGTTCCCTAGCAGTCTTTGTCTTCCAAATCTTGAGCCAGGTAGGGTCAATGCAGGGTGATGGGTGGGTCATTGAGTTGATGGTTTGGTCATTCAGAGGGAGCTATTTTTAGACCTACTGCCATTGGAGGTCTCAAGCACCCACATTCATCCCCATTTATTCAGGAACCAATTTACATAAGAGGAGTAGGTATGAGTCACAGTTGCAACATATTGTATAGGGCAGGGGACACAAGATGGAAGCTTGACATACAAAATGGAAACTTGACATTCCTTGACATTACTTTATAGACATTGGCCTAAATAATATAAATTCAATATAACACAGTAAAAAGTAATACAAAAATAATAGAAACATAATATAATACAATATAAAACAGTAAAAATCAATACAAACATAATAGAACACTATTTACAATATAAAAAGGGGCTTATTACTATGTGGGAGTATAAGAACTTAGCTTACCTAGTATTACTTGTAATTACTTATAAGGGATAGAGAGGGCAAAGATAAAGTCAAAAATGGTTAGAAGAAGTGGAGGGAGTGTATTTTTTAAATTAAAAAAAAGAAAAACTGGGGGTTTTCCTACAACTTCTGTCAACGTGCTTCAGGGGGAGGGAGGAATACAATATTTTAAAGTCATTTGTATTCTTATTTATATGGAAATGTTCTTGTCAAGGGAAAAAAACCCCACTGAATAATTTCTAATGTCTATTAGTAGCACCTTCTGGTCTTTCTACATAGTATTTTTAGACAACCCACAGGTGTCATTTCACAGCTAGTATACTTTGTTTAATAGCCCACTGACTGCCTGCTACTTGTCCAAATAGAGATGTTGCCCTCAGACTGATCACTGAAGTACTCAGTAACTAGATGAAATGCTCCCTCTGCTGGCAAAGAGGAGTAGACAATGCAGAATTAGGCTCCTGCATTGCAAAAAAAAATACCAAGGACGATTGATTTCTTATTATGGTAGGTTCTTAGTAGGAAGTGATTTCAGGATTAGGCCCTTCATTTTAGTTAGGATAAAACAGAATATACAAATTGTCTACACCATTCTGTTAATATCATTATGCATAAAATAAAAATGATCTGTTTCCTAGGCTAAATTCAAGCTGCCAGTAGTTTTTCACATGCAAAAATATATAAGAAGTGAAAAACATCATATTTTGCAGGCTAGCCCAAAGGCCTTTGAAGTCAAAACAAGCCTTTATTATTGATTTTGGTTCATTTTCTACCGGGCCCTTTTGTACAATTTCTGTTGTTTACTTTTAGTTCACAATCAAATTGTAATAATGGAAAATATGTACCAAGAACGATTGCCCAGTAATAACTCAGTAATTCCTGGGTCCATAAAACTGCAGTGAGCAAAAGCAAATAGATCAAATGTTACAGTTGACTTTACTGGGGGCCATATTTCACCCAAGGCATGCAACAGGACTGGAACGATTTTGTTGCCCGCTGAACAACATGTTTCTTTATTTCTGTAGTGATACAGAATCCCTGCTAGTGTTGCCTGCATCCTGCAAAATGTTCCTAAACATTTTTGTAGAATGCACCACATGCATTCGCTTTGATGGTGTTTAAGACTTATTTTTCAGTGCTTTGAGAGCATTGCTATGAGTTCATTTCTTTCCACAATAATTTTCAGGAATATGACCGATATGAGCATGCACATAAATGTGCACGCCCACAAGTATTGAAAGAGCTATCTTTAAAGGTTTCTCTGGATCTAGAAATTGGGAAGTGGAGGGAGGATTTTGCTGAACAGAAGAGGAAAGTACCAGTAGTCCTAAATGAAGCAAAATGTTGAAGAAGTTCATTAACACCAAATGCAAAAGGGAGGTTTTTAGATATAAATGTGGCTTATACAACCAAGTTCTGATTCCTTTCCCCACCGCTGGAGGGAAAAATGTGGTTTTCCTCCACCATTGACCAACATAGGTCAGCTCAAGTGCTAGTGTAGATACAATAATAAAAAGAATACTCATTTTATCAATAAAGCTATATCATCTGGAGATTGAGTTGAAGCAATACTGGTGGGGGGGAAGCACATCTCTTGCTAGAATTTGCTAGCACACCATAGCAGAATTGGTATACAGACACAGCTTTTAAAGTGAAAAGGCCTTGTTCATAGAATTTGGCCAGAGGAAAAGACCATTAGATCATTTAGTTTGATGTTCTGTTTATCACAGGCCATTTCATTCAGTTACTCCTGCATTAAGCCTAACAACCTGTGTTTGACAATGGCAAATTTTCCAGAAAGGCATCCAGTACATCTTGAGATGGAGTATGCAGCCTATTCTTTGATAGTTTGCTCTGCAGTAAGTTACTAGTGCTGGTAAGAAATTGCCAGTTCATTAAGCCCAAACTGTTTCTTTCAAAACACCTTAGGTTAGACAAACTTTGGATACTTTAGGAACCCTACCTGCCTGACTTCCTGACAGATTGCCCCAGACTTCCTGATATATGGAATATCCATCAGGATTTTCCACCCAAGGTCAATGGCTTTGAGGTAGTCTACCAGGTCGGCCTCTTAGTCAGGGTCTCTTCAAGCCCTGGCTCCCCCAGCTCAGAAGCAATGTACCTGGCACGTCTGCCCAGTAGCTGAAGACTCAGTTTCCAGGGTTGGGAACTTAGAGCTACCAGCACACCTAGCCATAGGCTGCCAGCCTAGCAGGAATCCTTTCAAGATTTGTGGCTTGATAGGTGGACAGTCTCAGGTCCAGTGAATCAATATATTCCAAGCACTCAGTTCTGCAACAATCTAGCTAATGGTTTCCTAAACAAGAGAAATCCAGAATTTCCTTCCTCCGTGGCCTACCAATACACCTTGTAGGCTTCTGGGGTCTGCAGCTCTGGTGCAGATCTACCAGGCACCCTACCTCGGGGCTGAATCCAGACAGCCCACAGTCCATGGCTCCGAGGCAGACATCCCTGCCACAGCTTTTCAGATCTTAGCACTCAACCCAAAAGCATGAGAGACCTGAAAGCACAGGCTGTAACTGGTTCTTAGCTCTTGACTCTACAGCCAGGAGCCTTGAAGCCCTAAAAACCCCAGATGAAAGAAGACTTCTCCTTAGTCCCTGCTGCAGAGGTAGAGCTGAGAGCTTAGACATTCATCCGTGGACCCCCAGTCTGTGGCTTCATGTCAGTACAGACCCTGCATTGCTGAGGCTACTTAGGATTCACAAATCCTGGGACTTCTCTTGCTGCCAGATATTCTTGCTGGTTTCATTGGTTTGAGAACATGGTTACAGAGTTTTCAACACAATTTTTTTTTACAAAAGCATCCATATTTCTGGCTGTTGGAACTTCCAGAATTTATTTTTAGTCCAATTTGGATCCTTGGCTGGTGCATAAAATATAAGTCAGTATATATAGGTGTACCATATAGAAAGGTATTGTTCCTGTTTATTATTTCTTGCAGTGAAACCCAAAATGACAAGGGTATGTCAACCCAGGCTTTGCAGTTATTACTGCAAAACCACAGGCCAGAACCCTGGCACAAAGGCAATGAATTAAATCAGAGAAAAAGATCAGGTTGCACTTTTCATAAGTAGTGTCACACAGTTACATCAGATCCAAATGACTTGAAGGGAATAAGACAATAGAAAATTAAATTGAAAGTTTTCTGTACATCATGGTGCCAGGTGTTTTAAGTTTGGGGACCAAAGATACAGCCAGAATTATAATGCCTTAATGAAAAAGAGAAATGTAAAATATATTAAATTTCCCAATAGTCCTGCTTCTTTGTCCTTGAAAGTTCTAGTTCTGAGCCTGAGAAAGTCAAAGATGCAAAAAGGCAACATCTAAGACTGAGCTGAGCCCTGAAATCCTTGCTCTGGCATATCTTTTATCAATATCAGTATAGCCATGTCTTTGTAACACAGGAAGAATAAAACTGGATAAACATTCATGGTTCTCCATTTCGGTGGTAAGTTAGCTGCCACTCAGGTTTTCATATCTGAACTGAGCAATGGATCACTTCATTGGGGATTTTGATTCGATGTATTACTACATGCAGGGCACTACAGGAGGTAAGAGAATTTTTAGAGAAAACTTGGGCAAAGTACAAGAAGTAACTGAGTGCAGTGGTCAGTGAAAAGCTTCTGCTTCAGGGGTGAAGCCATGTGAAGAAGGGGAAGACTACAAGATCCCTTGGAACAGGGGTCAGCAACGTTTTCAGGCACAGCGTCAGAAACACCTGCACCCTTAACTTGTGAGATGTTGGCAGGCCAGGGGCAGACAGCAGGGGAGCCATGAGGGGCCCAGTCCTTGTTGTGGCAGCACAGCCCTAGCCTCTTTCCCAAGGTGCAAGTGCTCAGCAAAATGCCTTTGCATGCATGCACTAGCACACATGCTGAGTGTTGCCTACCCCTATCTTAGAAGATCGATTCAGGGTGTGAACAAACATTTGCAGGACCCAGCTTAGGTTTAGGTGGCTTAAGCTAAGCCACCTAAACCTAAACTGAGAGCAGAACAGACAGATGTTCACCACTTGCCAAGAGTGGTGTGGGCAACTGGAAGTAAGTAATCTGGAAAGTGAAGGGACTTGCAGGAATAAGGGGGTTAGTGGATCCGGAGTTGGGAGAGAGGGGAGAGAGAGGACTGGCAGATCTATGAGGGGGCTGCCCAGCCTTGGGGGTAGTCACAGGGCTAAAAATAGCCCTGAGGTTATGGTGGGTGGTTGGTCTTCCCAGACCAGGGACTGTGCTGTTAATGTGTGCAAGCGTTCATTAGGTTGGATTAACCCTGGGTAGATTGGTTTAACCCTTTATCGATCTAAAGTTAGTTCACCTCTGAGGTATGTCCCCTCTGAGATTAATTAACTTTAGATCAGGTGCACCATCTTTAGGTCAACATAAGCCCTGTGGACATCTGCACACCTGGGCATTTAGATCAACCTAACCTTGGTTAGGTAACACTTTAACATACCCATAGAAATCATGTACCCAGGACTTGTGTCAGAAGGGCCATGGAAGTAGACAATTTGCACCCAACAAAGCTTAAAAGGATATGGGCCTACAGAAGTAAAGTGTAATTAATAGAGATTGATGTAAGGCCTGATCCTTAGGTCCAAATTATTTCATGAGGGTGTGGTCTTTAAAGTTTTGGGCTGAGGAGGGAGAGGAGGATCCATGCGGTGAACCAAAGACTGCGGCGCTGGTGTTATCGGGAAGGCTTTGGCTTCCATGACCACAGCCCACTCTTTGGAGAGAGAGGCAGCGAGCTGCTGGGAAGAGATGGCCTCCACCTCTCTCCCCTGGGGAGGAGGCTCTTCTCAGCCAGGCTGGCTGACCTGCTCCACCGGGCTTTAAACTAAGCCCGCTGGGGGATGGGGGGACTACTGCCCCTGCTGGCCCGCTGAACGGCCCTTGCAAAGCCAGCGGACCAAGGCACTTAAAGAGGCACTTAAGGGAGCCCACCCAGCCCTGGTACAATCTGTGGGCAAGGCAAGAGCCCCCAAGGGCACACTTGCCTGCCTGTACACTAATGCCAGGAGCCTGGGCAACAAGCAGGACGAGCTCGTCCTCCTGCTCAGTGCAAAGATATATGATGTCATTGGGATAACGGAGACCTGGTGGGACTCCACCCATGACTGGACCACGGGTATAGAGGGCTATACCCTGTACAGGAGGGATCGTGTTGACAAAAGGGGCGGGGGTGTAGCTCTCTATGTCAAGGAAAGCTACATGTCCCTGCAAGCTGATGTTGGCGACCGGCATGGACAGCTAGAGACCCTCTGGGTAAAAATTCGTGGGGAATTCGGCACAGGGGACACAATGGTGGGAGTCTACTACAGACCTCCCACTCAAAGTCCCGAGCTTGACCAGGAGTTCGCCCGGGAACTGACTGAGGCCGCTTGCTCCAGGACCTTGGTTGTCATGGGTGACTTCAATTACCCGGACATCTTGTGGGAAGATCACTCAGCTAAATCTGAGCGGGCGCAAAGCTTTCTCTCGTGCGTGGATGACCTCTACCTGACTCAAGAAGTCTATGGGCCAATGAGAGGCAAAGCGCTGCTTGACCTGATACTGGCTACGGGGGACGACCTAATCGGCGACCTAGTGATTGATGGGAAGTTGGGTGACAGCGACCACGAGCTGATCACCTTCACCATCCGCCGTAAAGCTGGCAAGTCAGTCAGCAACACAGAAGTCCTTGACTTCAGAAAACCTGACTTTGACAAGCTCAAGAGGCTAGTCAGTCACGCCCTCAGGGACCATGACCACAGGGAGTTGGGAGTTCAAGAAGAGTGGTTGCTTCTCAAGGAAGCGATCCTCAGTGCACAAGCTAAATCTATTCCAACATGGAGGAAAGGCAGCAAGAAGGCACAGCAGCCCCCCTGGCTCTCCAGGGACCTAGCGGACCTACTGTGGCTAAAAAGGAAAGCCTACAAAGGATGGAGGACGGGATTCACCTCCAAGGAGGATTACTCCGCGCTGGTCCGGTCCTGCAGGGACCAAACCAGGAAAGCCAAGGCTGCAACTGAACTCCAACTAGCTTCAGGCATCAAGGACAACAAAAAGTCCTTTTTCAGATACGTGGGGAGCCGGAGGAAAAGCAAGGGCAATGTTGGACCCCTGCTAAACCAGATGGGGCAACTGACAACTGACGCCCAGGAAAAAGCCAACCTATTAAATAGGTACTTTGCGTCAGTCTTTCATCAGTCAAACGGGATGCCCGTGCCTGCTATGGGACAGGAAAATCTGGGTGAGGGGGATCCCCTACCCTCCATCAATGCTGACCTCGTGAAGGAACACCTTGAGAAGCTGGATACCTTCAAGTCAGCTGGCCCTGACAACCTGCACCCCAGGGTACTCAAGGAGCTGGCGAGCGTCATAGCCCAGCCCCTGGCACGGATCTTTGAAAACTCCTGGCACTCTGGTGTAGTGCCCGAAGACTGGAAGAAGGCCAATGTGGTGCCGATCTTCAAGAAAGGGAGGAGAGTGGATCTGGCTAACTACAGGCCCATTAGCCTGACTTCTATCCTGGGGAAGATCTTAGAAAAGTTTATTAAGGAGGCCATCCTGGAGGGACTGGCTCAGGCTAACATTCTAAGGGACAGCCAGCACGGGTTTGTTGCAGGTAGGTCTTGTTTGACCAATCTCATTTCCTTCTATGACCAGGTGACCTATCACCTGGACAAGGGAGAAGAGATTGATGTCATATATCTTGACTTCAAAAAAGCTTTTGATCTGGTATCCCATGATCACCTCTTGGCCAAACTGGCCGGTTGTGGCTTTGGCTCCACCACGATCCGCTGGCTGGGAAATTGGCTTCGTGGTCGGACCCAGAGGGTTGTGATTGATGGCAGTCACTCATCGTGGTGCCCTGTGACCAGTGGGGTCCCTCAAGGCTCTGTCCTGGGACCCATACTGTTCAACATCTTCATTAACGATGTGGACATTGGAGTCAGGAGTGGACTGGCCAAGTTCGCCGATGACACCAAACTTTGGGGCAAAGCATCCACGCCAGAAGATAGGCGGGTGATCCAGGCTGATCTGGACAAGCTCAGCAAATGGGCAGACGAGAACCTCATGGTGTTTAATGCAAGGTTCTCCACCTTGGGAGGAAAAACCTGCAGCACCCTTATAGGCTCGGCAGTGCTACGTTGGATAGCACTACAGAAGAAAAAGACTTGGGGGTCATCATTGACCACAAGATGAACATGAGCCTCCAATGCGATGCTGCGGCTAGTAAAGCGACCAAAATGCTGGCGTGCATCCATAGATGCTTCTCAAGCAAATCCCGGCATGTCATTCTCCCCTTGTACTTGGCCTTAGTGAGGCCGCAGCTGGAGTACTGCGTCCAGTTTTGGGCTCCACAATTCAAAAAGGATGTGGAGAAGCTTGAGAGTGTCCAGAGGAGAGCCACGCGCATGATCAGAGGTCAGGAAAACAGACCTTACGATGACAGGCTGAGAGCCATGGGACTCTTTAGCCTGGATAAGCGCAGGCTCAGGGGTGATCTGATGGCCACCTACAAGTTTATCAGGGGTGACCACCAGGATCTGGGGGAGCGTCTGTTCACCAGAGCGCCCCATGGGATGACGAGGTCGAACGGTCACAAACTCCTGCAAGACCGTTTCAGGCTGGACATAAGGAAGAATTTCTTTACTGTCCGAGCCCCCAAGGTCTGGAACAGCCTGCCAGCGGAGGTGGTTCAAGCACCTACATTGAACACCTTCAAGAGTAAATTGGATGCTTATCTTTCAGGGATCCTATGACCCCAGCTGACTTCCTGCCCTTTGGGCAGGGGGCTGGACTCGATGATCTCCAGAGGTCCCTTCCAGCCCTAATGTCTATGAAATCTATGAAATATTTGCTCAACATTGTCAAAAATTGTGGAAGGTTCTTAGGGGTAAGTATATTTTCGGCAAATTCTCAAAGTTTAAGATTCCACACCAAAGGCTGTCAGCACACCTCCTGACCACATCATTACTGTTTCTCTACAATCTGGCAATTGCATTAGTCAGTGAAATACCTCATGGGGCTCTGACAGCCAGAGGCAAATATTTTCATAAGTATTTAATTTCCCTTTCTTACTGAACTCTGTGTACCTTTGCTTTGTGCATACGCATTATGGTACCTTTGAAGGCAGGATACTGTTCACCTTCAGGCAAAATAAGATAGATTCAGGGCTTGGACTGACCTCCTGTTTTCATGAGGCTAAGCATTATATCAGTTGCTTTGATATTCAGGAAGGTCAGACCAGCACAGTAAGCGTGGAAATATTGATGGGCCTCCAATCAACAAAACTACCTGCACAGTGATAGAAGGCAGGGTGAAAATACGGAAAGAGTAGAGTGGTTCATTGTAGGAGCTCTTTCAACTGTCTCAAGAAGATAGGGTATTCTTTAGGTCTTAGGGTCCCTAATTTTTGACAACTAGCACCTCCCTTGTCTCGGCATCTAGGTTTCTCCACAGCTGACCCTAACCTTAGCTTAGGGCAGAATTGTACTTCACTGCTAGGATGTTTGAGGGACACAAAGCCAGTCTTGGGACTTGAGGTGCACCCGATTCTATTTTGCCCTGTGTAATGGCGCAAATCATTCTAAGACAGGTAGATTTCCTTACACCAACACATTTTTCATGACAAACAGTGGAGAGTATCTGCTCCTCCACAAACAGCCTGGTGGTTAGAGCACACACATAGAGCACTGAAGACCTGGGTTCAGAGCTTCAGACTCGGAGCAGCTGAACCCACGCCTCCTATGTTCCACTAGAATATCTACCCCACCAATGTCTAGGGCAGATACCCCCGGAAAGAGCCTTCCTCTCCCTCTCCTCTTGAACCTGACCAACTGGGCAGCCAATGTATTATACAGTTAGAAGTTGAGGATACCTAACTCTGTAGGCCAGGGGAAAGGACACTGCTCTTGCAGAAACAGATTTAGGATCTGGCTTTTGCTCCTAATGACCTTATAAATCTGAATGCACCATTGACACTAAGATGTACCTGGAGTCATGACACTATTCTAGATTGCCTTTTAGTAATGGCAGATGTGGTCCAATGAAACTGAATCAATGCAAGTGAGAGAAGACTCTGGCCACAGAGAGAGTTGAAAACAAACTGCTCATCAGTCCTTAGTGTACCCATTCCTCCCTTCTGCATAAGCAGGATTTGTGGTGAGAAGTGTCACAGATGTGTGATTGCACAAGATATTTGTCCGGAGTGAGAAAGTGAATCAGTGTCCCATAAGTGACATTAGCTAATAAAGTCGTTGGCTAGAGAATGTTAGTCATTGTATAAGGGCAGACTTTCTTTTTCTGAAGGGAAAGTCAGTGTCCTTAAGGTTTCCTACTACTGATCCATCAGGCTCTTTCTCTCTCTCTCTCTCTCTCTCTCTCTCTCTTCTCTCTCTCCTGGTTAAGTGACACTTTTGGATATCTATGGGGCATTTTTTGGTATTTCTGTGCCCAGGGGAATCCTTGTCCTGGATGAAAATGAAAAACATGTAGTTATTCAGCAACAATAAAATGCCCAAACTGCTCAGTGACTAGGGCACTCACTTGGAAAGCCGCAAGACCAGGGTCCTAGGACTCCCCATGAGATTTGAACCTGGGACTCTCCACAGAGCTTCCCAGCATAGCCCTCACCACACAACACCAGCCATTGTCCAGACAATTTTCTAGTGTTCCCTTTGAAACTAGTCACCTGAACAGGCACAAGAATAATTTTCCATTTCTTTTCCCTGTGCTCTCTGAATTCATTTACTGTTCTTCTTGCACAAAGGCCAACAAACTACTATTGGAATACAGAGTGTTTAGGGCAACAAATACTTTGAAATATGATTGTGGAGCTTACAATTTAATATGTAAGTTGGAGATATACTGCTATTAATAATTATTGATGCTCAGGTACTTTTCAAAACCTTTAGAAGTGGCACAAATCAGCAGGGTATAGTAAGTAACTACTAATATCAATAACAGATATCAATAAGTATTCAGTTACAAGAATGCATTGTTGGGATTATGAAAAGGCTAGGATGTTTTAAACAGTAACAAATAATAAAGGAAAAAGTGACCCTGTCTTAATTTATCAATTGTCCACCTACTGGTATTTAGATGAAATAGGGATTTTTTAAAAATACATGTTTCCATATATTTATATATTTACACTCTTGCTAATAAATACTGATTCATAGTTGTCCTGTCACAAAAATAACTGATGCAGACTATACACATGAGTACCTAATTTCTCCACTATGAGGCTACAATCTAAAAGTAAGACACTGTATATGGTCTGTTCAAAGGAAGCAGTTATTTAAATGTAAGTATATTTAAACAACGAATGCCAGACTCTTCTGTGAGACTTCGTTAAACCACTGACATCCTGCAGTTCTACCTGTATGAAGTCATTAGTCTACTTAAAACACCGATCCCAGGTTCTATCCAAATCCCATTAAAGTCAGTGAGCTTTGGGTTAGGCCATTAAAAATGTGAGATTTTTTTTTTCCCCATTCAGTCTTCCCAACTGTACTCAAAGCTGTTCAGTGACAGGAAGGACCAGGGAGCTGTTCATTTCCTGATGCCTCGCAAACCTCCATTTTTATGGAACCCAAAAAGACCTCCGTCAACTAAAACTCCTGCCAGTACACACACCCCTCTACATACAAGTCTACTCAGTATAACAAAAGCAAGTCCACGATTGAATTGCCATTCTAGAAATGTTTTATGAGCTTTTCCATTTCATTTTATTTTTTTTCCCCCTGTATTTCATTCTGATGCCAGACTGTAATACTGCCTGTCCGAAGGCGAGAGACCAAGCAATACAGGCACACTGCTTATAAAGGTAATCTCCCTTGCTTCCTGGTTAGGATATTCCATAGGAAAGATAGATCCAAATTAAAGCCTCTCCCCATTATTTCATACGACTGATCTAAAGCCTATTTAAGTCAATAGAAATCTTTCTCACCCAACCTAATCCATAACAAGGTGGCCAGTTGGAAAGGTGGGTTTGAAACCCTGAAGAGTAAAGTAGACCTAGAAGACAGGTATTGGACTCCTGTCCCTAGGTAAAACATAGGAACTACCACTTTCTGTCTTCAGGAGTCAACAGGGGATGCTGCACTTCATACTGAATTGGCTGTAGTTGTCAGTAAGAACATTCTGGTTCAGATGTTTCCTTTCACATAGACCTCGATCCCAACACCACTGAAATGCCTCCCTCCCCGGCTGAGGCAGCATCTAAGCTCCAGGGAGAAGCAGGAGTTTTGACACACTTCTTTTGTGTAGCATTTCTTTTGGCTACCAGTTTGCCTTCCCACTGACTTAGCAGCCTGCATCAGTCTCAAGAAGCAACTAGGGCTCTTCATTCAGTGTACTGGAAATCTAGGAAGTTAACCTGTCGATTAGGAGTGGTCTCCAGGGGCAAGACATCCAAATTTAATTGTCGTGATGCCTCATAGGTCAATTAAAATCTGGCTGTAGGGCTATGTGGTAGCATCAAGGGGAAGGGGTTATGAACATCCCTGGTAATTAAACACTGGAAGTAAGCATCAAGTGGAAATAGTTAGGTTCCTGTCTCATTTACAAATCCAGTTCCAAGTGCCTCTAGAGGGGAAGTTCCTACCATTGGGAGGTTCAGGGCACCTCCTCTGATCTGGCCATGTTGATTTGGGGAGTTCAATATGGAATTAAATGCCTAACTTATTCATTCCATATTAAAAAAATCCCTCCATGTGTTTTCCTTCTGGAGAGCTGGGTTTCAATCTGTCACTATTATGTTAAGTTAGATGACACAAGGCCTTACCCTGAATAACACTGGGCACGTCTACACGTGTGCCTCACGGCACAGTTGGCATGGCACAGTCATTTAGTACTTGCTAAGGCAAGTACTACATGTTAAAGCAAAGACTAAACAATGTAAACAATGCTAAAGCAAGTACTAAATGACTGTACAGTCCCCACCAGTACTGTGCAGTCCCAGCAGTGCATGGGTCATTTTTGACCCTACTGTGTAGTAGCAACGAGCTACTGCACAGTACTGGTGACATCACAGCCAGTGCCCACTGAGGATGGCAATGTAGCTCATTGCTATGGTGACATAGCACCTCGTGTAGATGCGCTCACTGAGTTCATTCAGGTCAGTGGGAATTCAAGAAGGAGTGCCCAGTTTTTCTAAATATTCACAGAATTAGAGGCTCATCATCTTTTCCTTAGTAGATCTTTGCCCACATAACATATCCAGCATAATGTAGCCTTGCCCTCTTAGCAGTTTCTGCTTAGGAAAGGTCTGGAAGTGAGTCATATGGGTGTTGCTAGTTACAACCAAAGTGCACTGGCACAGCTGAGTGTTTGGAGAATCAAGCAGTGCTCCGTCTTGACAATGTGCCTTGACTTAGTCAGGCTCTGATTTTCATGATCACTCTATTCAGACATTTTCATTTCCTAATGTGCAGAATCCAACTGTTTTACAAACCACAGCCACAGAACAAACAGAATATGTGCTTTCAAAAACAGTTTGACAACTGCAATTAAATCAATCATCTACTCACGCTACTGTTATGCATACCATACAGTAATATAACAAACACCTTTTATCCATAACAGTTCAAGGCATATTTGCATTAAAAGCACTGTATGAAAAATTCCATTGCTTCTCTCCCACTAAGTTTCACATATAAAGAACACTATCAAATATGTTTCTAACTGTGGAGAATGCCCAGGGCATATATGCCCTGGTGTATAATTTTCATTCTTGATCATAAACTTCTGGATGCGGTTAGGTTTTAATTTGCACAAATCAATGATAACTTCTCAAGGGAAAGTGTTTTGGAAAGACATAGAAATTGCTACGATATTAAGTGTGAAAACATTTCTTGCAAGCATTAGCTTTCTTTTTGATTATGGTTCTGCCCTTCAATATTACATCTAACAGTCTGGTTGGAAAATAGACAGGTGCTTGGGGCTTCTCTTTCTTTAACAAGTATCTGATTAATAGAATATTTAGGTAATCTGGACAATTCAGTTGGGAAATGTTAAAGTTATGCCTACATAGTGCAAGGCAATGCCATGCAAAGACTCTGTGCCAGCTTTGTGCACACTATTTCTGGAACAAGATGCAGTTTAACTATATTAATGTGGCATTGTGTATTCTGGAGCTAATTTGAGCAGAATTAGTGTAGGGAATCTCTGTATGGCACACCCTGGCATCCTACAAATATATTGTCTGTGACCTCAGGGTCACAAAATAGCTTCAAGCTACAGAGTTTGTCCATTTTATCCTCTCCTTTACACCTGGCATGGGAGACATGTTGGCAACAACCTACTTCATCAGAGGCCAGGAATGGAGCATTCTATGAGTAACCTGACGACTAGGCAAGTGCCTGCCCCTTTGAACCAGTTAGTTGTATGGCCATATCCAGACAAGTGCAGATGTCCCTGGGGAAAGCTCATACCATGTGCCCTCTGGTGCGTGGCAGGTTACACCGGGTGGGGTAGGGGAGGCTGGGTCCAACAACTGTGCCTTACCTGGAGTCCTGAGGGCTGCAGAAGCTACAGCCATGGCACTCCTGCAGCTTGAAGCGTGTCTGGCAGCTGGTACATGACTCTAGAGGGCCAAGCTATGGTTTTGGGCCGCATGTACTGCTGCCACCTCCGAGATCTCCTGGTATCAACCCCTCCCCACCCCCATTCTGCAAAGTTGCAGTGCAGGAAACACCCGAATGTGTGGTGTGTGGCACCACATACTGCATAGTCGCACTCAGTTGGGTGCAACCTATTGGTGCATATATATGTGCAATTAATATAAAGCAATAAACTCTGGAGTAGTTTGAGCTGAAATAAATGGTTCCCAGGTGCCACATTTACATGTGTGCCTGGGACACCACCAATTTGAGCCAGGGTGGAGCAGGTCCAGACTAGCAGGGGATACGGAGGGAGGGGAGCTAGCCCTGGGCTCTGGGTGGTGGTATCGGACAATGGAGAGGCTGGCTGGGGAATGAGGGTGCTGAAAGTGTGGAGCCATGTGGCTATACAGCGGGCTGGCTGGGCTGACCAAGTGCAATTTAGATCCACAGTCAGCATCTACATATGTGTTTAATTGCAATAAATTAACCTAGGGTAAGATAGTATTATTTCCAACAGCTCTTTCTTATACTTAATTAGTTTACTGCAGCCTAATACCATTGCATGTGTAGCTAGCTTTACTCCACAGCTAGTTAGTCTACACTACTGTTAAACACATGTGTAGATGTGGCCTATAGTGCCTCTCTGCCTTACCTTCTTCCTGACTTCAAACTAATAAGACCACCCATGTCTGGAACACTAAATGATATAACGGCTTGGTCTTCTTTATTTTAACCATCATGGTAAAAGTCAGTTTGGGGAAGAATTTGAATGAGTAGATAGTAATGAATTGGCATATCTGGTCAAAATGGCATTCTGTGTCAGGGTTTCATGGGAAAAAGTGAAGAAACAAAGCTGGGGAAAACAGAGAGCTGGGAATCAAGGAAGCGCATACTTAGTAAAACTGACAAAAAATGTAATACCCATTGCCTGCATTTACTGGGTGTATGGAATAAGCAGAGAGAAACAGGGAGAGAGGAAGGAGTCTAGCTGGAGGGAGAAATATGTTAGTCCTTTCTTCACTCTAGATTATAGACGAATATAGTCAAGTCCCCATGTTTTAAAGGACAAGCCCCTATGATTGAATTTAAAGGAGTTTTTTGCTCTACTAATCACAATAACAGGCTTAATTAGAAAGAGTAGATAGATGGATCTTAAATAAAACTTATGGACATTGTATTACACAACTTTCTGGTAACAAATGAAAATGTATCAGTAGAAAAGCATTTTGAAATTATGTGGTGATTTTGCCAATTTTCTTGCCTGTTTTGGGAAAAATATCCCAAGAAAATTCCTCAAAGCATGAAACGGCCATTTTGTTACGTTTTATAAACCCATATGCTTTATGTTTTTCAGTTTTGGCTTTATTTTATTTTCAGTATTGGCTTTATTTTGAAAGTCCAATACATTTAAAAAAACAGCACTGTGATGAACTGAAACTTTTTTTGAATCTTGGATATACATTTTTGTTTTCATGGAGCTAGAATGCCTCTCCTTCCACACGCAGTGTTGGAATAGCCAACACATAGAAATAATCTTTTTCACTCACTCTTAGCCCTAAATGAAGATGGGATATAAGGAACCAGAGGCTAAAAGATATACAAAGTTTAAAATGCTAATTCCAGGCTCCCTCAATCTGGAACATTTCAATTACTTTTGATTAGCTGATTTCATCACCTCTGCAACTTTTAACTATTGTTAGTATAGTCCAAATCCAAGTACACGTGAAAGGTCAGAGTTCAGAAGAATAGTAATTTCTGATCGCACCAAAGACCTTTGAGGCAAACACCCCTTCAGTTTTACAAAGCCAAGTGAGGTGTGAAACATATAACAGAATTACAGTCTTTATAATCTCAGAGCACTGTAGGTTCTGACGTACACATTACAAAGTTAATTTCTTGAATATATTGGAAAATATTGGTTGATGCAACTTAACTTCCCTGCATTGCTTTTCAAGGCTGCCAACAAATAAAATTCAGAACAAGAAGTTAATGACACTGTCAAATTTCACTAAGTATAATGAAGGCCCAAGTAGCAGACCACAGTACTTGGTAAACTAATCATCAGCTAACCTTAACCCAGTTTTCTGCAGCTACTGGGATCCAATGTAGGGGGTAACTGTGGCATGTAATGTTGATGTAAAACTAAATAACATAGTTGCTAAATATATAGTGGGTAATACATAAACACGCGCACATAATGGGTAATATAATTAATTTCCAGCTGTAAGCATACAAATGAATAGGTGACTATTCCCCATGAACTATAAGACAAGGCTAAAAATGTAGGTTTTAAAATTTGGAGCTAATGTTGGTATAAAAATAGCTCTCTATAAAATGAATAAAGTGCTTCAAGAAAATTGCCATTTAAAAAGGCAGCTGTTCCCCAACTAGCAGTATTCACTAATCACAGTCAAGAATGCACAGCGCAGCCTTTGCCTACTCCATAAATTCAGTGATCTGCCTTGACTGGTCTTTTCTATCCCAATCTCTGTAAATGTAGCACACTTCCCATAGAAGTTTTGATGGTTGCATGAAAAAGACCGTTTTTGTATTTTATTACTTTTCTTTCATTGTGTAGATCAGATTTTAAAAGTATCTTCAGGTGTTAAACACACAGGCCATATAAATATCATACAGACCTCCTGGCTGTTTGTACCTGAATAGTTAGAGCTAGCCAATGAGAAAATGTCAGCACTAACAGTTGGTTCACCCTTCCCATAACACCAGCTAACATCTCACTACCTTCCCTAAGGCTCTTAAAAATAAATAGACATTACAGCATGCCTTAAAAGTTAACAGGCTTGGGCTGGGTAATGGGAGCAAGAGTTCCAAAACAAAAATCTCCCTTTATATCCCCTGCTAGCAGAGACCATATTTTAAAACAATAAAGTTCCAGCTCAACTACATTTATGTTAATATCACACAGGGAAAGACAGTGTCTCAAGGAGGCAAATCCAAAGCCTTTTGATCAGACGATTATTCTTGTAATACAGAAATTACAATATATCTGCTATCACACTGCAGATGAAATATTGAGGTTCGAGAGCAGGAACACAGATAAGAGCCATAGAAACCTAAACAATGATATTTTCAAAAAATAAGAGGAGTAACAATCGGCAAATATTAGATGAAACTGATTTTTTTCCCCCAATTTTCTTTCCATTTCAGTTCGTATGATTTCACATCTAGACCCATCAAACTAAGTGCATGCCTATAGTAGAGATTTTTACTCAGAACTGCTGCAGGTACACAGGTGTTGACACTATTTTGGTACTGGTGTGACTGAACACATGGCTGGGTTTACTATCTGATGTTGAATGGTGCTGCATCCCAGTGTTCCCAGTGCAGCCTTGTTGGATAATTTTGCGGTCTACTTTAGCATATCAAAGTATCTCCAGGGAATTATGGATGTTGGGAATCAAGTTCCCACAAGTCCACTTTTCCAACATGTAATTTGAGTACTTAAAAAAAAAAATCTCAGTTTTTATTATGCTTCTTTCAAACTCACAATTAACTCTTCATCATTAACAAAGATCCTGCACAGAGCAGCTCATTTCTCATGTCTGGTTTAGCAAAAGAGCAATTTGGTCCAGGAAAAAAAGGATCAAATTGTAGGGTCATGCCAGGATGGAGATCTGGGATGACCCATCCTAATCCTCATATGGAAAACATCTGCCCCTGCAGCCAGCACAGTTCTCCTGGCCATGTGGGGATTGGGATCCACCCATCCATCCCAATCCCCCTGCGGCAGGGAGACAGCTGCTCCTGCAGCTGATACAGCTCCCCCCATATCGGGGCTTAGCTAGGCAGCAGCTGCCTGGGCTGATCAGGAGCAAATTGCGGTGATGCCGTACTGAGTATTAGATTAGTCTAATACACTGTAAAACATCTTGTATAGAAACACCCAGTAGGCCTCATTTCTGAAGTTATTTATCAAGATCACCTGGGCTTCTAGGGCATAGACACAAGGAAAAAAAGCATCTTTGACAATGGGAAAATGGACAATAATTATACACTGGAAACTTGCAGCTCTTGACTGCCAATACTCAGTGGGCAGAAAGTTTACTGCTTGAAAACATATGGTGGAACAATTGTTTGAGTGTGCAGAACTATTTGGTATGCTCTACAGAACAGGGCTGTGAATCAGAGCATTGGAAATAACAGAGAGATCTGATGAAATAGGCTTCCCAAACTGGAAAGGAGTCGGATCTGGGATATTACTTTTATAAGTCATTAAATCTTCATTGGTGCAAAGTCACAGGGAGGTCCTAGAATGAATCAACTAAGTAACTTGCATATCCTTATGCTTTTTTCTGACTATTTATTAATCCAACAAAGAAAGCATAACACAAGGATGAACTGAGAGATTTCCCCTAGTGGCATAGCCAGGAGCCTGCTACTTAGGGCACCTGGTTGGGCAAGACCCAAGCTCAGATCTCGTAGCTATGGCATGTCTGGTTCCAACTCTTGCCCCATCTCAGACAGGGAGCAGATTTAAACTCCATTGTGAACAATCTAGTCACTAGGCTACAGAGCGCGTATCCTGCTTATTGGTTTTGTGAATCTAAAGAGGTAGTGTTAGAGCCATGTTAATCTGCACTTTCTTTTGTTTTATTAAAAGTACCCCAAAAAACTACCAAACAATTTGTTTCTGGTTGAATGAAGCACTTCATTCAACCCAAAGAAAATTCTTTCTTATACTTCAAAGGCTCAAACAAATCATTTTTGTCAGTCCAAAACATCTTTAAAATTATTTTCCAGAGCATAAGTGAACAATGTATCCCTCAGATAATTAATTGCTCATGTAGTCCTACTCTTGGGAATCTAATGTGGAATGAAAAATTGTTGTCATTGCAAAAAAATTGTGGGATAGGAAAACCATATTTACTCAGCTCAGTAAAAAATGATGACAGCAAACACTCTTACATGTTATGCAGTGATAACTAACTGTTTGGTCTGAGTTGCAGCTTAGGTAGAGAGACTCAAATGTGAGCAATACAGTAAGTCATGACCATGATGTCAGCTAAACTGGTATCTTGTTTATGGTGTTAGAAGAACTGGGTTGCTAGAAGAACTAGGCCATATTGTCAACAGATGTAAATTAACACAGCTCTACTGAAATTAAACCAGTAGGGCTATAATGATATGCCCCAGCTGATGGTATTACTTATTTAAAGCTTGGGTGAAATGTTCTGCTCCTTTTTTTCTCAAATATCCCTTTGGTCTCTCAGGGATCTTTGTCATAACCAACTTCTGTTTCAGCGTGTCTCACTATACTCCCTCTTAGTTCTATGCAAAATGTAGGAAGTGGTATTTAAACAGCAAGAACCATATCATCAATAAAACATACATCAGTAGGTGGCAAAAATGACTTCGAAACGGCAATGGCTGAAAAACATTCTGAAAGGTTTTACAAAGACTAATGTCCAAATAATGTTAATACATAGCAGCATCCCACATAGCTTGGCTTCACTCATAAACTTTTATAAAGTGAGATTCACTGACAGTGAAACTGCTGACACTGCATTTCTTTTCTGGCACATTTAATCTCATATGTAGATTGCCTTGGAGTCCAGATTTTCTGGGGGAATGTTTAAAAGGCAAAACACTCTAATAGTGGGCTTCCCAGCTTGCATCAACATGTCAACAGTCTTACTTGGGAGTGATAAAGAACGTTTCACAGTAGGAACTAACCTACATCTATTTTTTTTCTTAATTACTAGAGCCAAGCTTCCCACTGCAGCCTGGACAACTGGAATTTGCCAAGTCTGAAACATGTTTGTCATGAGGAATCTTCTCTGCTTGAAACACCGAAAATGCATGCAATACTTTCCCCATGGCTCCCTTTCATAAAACATGGTGAATTCAGCAATAAGACATGCACAGTCATATACATGACAGTGCTCCCTCTCCTATATATCATATCTTTTTCCTATTAAATAAACTCAAGTTTTGTTTCAGATGGAGCAGAATTGGTTTTATGTTTGCACCATTTTTTTCTGCAGTCTACCTTACTCTGACCCCACAAAAGTCCAGATATGTGCACATGGAGCAAGCATCTCAGAGAATAGCTATTCTCTATACTCCCCCTCCCCACAGTGCTTTTTTCCCTAGCCTTTCTACCTTGCCTAGAATTTCTCTTCTATGTAGATGCTGATTGAAACTTATTAGCAGATAAAACATTTCCCTCTGCATTATTAACTAACAGTCTCCCACAACTTTCTCACAGGAAATCTAAAGAAGTATGGGCTAGATAAATGGACTGTAAGGTGGATAGAAAACTGGCTTGAGCATTGGGCTTAGAGGGTAGTAATCAGTAGCTTTATGTCTAATTGGCAGCTGCTATCAAATGGAGTGCCCCAGTGGTCGGACCTGAGATAGCACACACTCAGCAAGTTTGTAGAGGAAATCAAACTAGAGGGTTGGGCTAGGATTCAGAGAGACCTAGACAAATTGGAGGATTGGACCAAAAGAAATCTCATGAGGTTCAATAAGGACAAGTGCAAAGTCTTGCACTTAGGACAGAATAATCCCATGCATCAGTACAGGCGTGGGTTGACTGGTGGGGTAGCAACCCTGCAGACAAGGACCTGGGGGTTACACTGAATAAGCTTAATATGAGCCAACAGTGCCCTTGTTGCCAAGAAGGCTAATGGTATGCTGGGCTTCATTGGTAGGAGTGTTGCCAGCAGTTCAAGGGAAGTGATTATTCCCCTCTATTCTGCACTGATGAGTCCACATCTGGAATACTGCATTCAGTTTTGGGGCCCCCACTACCGGAAAGATATGAACAAGTTGGAGAGAGTCCAGAGGAGGGCTACAAAAATAGTGAGGGGGCACAGGGACATGACTTCGGCTACCTGGAGGGGGCTTCAAAAGAGGATGGAACTAGACTGTTCTCAGTGGTAGCAGAGGATAAAACAAGGAGCCTCAAGTTGCAGAAAGGGAAGTTTAGGTTAGCTATCAGCATGGGTGTCTGGTGCCTCTGGATTCGGGGGGGCACATGCCCCCCCAACACCAGTCAGCAACTGGGGGTGGTCCCCCGACAGCCGATGTCACTCATCATAAAAGTGGCCGCGCCACTTCCGGAACTCCCACAGCCACTTCCAGAAGCGGTACAGCTGCTTTTGCTGGTGGCTCCACTCTCTACCCAGCACTTGCTGGGAGGGCACTGGTGCTCCCGCCTGCCCCCCTGCCCACTGGCTAAACTAAGAGTGTGATCTGACAGGGGGTGCACCGGAGCTCTCACGGGGTGCTCATGCACCCCCTATGCATTGTCCCTGGATATTAGGAAGAATTTTCTATCTAGGAGGGTAGTAGAACACTGGAACAGGTTACCCAGAGAGGTTGTGGACTCTCCATCCTTGGAGGTTTTTAACACCCAGCTGACAAAACCTTGGCTGAGATGATCTAGTTGGGGATGGTGCTGCTCTGAGCAGGGGGTTGGACTACGTGACCACCTGAAGTCCCTTCCAACCCTAACTGTCTATGGTTCCCAGCAGAGCTTCTAGCACATGAATGGGGCCTAGATGAGATCAATTAATACTATGGAGGTGCTCAACCCCTACAGAGTCTCTGCTGGTTTCTGGCTGGTTCCTAAGTATCTGCAGGTTGATAGAGCTGAATCCTCTTTGTTCCATGGTGAGGAAAACTTCATGGGAACATATCCAGTGCTGAATCTCATGGCCTTCTTGTCTTCTGCAGGGATTATTTCTGTGTAAAGTTTGCCTTGGTCCTTTAACCCTGCCTGCTCTGTTTAAGGATGGCGTGTGTTAAAGCAACATCCATAGACACAGATCTGCTCCTTGTAAAATCTACATACTCTTTTTCCCCCTGCATTTATGCAGCTTCCTTGTTTCCTCTGTTTGACTTGTGCAGAATGAATCAGATCCAATTCTGTGAGGCTGAACTATTAAATCTTTATAGAAGCAAACAGTGCATATCTGCTGACTGCACTGATTACCAAGTAAAAGACTATTAAAGAGAGTGGACTGCTTGTCTAAACATTGTAAGACTTAATAAAGCCTCACACACAAACACACGTATTACAGACATGTGTTAGTTTGTAATTGGGCCATGCTGCAGTAACTCTGGAAAACATGCCTGCACATCTCAGGGAAGAAACATCAAATAATATTAAAACCAGGAAGCTGGAACAGCAACATTAAGGACAATATATCTGCTGACAAAAACACTATAACACAGTATTATACAGTACAATATTATACAGTCTTATTAATATAAATGTTCAGGGAAGCCAATTTTTTTGCTAGCTTAAATGGATGCTAATTTACTGATAGCTTTCCTGTAGCAAAACCCCCAGTTTTACTACAATCTCTGCTCCTCGCCCCTCTAACTTCTGTCTCATTTTTCCCTCTCCTGCTTCTGGCTCACCGCCACCTCCTGTCCCGAGCTCCTCTCTGCCTCCAACCCCCCTGTTTCTTTGCCACTGTCTTATCCCCACTGCCTTTTCCTTTTCCCCTGAGCAACCAGGTTTCTGCCTCAGTTTCTTTCCTGGCTGTCTCCTCCTTGCCATCACTTATCTGTCCCTCCACCCCCACCCCCAATATCTCAGCTGTCTGCCTCAGTTTACCTTAAGTAAACTCAAGCCTCAGTTCCTCAGCCAGCTTCTCTCTAGTCTACTGGTTCTAATCCCAGTTCTAGCAACTTTCACTCCCTATGCTTTAACTCTCTCTCTCACCTGAACCTTTCCCCAAGCACACACATACACACTGTACCATCCAAGTTAGGAACTTACTTGTGTATATGTGTAGGTGGGTTGTATGTGTGTGAACTGGTGCATGTGTATATATATAGATATGTATGTGTGTGTGTGTATATGTATATGTGTGTGTGTGTGTATATATGTAATTGTGTGCATGATATACGAATTGGTGATCCGTGTCTAACTTTAGGGGTGTATGGTGTATGTGCTTGAATTGGTGATAGGTATGCATGTGCCTAGGCTAGTTTGGATGTGTGTGTGTGTGTGTATGCACCTAACTGAGTTGTGTGTTTCTATATGTGCAACTGTGTCACATCCTCCTGTCTAACAGGATCCTGAGAGTTGGCCTGACCCCACAGGACAACATTCCCATCCCTTTTAGACCCTGACCTTCTTCAGCAGCAGGGATAGTGATTTCAGTTCTTTTAGTTATAGTGAATATCAGGTTTCTACGTTAACTTACTATATAGACTAATTCTTAAAAGCATTTTTCCCTTTGACTAGTTGATTAGACATAAGGCCTTCCAAGAAGTGTCCGCTTCCTGGGTTCTCTATCAGTCTTCATGCACACTAACCCTGTGCTGTGGGCCACCCCACTGCAGATCTCTGCACAGCTCAGTGAGGGCTGACTTTTCAGTGACCTTTGCATTAGCAAATGTACGTGCCTACAAACATCACAATTTCAGAAGGGAAGGATGGCAGACAAAAAAAATCTCCTCTACCTCCCCTTTACATTTGTACACTTGAACCAATAAACCCAAGATTCCAAACAGTGAAAACAGACATGGGTAGCCCCCAAACCTCTAAACATGCATACTAATGAGGGTATGCAGAGAAATAATACACAAAGTTACCATTATAGCACATAGCCATCATAGCCAAACATGCATAACATAACCAGGGTTACACTAAGAATCTCACAAATGCAAACCTTCTGGAACGTCTATGAGCCAGAAACTTTTTTCTGGATAACTAAGGCCTAGGCCTTCACTTCGAAACACAAGTAATAGAGGAACCAGCATCCCCCTTTGCTAGGATGATGTGAGAATTCTTCCACTGGAGCACTACAGAACTGGAAGCAAAAGAGGGCACGATAAAGCCATGTAAATGTCGTATTCAGAAATCCTCTCTATGGATTTCTAAATGGGTGTGTTACTATATCATCATTGGGTAACTGTCAAAGGCAGCACAAAATATTCCAGCAATTGGAAAAGAGGCTACAATATACGAGTAGACACATTAACCCTGGACGTTTTCCTTTGATCCAGAGGACAGAAAAGTCACCAGGAACATCTACACGTTCATTAATGTGCCTTCGATACTGCATATTTAGTTTAGTACTTCCTTAATCAAGTACTAACTAAATGTGCATTACCTAAAGTTACTGTGGAGTAGTGCCGGTGAGTGGCTATTTAGTGATGCTTATTGCACATCAGCCTAATAACACTGTACAGTAGGCTATTAACATGGTTTTTGCTGTGACACACTACTGTGCAGTGTTATTAGGCCAATGTGCAGTAAGTGTCTTGTGTAGGCTCCCCAACCTTTTATCTCTTCTCCAGGTCTCCAAACCCTCTTGGTTGTGTGTTAAGCTATAAAGGGAATGTGTGATAAACTATAAGGTATTTTTTGGCCTGCCTATAGCCCCCAATCTCTATTTCATACAATAATCCAAGCCTCAAGAACAATACCTTTAGAAAGTATATCTCGGTGTTCCTAATTGACTGGAACATTACTCCAGTGCAGATTTTGTGAAATATGGCACTGTGATATTGAAATCTGCGTACTGTTCTGAAATCCAATCTAAGAGAGTGTTTTCTTCCCTCGGTTGTTTTCTTTTGGCTGGAAGAGATGTTACACCTTGGATAAATAATATTTCTGCCTGCATCTCATCAGCTCTCCCTGAGGAGGTGACAGATTTGTGCAGCTTCTTAAAGCACTGCCACAACTGATTTCTGGCTGTTCTACAGGAGGTGTGCAGACGCTTGTGTATATTCCAAATCTGGCAAGGGGCTAGAAGACAGACATTGATAAGCCCTCATCTTTCATTTACTGTGAATTTTAAGCATTGAGGTGGTCCAGAACTACAGCCAAGAATTCTATACCCAGTTCTGCTATTAGCTTCCTTTGTGACACTGGGGTAGTTATACACTGTTACCCCATCTCTGCAGTGGGGAATATTACAAATTACTTCCCTATCTCACAGGGTTATTAGGTTATTTAGCTAATGTTTGCAGAATTTGTTTTTAAAAAATTGGATAAGATTACCATGAATAAATGGGAAATAAAATTTCATATATTGTTCTTGTCTGTGTATGCAGTAGGGCTCACAATAGGATAAACAAAGAAACCTAGTGTCATTTTTGGTTTTACTTTCAGGTTGCTGCAGTGATTTTGCACTTAGAAGTACATTCTTCTAAAAGTTAGAGCACAGGATTTATTAGGTCTATTCATGATGGGTATTAGATAGATTGTTTTTTGTGAGCAGGCCAACAAGAATGTTTAGGCTTAGGAATATGCAAGGCTTCTCCCTAAAAGGGCAATTATGTAGAAAAGGGGTTCAGATAAATGTTTGGTATACACAAAATCCTGTCTTACTGTTAAACTTGCCTAACAACAGAAGAGTCATATCGATGTTACCTCATTTCAAACAGAGTAAAGATTTCCCTAAGCAGTTTGGCGTATGATGAATAATTACCATAAAAGGCACAGAAAACTCCTATTCCAGTTTGTTCACATAAAGCTACTTTGAACTGGCTTCCAACAAAGAAATCCATTCAGACAGCACCTCATTGTAACATATGCCTCAGAGTAAACTGCAGAGAAGTTTTTTTAGCTACAGTATATGGAGTTACAGATGATATTTTTAATGATCGAAATATAAATTACATCTAGTTTAGGAAAAAAATTCTTATCTTCAGAGTCATAGCAATGAGACCAAATTGTCCTTTGGAGCAGGGTTACTTTCTGTTTTTTATGATCAATATCCAAGAAATATAAAAAGTTCCCAGACTGGATATTGTAGGGCGGGGGTGTCAAATTCACCTGGTGCCTGGGCTGATCTGGGTTGCAGGGCTCCTTGTGGGCCAAATCCAGATCTGGTAGTGGCGAAGTGCATGTCAGTGATGGTGCAGGGGTTAATGCAACTGTTTTTGCCCCCTTACTTCCAACACATCTCCCCAGAAGAGTGCCATACCTGGCAGCATCCCCTCCCCCATTTATCTCCTGTCCTTGGGGCAGCTCCTTGGGCTGGATACAGCCCACATGTTGTATGACTCCCCTGTTGTAGGGACATACTCTGTATTCAATAAGCTTAGTGGCTCTTCTGAGACTCATCTAAAATATTTTTGGAAATGAAATAGTTGTAGCTGTGATTGTCTGGGAAAAATGTGAAAAGCAAGGGGTTTTATGTGTTTGTTTGCTTTTGGTGATACCTTTTATTGGACCAACTACAGAGCTGAGGAAGATGTTAAACAAGCTTTCAGGCTCTAAGGTCTAAAAAATACTAGCTAAAGCAGTGCCTTGTATGGAACTCCATGTTTAATTTTTTTTTTAAACAAAAGTTATCTTTTCTTTTTTGCCTACTTAAAAATCTAGACCTATACTGCACAAGTGCTTTACCTTAATTATGTGCTACAGGCCTGAGTCAATGAGGTGTTGCAGACTGGATAAAAAACAGTTCTTACCTCCATAGAATATTATATGCAAATTATTCAAGGTAAAGCTTTGAAGCCTTCATTCATGCTGTGTGAATGGTTAAGCACATTCCCAAAATCTTGGCTCACCTGATCCACAGCACAGCCTGCAAAATATGTCCCCATAATGTTACTAAAATATTGTGGTGGTCTTCACTTGATAAAATAAATTGCACGTGTTTTCAGTTAGTTCTGAATTGTACTTAAGATGCACTTCAATAAAGCATTGTGCATGTTTACATTCCAGTTCCAAATAATACACTAGTTAATATTTCTGGTAACTCTATAAATAAAAAGCAAAGTAATAATTACTTTGTTAAAATGAAAACCTAAAGGGTCTCTTTGTTTTTTGAATTTCGACTATGAAATTGAGGTAATGGCAAATGGCCAGCTTTTGGAGCAGCAGCTAACTTGTACCACATCAGTCCTGGAAAAGATGTCTGTGGAGAAAACTCCTGAACTGGCTGAAAGATACTGAAGAAAATTAAATGTAAGAAGAACTAAATGAAACTCTATGCAACAAGCCATGTATGGTGAAAACATGTAATACGAGGTTAAAGCTTCAGGCTCTGGACAGTTTCACATACAACCAGTTCCTCCCTCCTAGCACTTAACAGCCTTTTGCTCTTTGGTGGTAAAGTCTCAGAATAATAATAGGATTCTGGTGAGATTAAAAATGGCTGCTTTTTTGTTGGTGTGATTAATGTAATGAATCTTTCTTAAACTGGGCACTATAGATGCAAGGTAAGATCTGGAATTCCATGAGACTTAAATGTAGCTTTATAAATGAGAAAGGAAAACAAAATCATTAATCTATGTTAAAATTATTAAGGCTATTAAGATATTATTACCAACTGTAAGAAATCACTTAATATCTGAGAATTATTGATGGGACAGTTAAAGGGTTTCAAATGCCAAAATGCGTGTTTTAAGCTAGTTATTTTCTTATTAAACACTATGGCTCCAACCCTTGCAGCATAGGACATTGGCTATGGTCATCCCCCTGCTTTATGCCAGGTTAGGATGCTCTGCTTTGTGGTTATATGATAGAGTGGCCCTGTGTCTTTCAGTAAAAGGTTAGGCAAGGTTTTGTTTGGGATGGTTTGAATACAGATGATCCTACTTTAGGCAGGGGGTTGGACTAAATGATCTCCAGAGGTCCTTTCCAGCTCTACTTTTGTATGATTCTGTGATTCTTCAGTGCTTCTGTAACACCAGAGTAGTGCACAACAACTTGAACACAGTGGCCACATCCACAAACGATGTGGACATTTGATTCCCCTGGGACAAGTAGTGGTGGCGCACCTGGGGCTGCTGCTACTCACCTCTGGGGAACGCCCATGCCATGCATACTTTGGCACATAGCAAGTTATCCTTGGTGGGGTTGGGGAAGCTGTGGCCAGCACAGGGCTGGCTCCAACAGCATTACCTGGGATCCTCAGGGCCTCCCAGGACTGCAGCAGTGGCAATTTTGCTGTTTGGAGCCTACCCAGTGTGGCTCTGGGTGGCTCAGCTCCACTTTTGACTGGCATGCATTGCCTGTGCATGAGCTGCTCTGATTTTTTTTGTTTCTTTTTTTATTTTGCAGGTTTTTATGACCTCTGCACATCCAGGGGTCAAAAAACCGATTGGGAAAAAACAAAACTGAGCAGCATGTGATGTCTGCGATTGTCTGGATGTGGCCACTGAGGGTATATAGCGATCTTACTTTTACATCAACTTAACTAAAGTTATGTTGATCTAAATGCACATCTGTGCAGATGTTCCAGGTGAGTGGAGAGGGGGGTGGAGTTTAAGTCAGGCCAAAAATGGCAGGCCAGATCTAAGTTAGTTCACCTGAGTAGGTAAATTAATTTAGATTAGGAATGGATTAACCTGATGTATTGAACATCTGTACATGTTCTCATTGCAGCCCTGGGGCTGGGAAAGTCCAGCCACTCAACCCGGCCCAGAGCTATGCTCTTCCTACACAACCTCCTGGCCCCTCCCCTTACCCATCTCTGGACAAACACCTCCCCCGAGGAACCTTCAACCCCCTTCTAGTCCTTTCAGTGTCCCCCAGATTCCCCGCACCCCATGGACTTGCTAGCCCCCACAGTCCTGCCCTCCTCTCCCTTTTACCCCAACTACTTATACCAGATTCCTGGTGTGGCTCCTGGCACTTGTGAATTGCTGTACTGCTGCTGTTTTTCCAGTCTACAGCCACACAGCTTAAAGGAAACTACATCATCATAGACTGATTGTGGCAAACATTTTTATGCACGCTGAGTGAATCCATTTCCTTTAAAATAAGGTAACTGCGTTTTGTTTAACACTGAATTTGCTCCAAGTTGCTATTGACCTATTGTCTTGGTAGAGTTCAGTTAAGGAACTGTTTGGGCTAGTTTCTTTTATTGGTAAAAGCAAAGTTATGACACAAAATTAATATATTCTGCAAACTACTTCTACATTCTGCCTTTCATGTGATAAAAGAAAAAGCAGCAATCTTCTTTCAGAGTTTCCATTTTGTGTTAAGTGCTTACTTGTTTTCTATGTACATGGATAATTGTTTCCATAAGTTTTGATTTCTTAGCAGTTCAAAGTCAAAGTAAGAAAAAAACAGGGTAATTTCTATGTATGTCTCTTCACCATCTCCAGAATACACAGACCTAGTCAAAACTGCTAATAATATACCATGGGAATATTTGAAAAAAATATAAGCTTCTTTTATTTTAATAACAAAAATTAAATGAAAGACGTTTTGCAAATAGTTGTTTCTTGAATAACCAAAATATCTTATAATCATAGAAAATTATAGTTGGAAGGGACCTCAGAAGGTCATCTAGTCCAACCCCCTGCTCAAAGCAAGACCATCCCCAACTAGATCATCCCAGCCAGGCTTTTTCTAGTTGGGTCTTAAATACCTCCAAGGAAGGAGATACCACAGTCTGTCTGGGTAACCTGTTCCTGTGCTTTCCTACCCTTCCTGTGACAGAGTTTGTCCTAGTATCTAACCTAAACCTCCCTTGCTGCGACTTCAGACCATTGTTCCTTGTTCTGTCACCTGCAACCACTGAGAACAGTCCAGGTCCCTCCTCTTCGAAACCCCACTTCGGGTAGTTAGAAGCTGCTATTAGATCCCATCTCAGTATTCTCTTCCACAGACTAAATATGCCCAGTTCCTTCAGCTTCTCTTCAGAAGTCATGTGCCCCAGCCCTCTCCCCATTTTGGTTGCCCGTCACTGGACTCTCTCTAAGTTGTCTACAACCTTTCTGTAGTGGCGGCTCAAAGCAACACAATACTCCAGATATGGACTCATCAGAGCCACGTAGAGGAGAAGAGTCAATCATGGAGCAGTGTTTCAAGGATGCAATTTCTAAGCAGTTGGAGGCAAAGAAGGTGATTAGGAACAGTCAGGATGGATTCACCAAAGGCAAGTCACGCCTGACAAAACTCATTTCTTCTATGATGAGTTGTCTGACTCTGTGGATATAGGGAGACCCAGTGGATGTGATATACCTTGACTTTAGCAAGGCTTTTGATATGGTCTCCCACAATGTTCTTGCAAGCAAGCTATGGAAATACAAGTTGGATGAATGGTCTGTAAGGTGGACAGAAAACTGGCTTGGTCCTTGGGCTTAGAGGGTAGTAATCAATGGCTTGATGTCTAGTTGGCAGCTGATAACAAGTGGCGTGCCCCAGTGATCCCTTCTGGAGCTGGTTTTGTTCAATATTTTCAATGTCTATCTGGAAGATTGGATGAAGAGCACCCTCAGCAAGTTTGCATATGACACCTAACTGGGGGCCATAGTAGATACACTGGAGGCTTGGGCTAGGATTCAGAGACACCTTAACAAATTGGAGGATTGGGCCAAAAGAAATCTCATGAGTTTTAATAACGATAAGTGCAAAGTCCTGTAATTAGCATGAAACCACCCCATGCACCAGTACAGGCTGGGGACTGCCTGCTAAGCAGTCGCTCTGCAGAAAAGGACCTTGGGGTTACAGTGGACAAGAAACTGAATATGAGACAATAGTGTGCCCTTTTTGTGAAGGTGGCTAATGGCATACTGGGCTGCATAAGTAGGAGCATTTCCAGCAGTTAAAGGCTGCTATGAAATCCCCCCAGTCTTCTCACGGGCAGATTAAATAACCTCAGTTCCCTCAAAGCTAGTCATCTCATCATAGAAGTGCAATCAGGTTGGTCAGGCATGACTTGCCCTTGGTGAATCCATGCTGACTGTTCCTAATCACCTGCTTCTCCTCCAAGTGCTTAGAAATGGATTCCTTGAGAAACTTTCATGATTTTTACAGGGACTGAAGTGAGGCTGACCAGTCTGTTGTCCTCAGATCCTTCTTTTTTCCCTTTCTTAAAGACGGGCATTATATTTACCATTTCCCAATCTGGGACCTCTCCTGATTCCCACAGATCACATCAGTCAACTCCCTCAACACCTTTGGGTTAATTGCATGCCGACTCATGGACTTGTGCATACCTAGCTTTTCTAAATAGTCCAACTTGTTCTTTCACCACTGTTGGCTTCTCACCTCCTCCTCCAACTGTGCAGTAGTCCGGAAGCTGACCTTGCCTGTGAAGACCGAGGTAAAAAAAGGCATTGAGCACTTCACACTTTTCTGCATCCTCTGTCACAATGTTCCCTCCCCCATTCAGTAAGGGACCCACGCTTCCCTGATTTTCCTCCTGTTGCTAACATACATATAGAAACCCTTCTTGTTACCCTTCATGTCCCTTGCTAGCTGCAACTCCAATTGTACTTTGGCCTTCCTGATTTCATCCCTGCATTCCTGAGCATACTCTTACACTCCTCCTTCGGCCAAGTGTCCACTTCTTGTAAGCTTCCTTTTTTGTGTGTTAGTTCATTTAAAAATTCCCTCCTAAACCAAGCTGGTCTTCTGTCATACTTCTTGTTCTGCCTGTTCATTGGGATGGTTTCTCCCTGTGGCCTCAGTAAGGTTCATTTAAAGTACAGCCTGCCCTCCTGGACTCCTTTCCCACTCAGACTGGCCTCCCAGGGGGTCCTGCCCATGAGTTCCCTAAAGGAATTGACGCCTGCTTTCCTGAAGTCCAAGGTCCTTACTGTGCTACTCTCCTTCCTTCCATTCATCATGATCCAGAACTCAGTAATCTCGTGGTTGCTTCTGCCCAAGTTGCTATATACTTTTATGCTCCTCACCAAGGGAAGTTTAGGTTGGATATTAGGGAAAACTTACTGTCTCGAAGGGTGATGAGGCTCTGAAACAAGTTACCTAGAGAGGTTACGGAATCTGCATCCTTGGAGGTTTTTAAGGCCTGGCTCAACAAAGCCCTGGCTGGAATGATCTAGTTGGAAATGTCTTCTCTGAGCGGCGGGTCGGATTAAATAACTTCCTGAGGTTCCTTCCAACCCTGATTTTTCTATGATCCTGTTTGTGAACAGTAGGTCAAGAGGAGCAAGATGGATTTAGCTAGATGGATTTTTAAAAATAGAAAATCTTAAAGGTTTTACCAAGATTTGGGGGTTTAGTTTCATATCTTTTTATTAAGAAGTTAAAACACTTAAAAAATATTTATGTACATTTTCCTTTTAATTTAAAAAGACACGTTTTAGTTAAATAAAATTGATAAAAATTTCAATGAGCTCTGAATGTATGCTTTCCCCTAATGTGCTCTTTTACCAGGGAATTTTCCACATTACAGTGAGGGTATTACACAAAGTATCACCCCTGACATCCTGAGTATGGGTGTAATTTGCAAGTTTGACTTCTCCTTTAGAAAAAAACAGAACTCCATTGTGCTCATCCAAAAAAGAATCCTAATGTGCTAGAATATGAATTGATTTAAATGACTTTTCACATCCTCTACCATACATTTGCTGCCTATGAAAAATAATTTATGTGCTGGCAAGCCAAAATGGGAGTGACCTCACTTTAACATTTTTTAAAAGTTCTCTCCTTATGAGAACATAAGATCTTGTCCCATACACGTCTGCTCCATTTTCCAGCTCTTTTATCCTTCTTCCCCTAAATACTAAAGGTCAAAAGTTTTGCATTGCCTCAGTCTTCATTTTTGTAGACTAAACAGATCCATTTCCTTGAACCTTTCCATGATTCATGGAAAAACAAAAACCAAAACTAGATTTCTCAGGATAAGTTTTGGTTCATGGTCATGTTTTCAAAACCTCTTGTCATTTCTGTTCTCCTCTAGACTCTTCCCAGTTTGTCTATATCTTTCTTAAAGTATGGAGCCAAAATCTGGACACAGTAGGCCAGCTTTATTCCTCTTCCTCACAAGCACAAAAAAGAGAGAAATAATTTCCCATCATCCATATGACATTCCAGTTAATAGATCCTAGAATGAGATCTGCCTTCTTTTGCAAGAGCAATACATTATTGACTCATTTTAGGAACCCCAAATCCTTTTCTGCCGACATAGTTATCCTCTCCCGCCCTGCATTTTATACTTAGTATTTGATTTCTGCTTTCTAAGTAACACTTGACACTTGTCTTTATTGAATTCATCCCCATTAAGTTCATCCCATCTCTCTGATTTTCAATATTGTTTCATACTCTAATCTTGCCTGTCTCCTCAGTGCTTGCCTCCCCTTCCAATTTGGTGTCACTCCCAAATTTTACAAGTGCAGTTACCAATAACAAATGACAGCTTTTTTAAAGAATCCATCCTGTTGTTCTACAAATTCAAATCCAACACATGGTTTGATCCAGTCTTGCCTATACAATATTTCATGTTTCTTTCCCTTTCTCAAAAGTCTGCTGCTTCCTTCAGTGCCAAAGATGAACATCATCTGAGGATGAATCTAGTATTAAGTAGTGGGAGGGGGTTGTTTTTTCTTTTTGTTTAGCATCTAAGCTTCATTTGTTGTATGAGTTGGAATACGTGTAGACTGTAGAGGATAAACTAAAGGACTTCAGGAAGGGGAGTTTAACATAACTCCCTCTGCCACAGAGTCCATGTGTGATTCTGGGCAAGTCACTTACATTTAAACTGTCCACAGATGGTCACCAACTGCATGCTCATTTTCTGGATGCCTAATTTCATAGCTTGGCCATTGATTTAGAGAAGTATTGAGCAGTTGGCGCTCTCACTGAACCCAATAAGGGATATGCTTTGTATAAAGTATTCTAACATGTGAAGTGCTCTAAACAAATAAGCATCCCTACCCCTAAAAAAACCACCCAGAAAACCCCACTTTGTGTAATTAAAAAAAACAAAAACAGAAATTCTATCATGTGGCACTGCAGTCCATCAGCCATCCTACAAACATAATGTCTGCTGCCCGCATCTCTGCCATACGAGCTACTAGAATAGCTGATAGCAGCATTAGTCAGCCTCCATGGTGACACATGCTAAAAGAAGGGGTTAACTGAGTAAGCAGAAAAGGATTTGGGGTTTCTAATACCTGCTGTCAGCAGAGGAAAGATAAGACACAGGGGCTCTATTCCTATTTCTAGAGGTGGGCGGGTATAATCTAGTGGGCAGACTTTTTCCTCTTCCCTCAAATTTTAGCTTATATTGCCCCATCCCCTCCAACCTATTCCTGTCCTAGTCCTGCCTCTTCTCATCTTTGGCTCCTTGTCCCAGGCCCATTCTCTTTACCTAAACAGGCTTCTAAGATTAGTCCCAATTTCCTTTTTCAGGCATTTCTAGTCTGCCACTTGAAGCTCATTTTTTATTTCCAGTCATGTACCAATCCAAGTTTCTTCTCCTCATAAACAGTTATAAATCAACACTCAGTCTCATCCCAGATTCTTCCTTCCAATTCCAGATCCTAGTCCAGAGTCTCATTGCCTAACCAATCCAAATGCCATTCTCATGTTCGGATCTCTTTTCCCCTGTTGTCTTGTGGGGTCAGGCCAACTCTCAGGATCTCAATATTGTGCTGTTAGACAGGAGGGTGTGACACAATTGCACATATACAAACACACAAATCAATTAGGTGCATACACACACACTTCAAATCAGGCATGTACACATCCAAACCAGCCAGGCACGCACATACCTATCACCAGGTCAAGCACCTATGCATTATACACACCAAAAGTTAGACAAAAATCAATTGTCAATACCCACACACTCAGCACACACACACAGATTACAAATTCATATATCATGCACACAATGATATATATATGTACACACATACCCCCCATCTACACATACACACAGGTAAGTTCCTAACTTGGATGGCACAGTATGTATATGTATGTTTGGGGTACCTGGGGAAGGGGAAAGTTAAGGTGAGAAAGAGAGAGAGTGTGTTAAACTGTAGGCAGTGAAAGTCACCAGAACCGGGATTAGAACCAGCAGACTAGAGACAAGCTGGCTAAGGAATTGAGGCTTGGGATTACTTAAGATCAAGTGGCCCCAGGGTTACTTGAGGTCACTGGTGCAAGGGAAAAAACCCAGTGCAAGGAAGAGACAGCCAGGAAAGAGAGAGGGGCGGAAATCTGGGATCTTGAGGCTGGGAACTGAGGCAGACAGCTGGGTGGGGGGGGGCAGGTAACTGATGGCAAGGAGGAGACAGCCAGGAAAGAAACCTGGGAGATCCAGGGAAAAGGAAAAGGCAGTGGGGATAAGACAGTGGCAAAGAAACAGGGGGTTTGGAGGCAGAGAAGAGCTCAGGACAGGTGTTGGACATGGCAGTGAGCCAGAAGCAGGAGAGGGAGAAATGAGACAGACGTTAGAGGGGCAGGGAGCAGAGATTGGAGCAGGGCCAGAACCGTAGTAAGGCAAAACCCAACTCAGGGGTCCAAATTACAGTTTCATTTAACAGACAACACACTACACAGCCCCGTGAAGTTGTTGGTTCACACACACACATACACACACATGCATGCACAATGGCAGCAGGAGAAAGAGACTCAGTAGAAGGGCTTGAGTCCACATAGGGAAGAGAAACAGAGTCCAAGTCCTTGGTTGAAGAGGGGTGGGGGTGATAGCTACCTATCCAGGCTGGAAAGGGGTCTTTGTCCAGCAGGTGTTGTCCAGAGGGGGGTCGCCTTCAGGGCCTCTGGGTGCATAGGTGGTGTGGCGTGGTGCTGGTCCAGATGGAGAGGGCGTCCCAAGGAGTCAGTCTTCATTACCCTTTTTTATGGGGCAGACTCCCTATCATCTCCTATAGGAGGGCCTGTCCAGGCAATGTCAGTTCTGTCCCAGAGGGCTCCAGGTTGGCACAATGGTGGGTTGCCTCATCTTTTATTTCTTGAATGCTGAGGGTGGTTCCAAGGGCTGGGTCTTTGGTCCCAGTATTGGTGTTGATGGTTTGGTCATTAAGAGGGAGCTGTTTTTAGAACTACTGCTATTGTCTCTCAAGCACCCTCATTCATCCCATTCACTCAGAAACCAGGTTACATAGGAGGGGTAGGTGTGAGTCACGAGTTACACAACCGGGCCTGGGGACAGGATAGAGACTTAACAAACAAAATGGAAACTTGACATGACTTATGCTAACTTACATATGTAGGCCTAAATCATATAGTATCAGTAAAAGAGTAATATAAAACAGTAAAAATCAATATAAGCATAATAATTATACAATATAAAGAAGGAGAAAAAACAAAACAAATACAACTTGCTACCAAAATAAAATGCTGAAGCTTATCCTATGTCTTAGCTCACTTATACTTATCTATAGGGAATATAGAGGGAAAGAACAAGTCAGAAGTGGTAGGGGAAGTGGAGGGAATACATTTTAAAATTAAAAAAAAAAACAAAATACTGGGGGTTTTGCTACACTCCCATGCCCATATGTTTCCAATACATGTCCCCTGTCTTCTGATCCAGACTCAGCCTCCTGTTTCCCTTTGTCCTTGTCCCATTTTCTTAGCTCCATTGCTTAGTCTGTGTGATATATTCCTCTTTTTCATGCCTATCCCTTCATACAAGTGCCAGCTTTTGCCCCTTATTAGGTCACTCAGTCTCCCCATAAAGATCTGTTATTAAAATATTATCTCACCAGGTAAGTCAGTCATTCCCAGTCTACCTCCTTGTTTTCCTCCTTGGTTTATGCCCATCTCTCCACCTGCACATATCCTAGTCTCTTTGCCCAACCACTATCTTCACTTTTCTTATTCCAGCTTCCAGCTTCCCAGCTCAACCAGTTCCACACTCTCCTTTCTTACTCCATCCCCCAGTCTTCTCCTCCGGTTCTAGCATTTTCTATCCCAGTCCCAACTATAGTTTATTCCTCTTCCATTTCCAGCTTCACTAGGATTTTTATTCAAACCACTCCCTTCCCTTACATGTGACCTTTTTTATGCTCTTTGAATTTGATGAATCCATCCTCCACTAAGTGCCTAAGTGCCTGTAGGAGGGTTCCTGAAAGCATAGGAGAGAAAGGATAACTGTTACCATTAGAGGGAAATCTTGCTTCACCATGTAACCTTTGCTTGAGCATGATCAGACACTTGGCAAGCATGGGAACTGGGTTGAGATGTAACATACTCACTGTGGGAGATGCAGGGAGATAGGACTTGTCGTTTAATTAAGGTGGAATATTCAAGTATTTTTCTTGCTATGATCAAATCAGTTTTTATCAAACATAAAGAGACATTTACAAATATTTATAAATTGGCCAGATTTAGATCGATTTTTACATTTATAGTAAAGACATATATCTTTGAGACATAATTTCACTCCATTTCAATGTAGATACACTTCCTCCAAAACACTGGAATGCTACAAAATGTTAAAACAAATAACAATAGGATATTATGTATGGAAAAAAACAATATACTTTCTCCGAGATTTGTTCTAGGAAGCAAATGAACCATTCTGCTCAGAGTGAGATAAGTTCATCCTAAATTAGGAATACATCATATTTAAAAAAAAATCAACCTAAATAATTAAAATATGGCAATCTAATACATAGCTAAAAGAGTGCCTTACAATAGGATGTGTAAAGAAAATTAGTAATGGAGGCTGTGTCTATATGTGCACTTTAATGAGCAAGAGCCTATTTTACTGCACATTAAAATGTCATGTAAAAAACTGTGCAAACATGCTAATGCACAGTAGGCTACAGCACATGAAGCATCACTAAAAACATGCACCATCACTACTGCACATTAGGGCAGCCTAATGTGCATTTATTTAGTACCTCACATTGGAAATGCATCTACACAAGACACTTGACTGCCCAGTAGCATAGTTTACTGCACAGTAAGCATCTGTGACTACACATGCACATGCTGACTGTGAAGTAAGAATCACTACACATGAGTAAATTTGCTAGTGAATAGTTACTGTGGAGTAATGCATGTGTAGATGCAAGAGCCACTGCCTGCTGTCCCCAGGCTCTGTATGCTGGAAAAGTGGCTGGCCAGGAAGCAGGGCTGCCTTTAAAAAATGGCTGCTGGCTGGCTGCAGGCTGCAGCTGGTGCTGGAGTCTTGAGTTCCCCCTGGTGGTAGCAGGGACCCACTGCAGGGCCCCAGGAAGCAGGAGCAACAAATCTTCTCCCACATCCCTGCATGTGTAGACACCTTCCTGGGAACATCTACTCACAAGTTGTTTCCTCACAAGCAAACTGAGCTTGGATCAATGCATGCGTAGGCATGTCCTGGAGGTACTAAATTAAATGTGCATTAGGAAAAGCACATTAATGTGTGTGTAGATGTGCCCATACAGCCCTACCAGACCCACCTATAACAACTATAGAGTGCTCTCAAGAAATTATTGGGACAAACAAGGGTAGGAACACTTGATATACTATAAACAACTTCGTTATCAGAAAGACACTACTCCCTGAAAAAGAGGTGAAGGAATTTTCATGAGGTTGGAGGAATAAGAAGAGTTAAGTAATTGGAGCTTGGATCAGTGATGGTTAAGGAAGTAATAATGGAATGTTGCAAAGAAAGAGATTAAGTTTTAGTAAGAAAAGTACAATAAGACAATATTTATACAAAATAAAATAACATCCCACAAAAAAAGTCATGCTTGAGGAGTATGATATCCAGCCTAATTGTTTACTTGCCTAATTTATCCCAGTATGTCAACTTAGATATTCATTACACAAAATAAATATGTATATTTTCACCATAGGAAGGAGCCACAAAACATTTTAAGTTTCCAAAATAAGTTTCTTCATCTCTTTGGACCTTTGACACAAGTTGTGCTCCATAGGTTATGATTAGGGCCTGGTATTAATCACAGGCCCAGCTTGCGAATATTGTGGCCTGATCATACCGGAGGCTGGTATTTTTGCAACATGCCTGCCATGACCCCTGACTGACTGAGGGGGCAGGTTTACGGCCATCTGGCTGCCTGAGTCTGGTCCCCAGTGCCAAGCTAGGGGCAGAGATCAGGAGTGTCCAGCAGGGAGTGGGGGGATAATGGGTTGCAAGGTGGGGGCAGAGACTGGAGCACAGGTGGCATCACTCACACTGAGGGGGCAATTGCCCCTCAGCCTTGCCCACCACTGCCCCCAGCTCTGCTTGCATCCAGGGGGCTGCTGCTCCCCAACCTTACCTGCTGTTACCCCCACCCCTCTCCCCGGCTCTGCTCCACATACTGGAGCCTTGCTGGGGCAAGCAGTGAGCGCTTCCCTCCCACTGCTGGCCTGGCCCTGCCTGGTGGTGCACCACCACTACTGCCCCAGCAAGGAGCCACATCTGACTGGTTAGTCTATAAAGTGCAAATCTCCCTGCCTTCTGTTAAACATATGATATGGCTTACTTAAGCTAGAAGCTAGACTCAAATTTCAAATGGGCATAGGATTTGTTCCACTTTAGAGGTTCCATTTACGTTTCATTATTCTCATAAGACAAAGTTGAGCTCATTCAGTTAATTTTACTTGTAAACAGGGGCTACCTTGAACTTTAGGGCATTAAAAATAAGGGTATTATTTACTGAGTTTTAGAAACTCTGGAAGTTTTATTATCCTTTCTCCTTTTTAATTTTTAGTAAAGGTTTCGAGCTAACTCTTAGATTTAAGATTTCCTACAGCTATCAGCTTGCAGGCACAGTGGAAAGCAAAATAATTATTGGGTGTTATCCATTAAGAGGAATTCGAATGGCAACTGTTAACAATCTGTGACACCAGGGTAGTTATGCTTTTTTTTCTTGGGTCATAAAAAATACTCACAGTTACCACAAAGCTTCATTCACTTTCAATGTGATAGTTTACACATGTGAGAGTTTATTTTACAAGCAAAATCTGCATGTAAGCTGTAAAGTGCCTGAATGCTTGGATTACAAAAGGGAAAAAAATAAACAACTGCAATTAAAGGATCAAAAAACTAGAGTCTTACCTCTATTATATCATGCAACTTTATTTTCTTAAGAACACTTCAGAGTAAAATTATGACAAATTAAGGGTCTTAATCCCTTCTGGAATGACGGAGGACACACGGGTATTCTAGTGAATAAAAACAGTGTTAACAATTTGATTATAGAAACTTTATTTTGGGAAATCTCTCCAGGGCAGTTTTAAACCTCCTAAAGAAAAGTTTAACCAATGAAATCACTTGTTTGATTCAATTACTCATTATTTCATTTTCCAAATGAAGTATTCTCTCTGGGTTTCTCATATTTCATATGAATATATCTTGATATATTATGTATCTAAAATTTTGGCCAAAGTGAACTAATTTTTTTTAAGAACAGATCAATCTTTGGGATGTTATTTAGGCCATAAATAAAAACAATATTATAACAAGGAACAGAAACAAGTGTGTACTAACTTGGTTGCTAATTCCTCAGTTCAGTAGGCATTCATGTCATTTTCACCATAAAAGTAGACATACATACTACACACACACACACAAGCATGATAGCTCACAATATACCCCTGCAGGGTTCAGACGGTGCTATTTGACTAGTGAAAGGTATCCAAAAGATTTTGCTTCCCATTCCCATGAACTCAACATGAAGATTCAGTTCAAGAACCTATTGGGAGCCTAACCCTGTGGTGTTTACAGTCCTGAAGCTATTTGTTCAAGTCAACAACACATGTGCTAATACATATTGTCATTGAATGTTACCAGTTGTTACAGTTTCAGTGAGTCTATTCATTTTTAAGATGTTGCCATGTATCCAACTCTCCTAAGAAGACAGGTAGCACTTACATGGCTACACGTAAGCAGGTAAGTGGTATTCTGAATCACTAACAAGATTTTTAGATTCTACACTACCTCCTGTGCAACTCAGCTTCACTGTGGCCCTCACTCTCTGTAATGATCCCACTCCCCCCAAGGAATATACATGATCAATTTAACTCCCCCCCACAAATATTAATCACAGAAAAAAAAACAGAACTGGAAACTGCTCAACTCTGAAGAAGGCACCTCCTTCCAGTTAGCTGATTCATTATGCCACTTGCTTGGATAGTAGGAAAATCAGGTCTTAACGCCCCTCCCATCATAGAGAGCTTGAATCTCCAGCTCCCACTTCCCAGCACTTCACAAGTAAGTGCACTATCCATCAGGTCATGGCCACAGCAGCTGTAATGGGCACCCTCTCCAACTGAAGTTGGTCCCCTTGGCAGCCAAGAAGGGAACATACGTGGCACCATGTAAGCAAGCCAGTGAAAGATAATTAGCACCAGAAGGAGGGCAAGCCTGAAGGAGTATAGCTTAAAGGAATGGGCATGGTCCTGAAAGTCAGAGGCCGTATCCCACAATAAGGTAAATGTTATCCCACTCCTGTTTCTCCAGTATATCCAGTCACTATTAAATGGAGAAATACGATAGGGGTTAACTCTCCTGCTTCTCCTAAATGTACAACACCAAAATAAAGTTTGCACTTGACTGAATACTGTCTCAGTGCTGATTTTGTGGGAAGAGTGCCACCTACTGAACTATCATCACTGTTTTCTGTATCACCTGACCTATTTTTCTACAAAACAGATTTCAAGCCGGCTTTTTTAGGTGGGAAACTTAGGAAACTTACCAATGTCACGTTACCCTTTCTTCCCTACTATTATGTGTCACATTCACTCATGTTTTATCTTAAAATAGACTATGGACGCCCTATGTGGAAGACCCACGTACTGTTGGCATTAGGACAGTGTAGTTGGTGTCTGATCCAACTGTGCCATCTGAATATTAGTGGAATATACAAAATAAAATAGTAGCATAAAATAGTTGCCAGGATTTAAATGTGAAGAAAATATGTTGGAGGAATTGATCGTCACTTAATTGAATTCATCATTCCAAGGAAAGGAAAGAACAAGAACAGCAAACCAATGACACTTGCATACTGAGAGGAATAATTTGGATCTTGTGCCTTGGCAAACTAAAAGGAAAAAGGAGTCCAAGAGTTGGCAGTTCCTAAAAGGCACAACAGCAGAGGGGTCAACATCAATCTATTCCAATGCAGAGGAAGAATATGAATCACATGAAATCAATGTGGCTACATATAAGGAGGTTTTTAGCCATCTGAAATTAAAAAGAGATTCATACATGCAAGGATAGCTCACTGAGGAAATAGAGGAAAAAACAGTATGAAGACTGGAGGAGTTCAAGAATAGGTTGGACAGCCACTAATGGAGGAAGATCCAGGCGTAGCTATACCTATGTTCTCCCATGGGTATATACCATGCTTCTGGGCTTGGCTGGTTGTGCGCACCCCCATTCTTTTTCTTTTATATGCATCAAGGGGTGCATTTACACATGCCCCTATGGCACCGTTGTTACTGGGCTGTCATTTAGTACTTCCTTTAGGTGGCACAGGGTTATTTTTAGCCACTACATTGCCATAGTGATGCACTATAGAGAGGGAGTACATCACTACGGCAGCGTAGATGCGGAGTCATGGTTCATGCCTACTGACACTACATCACTGTAGTTTGCTGCTATGACAATATACCGTCTCATGTAGATGCACCCAGGGTGCTTTTAAGCCTCTCTAGAGGCATCGGGTGTTGGCTACAGCTAAGGCCAGGGGCTTCAACTGGAGTGTACCAATTCTTCTGCTAGGAGCAAAGCCAGAGGTTGTTAGCAAAAAGGTCTTGTCCCTCCACTCAGGGTCAGACCGATTGCCATATTTCAGGTCAGGAAGGAATTTTACCCAATGGTCAGATTGGTATGGACTGCAGGGGCAGGGGGAGGCCAGGTGGGTTGCCTTCGTCTGTGGTGAAGGATGAAGCCATCTACCTAGGACCTCTTAAGTATATACTGACAACGCTCTGTATAAGCAGGATATTGGTTCCTCTGCTTTACCTGTGGCAGGTTAGGGTATTAGGTCTGTGTTGCATCAAGTACAAAGTAGTCTTATATAGAGTTTAGATTATGGATTGTTTAGGGTGGTTTCAATACGGATGACTTTGTCTAGTCCAGAAGGTTGGACTAGGTGACCACTGAAGGTCCCTTCCAGCCCTACTTTTCTATGGGAAAAAAAACCCAGAAAGGTAATGTGAAAAATGAGTTACTACTAGAGTTGCTAAAGACAACAAAAGGAGTTCTTCAGCCCCCTCACCACATGTAACCACAAACTGTAACCAGACAACTAGCCACATTAATGAAACAAAGTTGAAGTACTATATATCACAATTAAAAAAATGTCAGAAAATTTTTATCTATTTTGGATGAATTTAAGTCAATGGGTCACAAGGTACTGAAGAAGTCGGGTGAAGAAGTCTCAGAGCTACTGAAAATAATATTCACAACCACATGGCAGGCCAGTACTAGGAGAAGGATGACATAATATCTATCTTTAAAAAGACAGAAAGGGGACGTGGAGACAGTGAACTAGAGTCAAGTCAGCCTGATTTCAATAACTGTGGAAAACAAGAGCAAATTACAACGTATTCAATTTGTAAGTATAAATTAAGTGATGATCACAAGCTGCCAAAATGCTGGGTGTTTTTTTTTAAATCGTGCCAAACAATTTGATTTCCTTTCCTTTTTTTTTTTAAATTTCTGACAGAGTAAACAGTTTGATAAATAAAGGGGATGAAATCAAGCACAAGTGTGTTGACATAGTGCCACATGGCATTCCTATAAGCAGGGACATTTGAAGTCCAACAGAAAGCAGGGTAGATTTGCATCTTGTAGACTAGATAAATCAGAGATGTATAGCAGATCAAATACTGAAGTGGGATGCCTCGCAATCCTTCCAGGGATGCCGAGAGGTGCCACATCATTCTAGCAGTTAGGTGTGCAAACATGATTTGCAAGATAACCCCGAGATATCACATAGGAATCCACAGTGTCAAAAACATCGTGGCCTGCTGTTGTTTTTCTGAGTTCTTTGTACAGAAAGTATTACTTTTGTGTAGTTAAAAAAAAAGGAAAAGCTCAGACCTGGCCTTTTCCAAGACCTATTTTGAATCTAAGGGGGCTCAAAAAGGTTGAGAACTACTGGTCTGTGAAGTGCAAATCCACCCTGCATTATCTTAAGTAGTCATTAGTTGGCTGCATAACTGGTTAAGAAACTTTGAGCAGAGTCAAAATGATAGATCTCAAGTTGGTGCAGATGGGTCTGGGTTTGGTGCTCTTTATTATTTTTATTAGTGACTGGGATGCAGTAACTGGAATACAGACAGGGTATACTGATCAAATTTGTAAGCAACACAAAACTGTGAGGTGCTAAAAATCTTTTGGAGGACCAGACTAACATACAAAATGGATTTTAATAATCTGAAAACAGCTGATGGAAAGTCAACCAAGGCTTTAGATGCTACAAAAAAAGGTACAAAAATAAATTCATGAATACAGAATGGTAGAAAACTACCTGATATGAATCAGCAGTGTGATGCAACAGATACACTGACTTTAGGAACAGGTTTTGCATGTGTCCTGGGACAGATTGTGCCTGCGTTTATTCCAAACAAGAAATGTCCAAGGGTTGACATGTACACACACTATACTTCTAATCAGGATTAGTGAGTGGCTAAATGTACTCCTGCCCTTCTGCCATTGATTCAATTGTGCAGTCCTGGGACAGCTACTGAGATGTTCATTTTCCCAGGACAAACTGGTAGCACTTCTTAACCTATAAACCTTTTAAGGCTTTGTCTTAGGGATAATGGTCATGGATATCTGAAAAATTGTACTTCAACATGGGATAATTTCTCCCAAGTCAAACGTGACATCGGTTTGTAACCTAAGACACACTGGGCATGTCTGGACATGCATTTGATCTGAGATCGGTTTATTTGTAAGTAAACTACTTGTGAGTAAACGGTCATGGGAAGGTGCCTACACATGTACAGAGGTGGCAGGAGATTTTCTGCTCTTAGCAGCAAAGTGGATCCACTTCCTGAGGCCCTACAATGATCCCCTGCTGCCACCACGGGGGAGCCTGAGGCTCTGGCTGCAGCTGCCAGCAGCCAAAAGCCATCTTGAAAAGACAGCCCTGCTTTCTGCTGCCAGACCAACCACTTCCCTGACCAGGAGCAGCATGCATGGCATGGGCACAGCACATGACAGCTCTCTCTTTGCTGCCTCTGCCTCTCTGCTATGGCTACTTCAGCCCCTGCTCCTGGCAGCAACATCCAGCACCCTGAGATCCTGCTGGCCACTGTGCTACCCCTGATGGCCTGCTGTGCAAACTACTGGCTGGTCTACAGCTATCTGGACCCTTCCAGCTCCCCCACAAGCTTTGACCATCTGCCCAGCTGCCATCCCTGACAACAGGCTGCTGGATGCCACAGACGGGGCCACCCTCACCATCCTGGGCCTCCAGCCTCACCACCTCTGGGCCTGCCAGGCCAGCTAGGATTGGGATTATTAGCAGTGGCTGCAGGCATTCTGGATGACCCAGGCCACCTTCTGAGGCCTCCTGGGACAGCTCCACCCACACCTGGACTGGCGGGACACCAAAATGTGTTCACCTCTCTGCATGGACACCCGACTGGCCCTCAACCTGCTCAGACTGGACATGCTTGCCAGCCTCTGTTATGTGGACTATCTTTTTGGGGTGGGCAAGACCACTGCCAGGGAGGCTATTCTGACGGGTCTACAGCTGCACCCTCCAAGACATCTGGGCACATCATGCTCTGGGTGCATGACCCCTTGGTGGTGGCGGGGGGAGGGGTCCTATGCCCTGGAATTCTCCCAGTGCATTAGGATCCTAGCCAGGACCCACATCCTGGCCAGGCCTTGTGGGAGAGCTGCGAAGTGTAAAGTGCTCCATCTGGGGAAGAAAAATCCACAACAAATGTACAGGCTCATTGGTGCTATGCTAGCTAGCACCATGTCCAAAAGGGACCTGGGGGTCATAATTGACCGTAACATGAATATGAACCACCAGTGTGATGCTACAGTTAGCAGAGCAAACAGTACACTGGCATGCATCAATCGATGCATCTCAAGAAAAACTAAGGAAGTTATTCTCCCTCTCTACTTGGTGAGGCCGCAACTGGAGCACTGTGTCCAGTTCTGGGCACCACACTTTAAGAAGCATGTGGAGAAGCTTGAGAGAGTTCAGAGAAGAGCCACTCGTATGATTAGAGGTCTGAAGAGCAAGACTTATAAGGAAAGGCTGACAGATAAGGGATTGTTTGGCCTAGAAAAGAGAAGACTTTGGGGGGATTTGGTGACAGCTTACAGATATATCAGTGGAGAGCATCAGGGGCTAGGTGAACAACTATTCACCAAAGCACTCCAGGGGAAAACCAGGAGCAACAGTCATAAGCTCCTGTAAGAAGGTTTCAGACAGTATATAAGGAAAAACTTCTTTATGGTTCATGTGACCGTCTGGAATAGACTCGCAGTGGTGGTGGTGCAGGCATCTAACCTGGAGATCTTCAAAAGGAGATGGGATGCGTACCTTTCTGGGGCTATCTGACCCCAGCAGCCTTTCCTGTCCAGAGCAGGGGGGCTGGATCCAACGATCTCATAAGATCCCTTCCAGCCCTAAATTTCTGTGAATCTGTGAGTCCCTGTCATTTACCTGCCCCCCGGCAACCACCTCTACTATAGCTGGAGGGGCTTTCACTTGGTTGTGCTCCAGGCTACCACTGCCCACTGCCACATGCACTTCTCAAGCTTCACAGCACCTTCATGAATGTGAGTGCTGGCTGGGGAGGCAGTTTCCATGATGCCCATGTGTTTCACAACTCCACCCTGCCAGCCCTGGTATAGAGTGGTTGCTTCACACCAGGGGTGCCAGCTGGGTGCTGTGATGGTCCCACCCCTCCTCACTGGGGACCCCCCTACCCACTTCTGCCCTGGCTCATGCAGCCCTACACAGGCCATCTGGACCACCACCAGGTCCACTTTAACTGGTGCCTGGGCCAAACTCGTACTCCGGTACAGCGTGCCTTTAGCTGCCTCAAGGGATGCTGGCAGACCCTCACCACCGACCTCAAGTTTGCTAAGGACAACCTCCCCTGTGTGATTATCACAGCCTGCATGCTGTATAACATGTGTGAGGCCTGGGGTGAGCTCTTCTGTGAGGCCTAGGCAGAGAAGGCACAGCAAGTGAAGGACACCTGGCAGCGGGAGCACCACCTGTGATGGCAGCAACAGGACATCCACTGCTGAGGGCCCACGTAAGCTGCACACCACCCTCCCCACCCCCGCGCTAGTGCTGCACCCCAAGAATTCTCCTGGTGCACGTGTCATGGGTGCTGTGCAAGGAGCTATTTGAGTGAATCAAGGGGTGCCCGACCCACTATGCCCTGCTGCTTCTGATTGCCATGATAGCCTGGGTACACCTGCATAACTGCCATGGGGCCCTGAGCTTCTACTTCATAGGAGGCAAGTCTGGGCAGCCCCACAACCCTCATCACCACCTGGAGGGCTACCTGTGGCTATGCAACATGTTTCTGCCCCCCACTGTCAAGGAGGACATCACCGCTGGCATTGATGCACTCCTCAATGTGTGAGAGGCATGTGCCCTCCTAGGTGAGCGGGGGGCACAGGCTACTAAATAAAGTTTTACATTGTCTCCTGCCTCCCTGTGTGCTGTTGCAGGGGAACCCAGGGGCTATGGGAGTGCAGCCAGACAGGGGGGCAGAGGAAGGAGCCAGAGGCAGAGGCCAGGACTAGGGCAGGGGCAAGAGCAGGGGCAGGGGCAAGGACAGGGATGGGGGGGGAGTGGGGAGGTCCCTCCCCCCATATGGAGCTCACCATGTAGTTGCGGCTAGCATAGTTGGAGGCTCTACATGATCCCGGCTGGCAGCAATGGCATGCACTTCCAGGCAGTGTTCTCAGACAGTGGGGTGTGACATGCAGGTACCCAGTCAGGGTGCCCCCCCAAAAGGAGCTGGTGCTGCTGGTGGCCAGCAGTGGCATGGCCAATGTGTCTCATGGCTGGGACTGTGGAGATGTCAGGGCTGGTGGAGGCTGTTGGTGGGGAGCTTGGCAGGATGGGCTTCTGACACCCTGAGGGGCCATGTCACCACAGGTTCCAGGCTGGGGCAGGAGCTTAGGCAGGCCACCTATGCTGCTGTACACAGCACGGCAGTGGCCTGGGTCCAGAAGTGCAAAGATCTCTGTCAGTTGCCACATAAAATGCATGGACTTGCCGGTACTCCCTGACCAACAATTGTGGTCAGTGATGGTGACCCACTGTGCCCGCAAGGCCTTGGCCTTTATGCAGCACTACCACACCAACCAGTTGTGCCCATGCTCCTGTATCCTGCTTGGCAGTCATCATACACATAGGAGTTGGAGCACCCACCCTGCATTAACTGGTGCTGCAGCTCCACCTTGCCCCATGCCATGAGGTCATCTGTCTCCTCCTGTAACCAGTTGGGACCTTGGGTGGCAGCCAATGGTGTAGGTGATGATGAGGCCATTGGGAATCCAGTACCAACTCTCCAGACCTCCACGTGTTTGTCCCTGTGCTGCCAGGCCTGGGCAGCTGCCTCCAGCACACAGCTCAGGAGCATGGCACTGGGAGCCACAGAGCAAGGCAATGCCCCACAGCAACTGCACACTCCTGGCAAGATGCTGGGGGTCAGCTGGGGACAGCTAGAGCTGGGCCCAGTGACCAAGAGTTACCTGTAGCTGCGTCTGGGTGCTGACAGGCATGACAGGAGCCTGGGACAGCCTGCAGGCCTAGATGGCATGGTCTTGGCAGGGATGTGGTACTGGGCTGGCATACAGCAGCACCAGGGTGTGACCAGGCTGGTGTGGCTGGCCTATAGCCTGCCTAGGGGCATATAGGGGCCTGGAGTGGCCTCAGGCTTTCTGCACATGTGCCCCGAATGCCTGCAGGCTTTTAAAGGCCTAAGGCAGGAGAGGCTCCCAACCCTGCTTCCCTGGAGCTAGCCTCAGGGTGACCCCATAGTGGAAGGGCTGACTGGAAGCAAATCTGCTCCCAGTTGGTATCTATAGGGAGTGATGGACTGACGAAGGGGGCGGGGGGGAGGAGAGGGGAGGGGAAGGGGGCTATGGCCCAGCTGGGTCCTTCAGAGTTTTTATTGCACAACATGACCAGGCCCAACCTGTCCTATCTGCAAAACCTGCAAAACCTGTGGCAGTAGGGGGCTTCACAGCCAGTGGCGGCGGCCACGTTTGTTGTGTAATCCACCTGCTGGCCCCATTGGTTGGGTGCTTAGTTACCTTCTGGCTGGAAATTCCAGCCTCTACCTCTCCCCCTGCGTCTAGTGTGCCAGGACTTTCATTTTCTTCCCGGCCAAAACAGGTAACCAAGCAGGGTCAGGAGACTAAATATTGCTACAAGAAGAGGGAGGGGAGGAGGATGGGGGCACAAATTCAAGCATCAGCCCCTGGGTGCCGGAGACCCATGGTATGTCACTGTCTATAAGTGGTTACTGGACACTAACTACTCACAAGTAAATTTGCTACTTGCATTTTCAGGTAGGAAATTTGTTCACAAGTAGCATCATTTACTGCTCAGTAAACATGTGCACATGCAGACATGCATGCTTACTGTGCTGCAAACTATGCTACTGTGCAGTATAACGTCTAATGTAGATGCACCACTGTCTGCAAGACAAAGGGCTTGATAGCACAACTCTTCTTGTCGCTAGTTAGGCCTTCGCTGAATTATTACATCCAATTTCATAGTTTCATAGTTTCTAGGGTCGGAAGGGACCTGAGTAGATCATCTAGTCCGACCCCTGCCATGGCAGGAAAGAGTACTGGGGTCAAACGACCTCAGCAAGGTGTTCATCTAACCTCCTCTTAAACACCCCCAGGGTAGGAGCCTGCACCACTTCTCTTGGAAGTTGGTTCCAGACCCTAGCTGCCCTGACCATGAAGTAGCACCTCCTGATATCTAGCCTAAATCTACCCTCTGCCAGCTTGTGACCGTTATTCCTGGTCACTCCTGGCAGTGCTCAGGGGAACAGGGACTCCCCCAATGCCTACTGGTCCCCCCTGACTAGTTTATAACAGGCCACGAGATCCCCCCTCAGCCTTCTCTTGTGGAGGCTGAACAGGTTCAGGTCCCGTAGCCTCTCCTCATAGAGGCTTCCCTGCTGCCCCCTAATCATGCGACTGGCCCTCCTCTGGACCCTCTCCATGCTCTCCACGCTCTTGAAGTGCGGTGCCCAGAACTGGACACAGTACTCCAGCTGTGGCCTGACCAGTGCTGCATAGAGGGGGAGGATCACCTCTTTGGACCTGCTTGAGATGCATCTGCAGATGCAGGACAAGGTGCGGTTGGCCTTCCTGACTGCCTCCCCACACTGCCGCCCCATGTTCATCTTGGAGTCAGTGATGACCCCAAGATCCTTTTCTGCCTCCGTGCTGACAAGAAGGGAGTTCCCTAACCTGTAGGTATGGTGCCGGTTGTTCCTCCCCAGGTGCATCACTTTGCACTTGTCTGTGTTGAATCCCATCCTATTCTCATCCGCCCACCCCTGTAACCCGTCTAGGTCTGATTGTAGCCTGTTGCATCCTTCCAGTGTGCCCACGTCCCCCCACATCTTAGTGTCATCAGCAATGACAATTTAGAATATCACAATTTAAAGGAGCATGTACAAAAAACTGGAGAACAGTAAAGATGATACAAGGATTAGAATTTGCATAATATGGAGCAAGGGTTAAAAGAGACAAGTGTGTTTAGTTAGCAGGAAAGGCGATTACAGCAGGGCACAGTATCATTTTTCCTGTATTTGAAAAGCAGCCATAAAAAAATAAAGAAAAATTGTTGTTCTTTGACACAGAGGACAGGCCAAGAGAACATGTTTCCAGTACAGGAAAGGAGATTTAGATTAAATTTCAGGAAAAGCTTCTAAACTTCAGAAACAATAGGACAATGGAACAAGCCATAAAGGGAAGGTGAGGAATCTATGTCTTCAGAGGTTTTTCAAGAATAGACTGGATTGGTAGCTGTCTGGGATAGTTTATGAACAGTGAATCCTACATCTGTTCAGGAAATTGGACTAGATGAGCACTGTGATCTCTTCCAACTCTGTAATTCTATTAAGTCTCAGTTTATCATAAAATGCCTGATTTTCCCAGATCAAATATACTTGATGATTTGTTACTTTATAAGTAAAAATAAAATGTACCTTATATTTGCAATAGATATATAGAGAGACGTAAGTAGTCATGTTACTCTGTAGTCAGGAAGAAGGCAGGGTAGATTTGAATAGGTCTTTAGGTCACTATATTTTTTATCAGAATAGTCTTCAGCAAACTAAAAGCAAGACTTAAGATGACAAAGAGAACTGCCCCGTTCTTTCATTTGCTGGGCCAACATAAGAAGAAAACAAAAAGCCAGTATGAATGCAGCTGTTGAGTTTGGTATCCTCAGGAAAACATGGAGGCATCAGCACTGACTCCATATTTAAGGTTGTGCTGTGATTTATGCATACTAGAGGACTGAAATTTTCCTCTTTATATTGTGATGATTGAATTTAAATATTCAAATATGGCAGGATAAATCTTCATAACAATTGTAGCTACATATCTTTTTTGAACCTGTCCACAGTCACCAATCCTCCCAACCTCATTTGTATGATTATAAATAGAGAATATTTCTAACAAATTAAGAGAATTGCATGTTGTAAAATCTGTGCAACAATAATCAATTCATCGAATACTTTTATATTTCAGTGGTTCAGAAGGTATAATGAGCGGCTTACTTTTGGCCATTATTTGAATTCAGTGAAAATTCAAAAAGGATCCAATTCTACCCTAAATAAAGTCAAAGCACTTAGAACTCTTTGGTTGAAATCTATTACATTTGTACATAGTACTATAGCATTACATTTAATTTCAGAATGGACGGGAAGCGTTTTACCTAAAAAGTAAGTTTATTTATACATGTGCTCCAGGAGTAGGGGGAAGGGGCACTTTAATTAGAGCCCCTCATTTATCCTGGAGTCTGCTGGAGTGCAATAATTACCATACTCCAGCAGACTCAACTAATCGAGTCTGCTCTGATGCACTGCAATTACAGCATGTCAGAGCAGCCTCACTGCTCATGTATAGAGGTGCCCTATGCTTGCAAATGTGTGCAGTGAGTACAGTGAGAGCTTTACTCTTGTATTTCTCAGCTCTTCTCTCTATTGAATTACTAAGAAAAACCTAAAAGTGAATTTAAAAAACAAAGAAAGAAAGAAAGAAGTCCAATGAAGTGGTCACTTCCACTGAGATTTGAGATCAAACATTAACATGTCATCCTGTTGCAGTGTTTGTTGCCCCGGTCAAGTAAAGTATTGTGTTTAATTTTAAGCGCACATTTATAGATTTCATAGATTTCATAGACATCAGGGCTGGAAGGGACCCCAGAGGATCATCGAGTCCAACCTCCGGCCCAAAGGGCAGGAAGTCAGCTGGGGTCATAGGATCCCAGCAAGATCAGCATCCAATTTGCTCTTGAAGGTGTTCAATGTAGGCGCTTGAACCACCTCCGCTGGCAGACTGTTCCAGACCTCGGGGGCTCGGATATTAAAGAAATTCTTCCTTATGTCCAGCCTGAAATGGTTTTGTAGTAGTTTATTACCGTTCAACCTCATCATCCCTGGGCTCTCTGGTGAATAAATGTTCCCCCAGATCCTGGTGGTCACCCCTGATAAACTTGTAGGTGGCCATCAGATCACCCCTGAGCCTGTGCTTTTCTATGCTAAAGACCCCCATGGCTCTCAGCCTGTCGTCATAAGGTCTGTTTTCCTGACCTCTGATCATGCGCATGGCTCTTCTCTGGACTCTCTCAAGCTTCTCCTTTTAAGGATAATTGAAATCAATGCTTATGCATGTGTTTCAAGTTGGGCATATGCTTAAGTGTTCTGCTGAGTCAAGAGCTTAGAAATTCTATTGGACCTCTTCTGTATATGAAAAACATTTCCCATAGGAAATGTGAACACATGGTACTCTCACAGAGGTAACAAATAAAAATTGCAATGCATATGCCAGTTGAGTACGCCTGTATAATAATCTTGAAAATCATTTCTGGACAACCAAAACCATTGTGTTCAATGAAAAAGCAGGTTAAATTTTAAGAGATTCTGCCAACAATACATTAAAGTAGCTCTGGGGTGCATTAATGCACTAATTCCAGTAACAAAGCTTCTCACATTCTGCATATACTTGGCATCATTTGGGCAGAATTTTGTAGTAAAACAAGAAATGATGGGGTGTTGAAATTGAACTGCAATGTATTTAGAAAAAAAGGAAGAAAGCCTATAGCAGATATTAGTCAAAACTAAAATACTAAATATCTAATATATCCTCTGTTTAAAGGACAGTATCTTGCCTTTTGTTGATGGGAGGGAGAACTTTTCTGTTGTGATAATGTCTTGCTAATTCATCACATTAAACAAAATAAACACACTCGTGTTCACTCCCTCTTCCCCTCAATTCACGTACATTTTAAAACAAAACTATACTTATCCCAGAAACCTAAGCTGAAGCATTATCTAAAATGCTGATTATGTCACGGCCACTATAAACTTTAGGAAGTGTAGAAGGATTAAGCCCAGGAAAAGGAGATTTAAATGGGGTCAAACAAGCAGGAATGGGAGATAAGCTTTTTACTACCATTCAGCCTGCAATAAAAAAACAATCAAGACCTTTAGAATATAAGTTGATGTAGTTTTAAGGTTTCAGTTTGGATTCTTTATACGGGATAGCCGTCTTGCGTATGTAAGTCAGGAAATTTAACATTGCTAGCTATATAGCATATATGTATATGCTATCCTCATATATATAGTACAGACATACAGACTTAGGCCTCATTACAAGTTAAATCAGTAAATGTGTGGTTAAGTAGATATAATAGTGAAATCCTGGCCTTATTGAAGTTAATGGATGACTCCACTTTAACTTCCATATGACCATGATATCATCAGTTTTATGCAATATGGGTAAGTTAACGTTACTTGATATCTGAACAGATGAACAATTTACCATGGGCTAAAAGGGCGTTACCATACATTAAGTGCTCCACAGTGACAGCCCATGCTGTCACACCACAGTAAATGGACGCTAACTATGATAGCTCCACTTAAAGTGAAGCAATTACCTTAGCTATGACCATGCATATAAGGGGTTATTGTGAGGCACCTGAGATGTGGTAAGGTCCTGTTCCCTATTACCCTACGCTAAATTGTCTGTGTGTCCTTACAAAGAGATTTCTGTGCTTTTCATTTACCTCGTGATGTATGGACTTCCAGCTTCAGTCAAGCAATTATATTAGACTGTATTGCCAGCTTGTAAAATTCTCAGAAGAGCATGGTTAGGATTTCTCCCATGCTTTCCCCTCACAGTTGGAGGAAGATCCCCATAAATTTCTGCAAAGACATTTCATTGAGTGTGGACATATGTAACAAATGAAGTATTAAAAAATACCACTGATTGGGAACCAGTTCACAATTGTCACAGGTGAGGGTGTGGACATACAGAATAAATGAACTTTACCCAAATGTCACCAGTTGGAAACTGTTTCACCATTGTCACAGGACAGGTGCCCATACATACAGGGCTCCAGAATTGGTAGAGTCATAGATTCATAGATGTTAGGGGCTGGGAGGGACCTTGCAAGATCATTGGGTCCAGTCCCCCTGCACTAGAGAGGAAAGACAACTGGGGTCAGGTGATCCCAGCAAAGTGACCCTCCAGTCTCCTCTTGAAGATTTCCAGGATAGGTGATTGCACCACTTCTGGAGGGAGCCTATACCACAGTCTGGACACCCTAACTGTGAAGAAGTTTTTCCTATTGTTAAGCCTGAAATGCTCTCCCAGGAGTTTGTGGCCATTACTCCTGGTTTTCCCCATGGATGCCCTGGTGAACACTTGTTCACCGAGCCCTTGATGTACCCCCTTGATGTAGTGGTAAGCTGCTATCAAGCCCCTCTCAGCCTTCTCTCCTTCAGGCTGAAGAGGCTCCAGGTAGAATGGCCAGGTGTTGAATGTCTCAGGACCTACACATACATCCCTGCAGCACAACAGCAGCGCATGTGTAGACACTGCCCTGGCTGGCTGGGGCATGTCTGCTGACTAGCCCTGCACTGAAGCACCCTCGTGCCCCAGACAGCACCTCCTCAGCACACTGACTTAGGGGGAGCAGCCTGGCTGGCAGGCTGGCTCCCTTTCCTCAGCTTTCTGCCAGCCAGGGCTGTTCTGCCTTGGCTCAACATGCTGCTCATGAATAAACTGTGGAGTGTATTGCTCCTGAGTTTATTGCTCCCAGGCGTACATTCAAACAGCACACCTGGGAATGCACCCTCTATCCAGACTGTTAAACCAAACGGATTTCAAACAGGGCTTTTCCAGCGCTAGTTGTGACCAGCAGTCTGGATAACCCATTCAGGTAAGGAATTCCTTATGATTCCTTGTTCCTGTGACCAAGGCAAACTGAACACATAACTTTCTTGACCTGTACTGGAATTAAAAAAATTAAGCAGTCTTGGTCAAACCACAAAAAATTAGGGGCTGTATTATTTCCATTCTGAAAAGATGAGTATATTCAGAATCAAGGTTTTAGTGTATCAAGGATTTTGAGAGGGTCCAGAGAAGGGCCACTCACATGGTCAGGGGGCAACAGGCCAGGCCCTATGAAGATAGACTAAAGGGCCTGAATTTATTTAGCTTCCACAAGAGAAGATTGAGAGGGGATTTGGTGACCATCTATAAACTCACCAGGGGGGACCAGTGGAAAATAGGTGAGGCCCTGTTCCTCCGGGCATCACCTGGGATAACAAGGAATAATAGCCACAAATTGATTGAGAGCAGGGTCAGGCTTGATATCAGGAAGCTTTACTTTATGGTTAGGGCTGCCAAGCTCTGGAACGGGGTCCCGAGGGAGGTGGTGCTCTCCCCTACCTTGAGGGTCTTCAGGAGGAGATTGTATAGATATCTAGCTGGGGTATTATGATCCCAGAACTTGTTCCTGCCTAGGGCAGGGTTTTGGACTTGATGATCTGTTCAGGTCCCTTCTGATCTTAGAAACTATGAAACTATGTATGTATATATTATCATTTTAAAATTTAGTTTCTAAGTTACTCTCTAATATACGCCTAAATTTCGCTTTTCTTCTATTAATGCCAGTAAACTATCTTGTAGAATGTTCTTCTGAAGCAAAAAGGAGAGGAGTATAAGTTCCACCAGGAACAATGGCCACAAGCTGAGGGAGGATAAGTTTAGGTTAGATATTAGGAAGAACGACTTCACTGTAAGGGTGGCCAGAGCCTGGAATAGGCTTCCCAGAGAGGTGGTGCTCTCACCTTCCCTGGAAATCTTCAAGAGGAGACTGGACAGGCACCTGGCTGGGGTCTTATGACCCCTGCCACCCTCAGTGCTCCTTCCTGCCCATGGGAGGGGGTCGGACTAGATGATCTGTCTAGGTCCCTTCCCACTCAGTGATTCTATGATTCTATGATAAGAAGAGTCAAAACAAAGGGATCACCATTTTGAACCACTATTCACAGTAGGGGGAAAGTGTCTCCCCCTTCTTCATGGGAAGATCTAGGATTTTGAAAAAGAGCATGCAGATGATGTGATGCATCATCATATATAACACAATGCACATTTTTATCCAGTTAAAAAGAAACTAGAAACTTCACTAAGTAAGAGCCTCAAATTATATTGTTGAACAGTGAAGCAAAAATAAATGTTATTGGCATGTGCATTAATTTGCTATATATCATTGTGTAGATAAACACACCAACCTAGGCAAAATAATGCAAAGATATTGTTTCATTAGTCTTGGAGTCATATAGTTAAATATATGTCTCTTTTTCAGATTCATAAAACAAAATCAGGCCTAGCTAAGCATCTGGACAGTGCCTCCAAGAATTTATTGAAAGTGATTTCCACACTTGAGCTAACATTTACCTGAGTTAATATTTCCACATCTGAGTTAATGTTTTTAGCTAAAGATAAAAAACATGCAGGGCTGTGACTACATTACTAGGAACAGCTAACAGACAGCAACATTACAGAAGTAAGGAAAGCTAGAGTAGTGGAACCATTAAAGACCATTTGAAAGGAAAGAGGGTCATTAACACCTGGGGAATGAAGAGTTTAGAAGGAATCAAGAATGTTTTAATGAACCATTAACTCAGTTGACTGTGTCACAGCTGCCTGAATAGAAGTGCTACGGCCACTCCTAGGCAGTTGGCTTTAAACTTTGGATGGACTAAGAGTCAAAGGAGAGTGCCAGTACACCAGCATACCTATTGAATCTACCCCTGCCCTTCTGCAGCATCCAGCAACATCATTGGTTAAAGTTCAAAGCAACCTCCACAGGGCAAATTGAATTCATCATGGCTAAGGCATACCCCAGAATACAGGGACAGATCCTAAACCAGTCATCAAATGGGTTAAATTTTGAACTACAAGGAAAAACCAACATATCTGATGCTTTTCTCTTGCTATACAACTTAATGTTAATCCCTCCCCCATATATAAACAAATGAGCACTCCTGTCTCAGAAGCTCTTTTTTCAAAAACCCTTCCTATCACATAGCTTTTTTGCATTTGCCTTGTTCCAACAGTCACTTCAATAGATCATGAACAGACAGCGGGGATCATAGATCAGTTCTTTATGAACAACTTGCATTGTAGTCTGGCACTTTGGAGCTAATACTTCTCTCCCCTTCCTTCCCTCAACAGATCCAATGGAAATTTATCCGTTTGTCCACAAAGAAAGCTTTGATATATGTGAAAAGCTGAGCTTTTACTCAGTTTTGGAGCATTCTCCACATTAAATGTGAAATATTCAGAAAACCAACCATGACATTTTTATGAATGGAGTCTTTTGTAAGTTTAAACTTTGAAGCATAATTTATGGACTTGACTGAATGCTTGAATTGGGCCAGGTATCCTGGAAAAAAAACTGTTCAAGAACAATATAGTTCTGCAAATAAGTCAGTTTTTACTTTCTGTTTTAGAAAATGACTTCTTAATTAGAAATAATTCTCTCCTCTGCGATAGGGTGGTTGGCAAAAAAAAGTTAAATGATTCATTGTGAGAAATATAAATCTATACATTGGTAAAAAAACAAAAAGCTACTCATGAATCAGATCATATCCAAATGAAAATATATTTCACTCACTGGTCCCTATACCAATTGCCTATTCAATCTATCTCTTGGGGTTTTTTACAGGAATATTAACAAACCATGGATTTATTTCAGGCTTCATGTGGTACTATATACTTGGTGATATGTAACAGAGCTGTAGCACAATATCTGGAGATGGGAAACTAATTTCAAGTTTTGAGCAGAGATATTGCAAAACTCATTGATAATTAGCATTCATGGGTAGGATTTACTTTGAATGATCAGGTTTATTACATGCCAAATCAAAATAAAATGTAAGAAAGCAGAGAACTATGAGATGCCAAGGTTGGAAACTTTTCTCTTTTTTGTTCCAGTTTTGCTTTACTTTCTTTGTCCTGTGCCAACCTGCTGCTTGCTCCAGCCCCCAATGAGGTCTTTTTACCACAGCTTCACTTCACACCTGACTTTTACCCTTTCATTTCCCCCTCTCACCTCTTTTCCTCTAATATCCCTTCACTTTTTTTTTCTATTCAGGTAACTAATCTTGACATCCAGTCATCCACTATACATTCAAAAATAATGGCACTACCATCATTTCTTGCTACCATTCTCTGTGCATGCTTTATGCCCCTGTTCCCTACCATGTAGCTTCTCCTTTTATTCTAAATGGATAGGACTAGGGACTATCTAGCAACATGGACAAGTAAAACAAAGGACCGGGCCTCAGGAAGAGCATTCCAGCTGTCCCGCTGACCTTCTGAGTAATTCATTACTGTTCTTTACCTAGCTTATTGCATAGGAAAATGAGACTGACCTCTTGTGTCAAGCACTTTGAGATCTCCTGATGACAAATTCTAGATAAGAACCAGGTCTGAATACTATTACCCTGTGTTCATACAGGGCCTTATAAAATTGGGTTGTCTACATGGCGTAAAGCAGCTCAAGTAATAATAGAAGTGATTTCTATTTTTTTGTGACTAACGTTTGTACAGTTCTGTTACTAGCCCAGCCCCTCCTCCCTTCTTGCATTATTCCTTAATTATGTTGCCCTGGCCTGGGTTTTTAATTGCTTGGTAAAGATCTAAACTTGTTTAAGTAGGTACCATTATTTTGAATTTGCTCTGATCAGAAGATCACCTTGGGCCTCTCAGAGATTACAGACTTCAGCTTGTTCCCATGACATAGCCTGTGTCAAAAAGAGGAATGCTGAGTCTTGTAGTTAATCAAACAGGGGCTCCTGGAGGAAACAGGAAAAATGTGAATTGTGGGATGGTCAGCTAATGAGAAGCTAGGAAGAAATAGGGTCCTGACGTTTTTAAGGATAAAGCCCAAAGTGATATCCTTGGAGGCAGCTTTGAACATACCTGGCAAAGGACCGTTTGCTAGCTGTGTGCTAAGAGTATTAGGTATTAGGCTAAGAGTATTGAGTATTAGGGCTGTGTGAAGCTTTGGTCCCTGATTTGATTCAGTGGCGATTTGGCTCCATTTGGTGGCCAAATCTCCAAATTAAATCAGAGGACCCTTTAATCTCTCTGAATCGAATCAGAAACTTTGATTCAGAAATCAATTTGGAGAGATTCAGAAAGATTTGGCGATTCAGACATAGACACAGCTTTAAATGTTTTTTCTACATACCTCTAGGTAGTGTGCTTATGAACGTTGTGATGCTAGGGAGCATGGAGTGTCCCACAGAAGCATGAGGAGCTCCCCAGAGCACTCGGCAGCAGACCCAGAAGTGGACCAAAAGCAGTTCCAGTCCACTTCTGGGTCTGCTGGAGAGTGCGCGGCCCCCCCCCATGCTCCTGCCTCTCAGCAACAGGTGCATCCTGGGTCTGGGGGGGCAACCGGGGTCTCCACATGGCTAACTGCCAAGTGGGGGGGCATAGCTCCCCCCCGTATGCTCCCCAGTGGATCCAGAAGTAGACTGGAAGTACTTCTGGTCCACTTCTGGGTTCATCGGTGAGCATGTGGGGGCCCCCCCGTGCTCCTGTGGGACGTTCCATCCACCCCAGCGTTACAGCATTCACAAGCTGTGCCTAGTACTGCAAGGTATGTAGAAAAAACATTTAAAGCTGTGTCTATGTCCAAATCACTGATTCTCTGAATCAGCATTGCATCTTCAGATTTGGATTCAGCCAAATTGAATCGGGGACAGTGATCCAAATCAACTAATCAAACCACCGTCTCCAATTTGGGCTGAATCCAAATTGAATAGGGCCCATTTCGCACACCCCTAATGTATATATAATAATGAATAAGAATACATCCTTAATAGTGAGGCTGTAACCAAATTTGGTTGAAGGGGGAGATTTTGGGTCAAACAGGTGGGAAACTGAGGCACTGGCTAAATATGGTGATGGACAATAAGTTGTACACAGGTGCTTCCATTTACTCCACATCTGAATACAATTCATATGGGAGTTACCTCTAGAGGCTCCCTTCATGTGCCAGTTTATTTCAGTGTCTACTTGAAACCACTATTAAACATAGTTACTTAAATTTTCTAGTTATTCATTTGTATAAAAGGCTTGATCTACGTGCTCCCTACATAATAACTGTAAGTATGAGAGAGGTAATTCTTTCCTTTCTGCTCTTGTTTCCTCAACCGTACAACTTTCTTTTAGTATTCAGTAACATTTCACACCCTCTCATTTCTTCTTTGGGCTTCTGGGCTTAGAATCTGTTATACATTGCATGTTAGTCTTTTGTTTTGAAAGAATTACTGTATATTATTTATCTTCTGCACAGGAAAATGTGTTTAACCCCCAATTTTTTTCCACCTTTAATTTCTAAGATCTGATTCCGTTTAGTGTGTGTGTGTTCCTCTTTAGATTTTTCTTTACCTTCACTGTCTTGTTTAACAATAAGCGTCTCAACTAGACAGTCACATGACCTTATACAGGCTATAAAAATAAGCTTGCCACAGAAGGGAAAAAATACTGTATATTTGTGTATATGCAAAAAGCCCTAGGACTGAGGAAATGTTACCTGAAAGTTCTGGAGCAAGTTATTCTAACCTGTTTTTAAATAACATAAGCATCTTTTAAGTATCTTTGGGGATCAGGAAGTATGTGTTGAAAATAAATGTATTTCTTCTTCCATATCTAAACTTTATATCAAGGCAATTTCTTTCAACCACAAAAAATATGACAGCTTTTTCTTTTCTTTTGCATAAATTTCAGTGTTCAGTAGCCAGCAGTCTGAAACACATCTGCCTAAGGAGTCAAGGATCCTGAGACTGGAAAATATATTTTGGGTTTGGTTTTTTTTACTTTCAGATGTAAAAATATATCTATTTAGATTTTGTTGTTTCTTCTCCTCAGTGTCAGTTGAGGGGAGATCGTGCCATCTATTGCTACTCAGCATAAAAGCTTGAGTCTTCCAATCTTTGAAATCAGGAAGGATTTAGGTAGAATTTAGGAATCTATATCAGACAGAAAAAAACTAACAACAAAAACAAAAAATCCAGAGGACCACTACTACAGTAGCTATAAAACTCAGGTCTTTGCTTCTATGCATGTACAGCACCACCACAATCTGAAGAAATAGTCGCCTAGCTCCTAACAAAGCTCCATCATGGTGCAAATAAAGAGTGGAGGGCTATACTCCACTGGTAGGGCCTGAGCCATGCGCTGTGTTCCAGTCATGCCTGGGATATACTGACATCATTCAGTTCAGTACAAAGCATGGCCACAACACCCACTATCAATAAAAAATATATAATTAAAAAAAAAATGTAGTGCTAAATATAGCTGAAGAAGGTGTGTGTCCACCTTTACATAAAAGCATAATGGCTCCCAGGAGACAAGAGACACAGGTTATAGGTGCTTCTCAGCCTAAAGGGATTCACACCCACCTTCCAAGAGAGTGGCCTGTCAACCAGGCTAATGTAGTCAAGGAAGAGGACCACCCTTCACTTCTTCAATTACAGCTCTGCCTCTGTGCAGCCAAGAATGCAAGAACCACTGGATCAGAAGGATGACTTCAGAAGCTCTGGGAGCCACTCTAATTAAAGTGCCTCAGCATCTCCTGTATCAGCATCAAAGAGCTTTAGTTTAAGCACACCCACCACCATTTTGAAGTGGGGGGATGATGATACATTACATGTGGAGGCTGCCTGAAATGCAATAATTACTACACTCCAACAGACTCAATTAATTGACACTTCTCTGATGTGCTGTAATTACAGCGTGTCAGAGCAGCCTCTCAGCATGTCTACAGGCACTCAGTGTTTCCCGTTAAGTATCAGAATGTCGATGAAAATGAAGGTTTACAAAGCCATCATTCTCCTAATCCTCCTTTATGCCTGTGAAACGTGCACCGTCTACCAGCATCATGTGTCAAACTAAACCACTTCCACCTGTGCTGCCTGCGAAAGAGACTAAAAAACAAGTGGCAGAACAAGATTACAGACACTGAGGTGCTCAGAAAATCAGCTCTCCCCAGTATCCACATCCTACTGAAATTGTTTCAGCTAAGATGGGCTGGCCACCTTTCAAGAATGCCCAACACTTGCCTGCCAAAGAAAATCTTCTACAGCAACTGTCAATGGAGTACACTTTTGTGGCGCACCAAAGAAGCAGTACAAGAACACCTGAAATGTGTCCCTAAAGAGTTTTGGCATTGACCCAGAGTCACGGGAGCAAACCTCTCCTGACGGTCCATCCAGGAGGTCATCGGTTCAGAGCAGAGCACTGATCTTCGAGCAGTGTCACACAGCAGAGGCAGTGAGGAAGTGCATGGCCAGGAAAATGAGGACCTCTCATGTCCAGTCCTCACTGCTCTCCTGCCCCTGCTGCAGCAGATTGTTCAGGGCAAAGATTGGGCTTATAAGTCACTTGCGTAGCCATGCGACCTAGCCTCCACCCTCCTCCTCTCTCTTTCCTATCTCTTCTTTCTCCTTTTTCCTCTCTTCCTCCCTTTCTATTTTCTCTAACCCTTTTTCTTTCCTGCTTTCTTTCTCTCTTCTCCCCCCACTGGATGTGGTCATCTTTGCTTGCAAAAGGCGAATGACACCATCACTGGGTGGCTCTAGCTCAGCGTGCAGGTACTCAGAGCATTTAGGCAGAGCTTTGGATGAATCTAAGCCTTCCTATTGACCACAGGTGGAGGTGCCAACCCCCTTTCTTTGAATCGCTGTCCTGGGGCCAAGCACTTAAATTTTCAGGCATACCAAAGCCTAGATTAGAAGTACCTCAATGGCCAATCATGTTCTTGTCCTGTGTTTCCAATGGAGTCACTCCATTTGTTTCTCTTGTCATGTTCTACCTAAGAGAAATTTATGAAGGTACATACTTTTTTGCTCATTTGTATTTATGATGCATTTTAGATAAATCTATTTCCAATCCTGAAATTTCTGTGCAGGCAGCATCTGCAATTAAATCAGTGGGAGTTTTCACAAGAAAGGTTACTTTTCAGTTAAAGAGACTGCCTTCCTTGCTTAAAAATCACTGGGCATGTTTACGCATGCAACTAACGTGAAGCAATAAACTCCAGAGCTTATTCTCCAGAGTTTATTGCTCCCAGGTGCACCGTTTGCATGTGCACCCAAGACCACAGGATGTTGAGCTAGGTTGGAACAGCTCCAACTGGCAGGGGACCCTGGGGGTCAGCTCACCAGCCCAGGGCTGCTCCCCCAAGTTCAATATGTTGTGGAGGAGCTGGCTGAGGCACAAGGGCACATCAGTGTGGGGCTAGCCAGCAGGCCACACCCACACCGAAGCATCATCATGCCTAAGCCAGCTGAGGCAGTGTCTACAAGCACACTGCTGCAAGGCAAAAACACTCCACAGCAAGATGATATTTGTAGTTACAAATATGATCCTGCTGCGGAGTTAATTAGTTTACTCCAGACTAATTGCCTTACACATGTAGATGCTGAGATGTTAACTGCAGAGCTAATTAGTCAACTCTTCAGTACTCAAGTCAAGTAGACATGCCCACTGAGAAGAAAAGGGCTTTGAATGTAGTAACACTGAAGGTAAACTGTATTATAGAGAGAATTGGCTTGTACTGGTCATTGTTTTAAGGAATACTGTGAAGTAAATGAAGACAATGTGCTTTGCATAGCTTATTTATCTAGTTCTCTGATTTTCCCAGTTAAAAAAGCCATGGAGAAAAAATTAAACTTCTTGCCTCAGTGACAAACTGTGTTTAGAATCAGTAGACACTTCTGTAATTTGTGACAACAAAGTTGAATCCAAATGAAACTGAAGAGAGTCTGATTCATTCTGCTGCATAAGACAGCTGGCTGTGGATAGACAATTTTCCAGCAAGCACCATCCAGAAATCTTGCATGAAATTGAGCTTAGAAGTAGAATGGTCCTTGATAAGATAAACTATGATTTATAAACTGTGGGAAAATATTTTATATTCTTGTATACCACCTTTCCATCAGATCCTTTCTGCCTCTCTATATTTTAACCAGGGCCATATGGAAATAAATGAATTACATTTTCTAACAGACAAAGCCTTTCTTCATACAGTTGTTTATTTCAGATTAAAGGCTGGCAGTTCCATTTTTTAATCCAATCTGCTAACTTTATGCATATGAATAGGCCCAAGGGATTACTCACGAGTAAACTATACTCTGTGTGTGAATAAGAATTGCAGTAGTAGTCCCACTGCTTTATACCTGTATAACAGCTTACTCCAGGATTCCAGCAATCCTGCACATCAATCCAACACATAAACTACATTCTTAAGTAGTTAAAACTAAAACACTGACAATTTTTGAGTGTAACCAGGGAGTTGCTTCTAGGTTTAGGTCAATTAAACTAGAACTACATTTCTTGAGACTATTCCAAAAACTCATTTAAAAAGGAGAGTGATTTTATTCTAACTTTGCTAAAGTCACATTCCACAAAAAAAAACCTGTTTTTTTTTAAAGAAAGAAGTACAATGTTCAGATATTTTCCCTAATAAAAGGGAATTAAACCTATCCTCACTCTCCCTGCACTGTAGAAGTATTTTTCAACCCCTAACTCATCTCCACATACAGATTTGACATCATGTAGGATACCAATTGCTACTTTTACTTTAATCAGCAAAAATATAATTAGATGCCACCACCACCAGCTTCCCTGTTTATCACAAATGTTTGCACATTCCTTGATATTTGTAAGTGATGAGACCGCACACAAAGTGAAAGCAGACCAAGGAAGCGTTCAGGGGAAAAAATGTATAAAATCATTCCCTTCTGCTTATCATGTGGTTTGGGCTGAACATTGAATAATGTGAGTCTGTCTCATAAACTGAGTCTGTATTAAATTGCCAAATGCTATTACCCTAAATATAAAATGAATGGTATCAGTGATCTGTCAGTTACAAAAGGTTCTGTTTCGATGCTTATCCAAAAATGCTTCATCTGAAATCTCAAATTGTCTCACAAGATTTTTAGTACTTTCTATTCTTAACTATAGCGTCCACTTTTACAGTTTCAACTAAAAAGAATACTCATTGGTAAATGTTTAAAAATGTTTTAAAATGTTTAAAAACCAATATTTAAGAATGTCTAGCACTGTTATCCAAACTTTACAGTTTTGTGTGGTACTATCCCTGATAAACGATCACATTTAGATTAAATATCAGGAAGTTCAGAAAGCATTGGAGCAGGATAGCTAGATAAGCTGTGAAATTTCCATCCCTGGAATTTCTCAAGAGCAGGTATGACAGACACTTGGCTGGGTTCTTTCCAGCCCTACTTTCCTATGATCCTATAGTCCTATTTATTACACAATGTGTCCACACGTCACCCTATGTCACTGTGGCAATGTGCTACATCACCGTATGATGTACTACAGCAACATAGCATTCACGTGAGTCTACCCATGACCAGCAACTACTTCTCCATAATAGCACACTCCCTTGTTTTAGTGCACCGCTATGGCTAAGTAACAGCTAAAACTGACCATGCACCGCAAAAATGTCATTAGATGCCACTATCAGATGTGGCCTCGTTAGTGCCAAATAGAAGGGAAGATCACTTCCTGTGATCTGCTGGCAACCTCCTGCTAATGCAGCCCAGTATGCTGTTAGCCTTCTTTGCAACAAGAGTACACTGTTGGCTTATATCCAGTTTACTGTCCACTGTAACCCTCAGGTCCTTTTCATCAGAGTTCCTGCTTAGCCGGTCAGTCCACAGCTTGCACTGGTGCATGGGATTGTTCCATCATAAGTCCAAGACTTTGCTTCTTATTGAACCTCATGAGATTTCTTTTGGTCCAATCCTCCAATTTGTCTACGTCACTCTGAATCCTAGCCTTACCTTCCAGTATAATTACTACTCCCTCCAGCTTGGTGTCATTTGTAAACTGTATGAAGCTGCACCCCCTCCCATCTTCCAGGTCATTGATGAAAATATTGAACAAAACTAGCCCCAGGAACAACCCCTGGGCACTCCACTTGATACCAACTTCCAACTAAACATTGAACCATTGATTACTACCCTTTGAGCCTGACAATCCAGCCAGTTTTCTATCTACCTTACAGTCCATTCATCCAACCCATACTTCTTTAACTTGCTTGTGAAAATGTTGCAGAAGACCATAACCAAATTATCATAAAACTTCCCCATGGTCTCACTTGAAAAATAAGCATAGATCCCAGAAATTTCTAGTACAGAACTATCTGTTGTCTCAATAAATAGCTTCCAACTCAACTTCTAGATCAAAGAAATTCAGATAAACATCCCAAATTAGCTATACACTTCTGAGATTTCCCCATCATTACTCAGTACCTAGGCCCTGTTCATACATGTGCACTTTCCATCACCTTGTCCACCTGCTGTGATATATCTGCACCAATCATTTATTTTAAGGTAGGCTGCTAAACCCAGCCAATGTCATGGCTGTGCTGAGTTGGCTTCATGGAAGTTCATATGTGAGTGCTGCTTGGATTAAAAAATAGTTCCACATTTAAAAACAATGCATATTTTTGACGTTCACAAAAAAGCATTCAGGAGGGGTCATACATTACCAGAAGGGAGAAGAAATGTGTTGGTGAGATGAACAACAGATATACTTAAGTTGATTATTTAAACTGCGGTATTTAAAACACTTCATTACTACCATTATAAAACAGGAATATGGAACAAAGTTGTGCTTTCATCTTTCCATTTGCCATGTGGTAACGTCTCACCTTTCTATTCCCAGCAGACTTTGAGCTACTCCATTTACTTTTCTAACAAAGTGAGGGCATTTGACTTTGACAAGCATCTCACAAATTTTAGCAAACTGAACGGCTCGAGCCAACTCTTTAGATTAACTATTGCCTTTTAGATTAACTATTTTCTTCTTCACAACATGCACTAAAAAGAATTGCAAGACTGAATTTCATTGGTAATTTTAAAAATCGGATCCAGGCCCTTTAAATGCAAACTCTCCTGTTGACTTCACTGTAAGCAGGAGCAGATCCTGTGACTGTTCATGAAATTCTATGACATTTCCCCACGCATCTCAGCTCTGTGAGTTCTTTCTAACACTGAGAGACTTGATTATGTAAAATGAGGGAAACGATGGAGCTACTTATTTTAACAATTCTGTCTTTTCATTTTATTAATTTGTGCTCTGCACTTTGACCCCCTGACATTATACTTCAAAAGGGCCTAGAATAGGCTATGTACTTTGTTTCTCCACATGACAAGAATATTGAGAGCAGTGCTACAACTGTGCTCTCATACGGAACCAATAGGAATCATACTATGTTGGACAAATGGGGATATTTTAAGTTATCTCACAAAATGACCAGTCAATCATACTCTGTAAGTTTAGAGCCTTCTATACCTCTGATTCAAAATAAGTTTCCTACCCTATAAAGATTTAGAGGTTGCTAGCATAAATTAAAGACAGATACAAAAAGGTAGTCTTTCAAATCTATACAAGAACATACAGTACAACTTCCTCCTTATTGTATTAGCCCTCTAAAATCTCCACCCCAATATGGCAATTTCAATCAGTCAGATTATTTAGATATTATACATCTGTTCTACTAAACTTCTGTTGTTCAAGAAGGAGTTCAGATACCAGAGATACCATTTCAAAGATGACAGGAAAATACCAGGTTTTCATTCATTGCCTGTAACCTCAGGCTAGTCTCTCAGGCTAGTGACAGAAATTACACATAAACCCGTTTAAGTTATCAGAAACTGGTTTAAACCTGTAACAGAATTGGAGTTCAGTGCACATAAACCAGTTTAAAAGTGGTTGAAACTGGTTTAAGATAAACCTGGTTGAATGTAGTATCAGACTTAATTGATTTGGGTCCAACTGGTTTATAAATCTTCTGTCCCAGACCCCTTCCTGGTTCAAGTTAAATCACAGTCCCCCAGTATACCTTCCAGGCCTGGGCTGACTGTGCTGTCTGCTCCAGCAGAGAATGGTTGAGGGGGTGGGGGAAGGCAGGGACTTGTCCCTCCCCAGGCAAACTCTGGCTAGCATTTGGGGCCAGGGAGAGGGGTTAAATTTGCCTTTTCCTGAGTACAGAGCTTCCCGTCCCTGCTAAAAACTTACTGCTGGCTGCAACGGTGGACTACAAATCTAGACACATCTAGAAACAGGAAGAGGAAAGTGATGAGCAACCTTGCAGAGTCCTGCTTCTGTAATTCTGGACTACAAATCCCAGAGAACTCGGGAGCAGCAGGAAGAGGAAGCAAACACACATCCCATGCTGGCTTCATGCCAGAGAGTCATGTGCTAGCCTCACCCTGGCTTCTGGCCTGAACCCCTGCAGGCATGTGGCTGCATTTCCTGAAACAAAAGTGAATGTCTCGCCAGTTGGTTCTCAGTTTAATCTCTGCACCTTAGACTAACCTGCAAAGAGTGAATAAATTCAGCCTCAGGCTTTTTGACTGTCTATACTTACCCTCAGTGTGCCTATACACATGCTTTGGGTAAAGGGGTGGGGGACAGGCATATTAATTAAAGCGGTTTCCAGAGAGCCACTCTAATTAAAATGGTACAATATCACATGTATTAGGCCTCTGCACATTTAGAAATGTCCAAAGAATGCTTTAACTAAAGTTCATTCAATGATCCAGAAACCATTTTTAAACCCACCAGGGCTTATACACATGATGCTGTGGTGATGCTAGAGTGTTCTAACTAGGACATGGATCAGACTCAATTAATACCCCAGATGACATGTGGCAAAGGAAAACTTACAGTTGCATGAGAAACTAAGCAGCCTCAGAGTACTTAAATCTCTTCTCTAAGTGTGCCTATACGTGTGCTCTGATAAGTTCTAATTAGAACGCAATGTAGCAAATCAATTAATGCAACAGGCCAGAGTTGAGGGCAGTTAAAAAACTGCAGTATTCCTTCCAGTGCATCCTGCCTAGAAAAAAAAATAGAAGAGCTCAGTCTGGTGCTTGCCTCCCTATCTACATACTGTAGATTGACCTGGTTTGTCTATCCCTACTTTCTTCCTTTTGTTAGGCTGAATGTTTACATACTGTTGCTAGATTAGTAAGCAGGCATTTGGAGACTGATATGAGGATTATAGAGGACCTGAAGTCTGTGCCATTTTCACAGGGACCAGGGCCCTGATTGCCAGGAAGTTTTAGCATAGAAAGTGATAGCATCCTTGCAGGTTCTGGACACTGATATACCTGGTAAGTTACGATAATGCAAGGCTCCCAGGGCGCCTGGCACAACTTGCAACTGTAAAAATAGTCTCAAGTGTGGAGCAGTGTTTGCGGGCAGCTCCAATTTGCACACATAACAATAAGCCCCTCGTTCTACTGTTCTCTGCATAGAGCAAGGGAGATACACAGCATCCTGGGATCCTGGGAGACTGTATGAGATAACTTGAATCTGGAGGGGATAAGGGACAGAAGTTCAATAAAACAACTTAACCTAAATCAGTTAAGTCTAATACTACATACATCCAGGCTTATCTTAAACGGGTTTCAGCCACTTTGAAAGCAGTTTATGTGCACTGAACTTCTGTTGTGTTACAGATTTGAACCAGTTTCCAATCACTTATACTGGTTTATGTGTAATTACTAGCCAGATAAGTACTTTATCCTCTGGGCTACACTTGGTGACTCACTGTTATTAAGAGTTCCCTTCCACCCTTCCTTTGCAAACCAGAAGTGGTGACAGGGGAGATGGCAGCAGCAAATTCACATGAAAATTTGAGGACCAAGCAGGGAAAGAACCCGTCATAATCTGCTGGCTGACAGTTTATGGCAACAGGAGGATGCTGCAGAGATCTGAAATGGGGTTATGGGGAAGGGTTGGATTGGACAGAACAGCCCTGGTGCTAGGTTTAAGGAGCTCTACAGTGTACACTTATCTGTATCATCCTGATTTGCTGTCCTGAAGGAAAACCGCAAACCATTGGTCTTTCCATTTATCTGCTGTGTGCCTCTTGTTTTGGGCAGCCCTAGTAAACTATTCTTATTTTTTACTTGAAATGGGTGAGAATTAATAGGGACCAAGGACCACGTGCTTACAGCTTTTGTCCTACCAAGCTAGCTACCATACTTTCAAACCACATGGGGGTGGCACAGCAGTCACAGGGATACAGGCCCCAGAACTTGTCTGTACCATCACAACAGCAACTCCCAAGGAGCACACCCAAGTCCACGTGCATGTTTCAGACTCGGAAGTTCACCACTGAGGCTGTTCCGGTTTTATCCCCAGCGTCTGCTTTTATGGCTGTGGTCTCCAGCAGGCTTCAAAACTAGCACTGGGGCTGAGCCTGGAGAGCCCTCTCAGCTGATTTCAAGCTCTTGGATAGGCAGGATGTGTTCAGCCCATTTTCCCTGGGGTCTGTCACTGGTACGGCACAGGTAAGCCCATTAGCTCTCAAGAAAAGTGGTTACCTTGGGATATTTCAATGCTTCCTCCTCCCTTTTCAAGAGTCAGAAATATGTATTCAGAAACTATTCTGTAGATAGTTATCTCCTGTTGGCAGAGGATGATAAAACAAGCCTTTCAATTTGATTAAACTTATGGTAGCTGGCATAAGGAAGGTAACATTTTCAACAGCTCCTATAGATTTTCTAATTCCTGTTCTCAGTGTACAGGTAAAGTGCAATGGCTCATTTAGCAATTCTTGATAACAGTCGACTTTCCTAAAGACATGGCTTCTTCTCTGAAGGGCACTGTACCAAGTTGCTTGCTGTATGGCTTTAGCTTTCATTTAAAATGTAAGCATCTTTGTTCAGGCACCTTCTGGACCCATGTCCAGATGTCTCTAATGGACCCTCAGTAACTTCTTCCAGCAGCTGTTTTCCTTCCCTTGAATGAACTCTGTTATCCAGCTGCTTAGCCTAACCATTGAGCATGAAGGATGCTTAAATCAGGCTTTAGAACATTGTAAATTATTCAATGCAAGTAGGACTGTACAATGTGTGTGTTCATCCTTATTTCTTTCCAGGCCAACCGCATTCTGTTGTGACCCCAGCATATGGTTCTGGAGTGAGCTTTGCAGACAACTGGCAAGGATTTCTAGGACTCAGATAGATTTAACAAGCAGTTTTGACAGAACCCAATTTCATTTTGGGAAATAAAATAAATGTAAATAGCAACAACGTTTTCCAGCTTGGGTGGCCTAAAGCTGGGCAACAAAATTCATGCTTAAGTGAAATGGCCTGCTAGCTGCTCTACTTACACATGCAAGTACACACAAACACAAGGAACCAGAAACAGCTCCTCTCCTCCCCACACCAAGAACTACTTAACTTCATTTTTCAAATAGAAAAATGAGCCATATATAGATCAAATGACTTTCAAAGGTCACAGGGGAAGCCTGTAGCTAAAACAGAATTTTAAACTAGATTTTGTGACTTGCAGGGCCGTGCCTTAAATAAAAGGCCACCTTCACCTCAGTCTGAGTGGACACTTTTCTAGATGTCTGAAGGTAACTCTACATTACAGATTGCTTCTCAGAGGGATAACTTAGCATATGTTGAGCTCTATACTGCCACATCTGGAGTACTACTTGTACCTGAGCAATCTTGTTTGAAGTTATATACACCAGAACCCAAATTTAGGCACCGAAGCTGGAAAATGGTATTCCTCGTTATTGTTCAATTCTCTCAGCTGTGCCACTTAATCATCTGCAAACACATCTCTCAGACACCAACGCTTGGTCATTTGAACACTTCTTCATCCCCAATTGCTTTCTTATTCACCCCAGCTGTTACCTGTCAGCTCCATGTTCTTGGGGAACCCTGACACAGGACACAGACTGTCTGACTCACAAAGCATCGCCCCCCCATCCCCCTCCCCCCACCAAACAGAAACTGATTAAGATGCAGTGAGAGACACACCTAAAACCCTCCAGATAAGGGTGACAAAAGTGAAACAACTGCCCTAGGTCTCATTTGCATCGGAGATGGGAACAGATGACCATTCATTTACATGAGAGATGGAGAACAGAAAGGCTGAAGCAGAGACTGCAGTGAATTCTGGGATCAGCGAAGCAGGGGAGCACTGCATGATGGGGAATCTGTGCTCCAAATGCTAATCAACCCACACACCCAGCTCAGCATTTATCAGACCGGTTCTAATCGGGATTTACAAAGGACTTTTCCTTCCCCCCACCCCCCACACACACACCTCTAAGCAAAACTAAGTTTATTAGGCATCTCGGGCCGTACATTCCCCGGTCCCACTACGGGAGGCCGATGTAAACTTAATTGACTAAAACTCGGTTGCCAGGTTAGGGAATGCTGAGGCAATAGACCAAGTCCGAGGGGGTATGGACAACATTTGAACAATGGTACAGGGTTCATCACAGCGTCCAGCCCGTTGGAGCCCTGTCCACAAGTGTTGTCATACTTTTCCCGAGACGACTGGTGGAAGTCCTCTCTGCAACAGGTTATGAACACTCCAACAAGTGCCTTAAGTCTGTTAAAAGACTATAGTAAGATCTGGAAAAGTCATGCTAAGCTGAGGCTTGTTCACAGCAAGTAAAAATCCAAAAACCCTGATGCTGCAATCTATTGTTTCTGAAGACACCAAGAGATATCCCATCAAGTATATAATGTCAAGCTGGCTCCCAAGTATGTGTTTCCTGAGTATCAATCAAGTTCCTGAGATGTTCCACCCAGATAACCCCTTGTCAATAGAGAGGACAATTTGATTTACACTATTGAGAATGCCTGAAAGAAGCTGAACTGGGGGTATAAAAATCTGTAAAAGAAGCAGCAGTGTGTGTGCTGACACCACCAGCTTTCTTCTGGAGAGGAGGCAGGAGGAAGATCATCTCCCTTCAAGGATCGTGCTGAGAAATTTGACCTGTCAGCTTTGCAACCCGAGTGCCTTGGACTGGTGAGATCCCAGCTCTCTCTCTCTTTTCTCTTCTCCCTCTCTAAGCAAAGATTTCTGAACTTGAACTGTGTTAGTTAAGCTTGAGCTAAGTTTCCCCAAATACTTAGTGAAACCAGGGTATACTGTGGCTGTTTGTGTTTCTTTTTCCTTTGCATGTCTGTCACTACTAGTGTCAATATATGTTTCATCTACTTAGCAATAAATACCTTTTATAGTCAAACTGGTGGTAATTGGGTATATTTTTCCTTCTTTACTTCTCTTTCCCCACTTGCTCTGCAGCAACGCCCCTCTTACCTAAGCTAAAGATCCCTGTGTAGCCCAGAAATACTGTGGGGTCTGCTCATCAAGAGGCTAAAAGATTGGGACTTGCTGAGTTTGAAACACGTAAGGGGATCATCTTGTACAGGCTGATTGACCCAGTTTGGCTCAGACATGCCCTAATGAACTGAATGCTGGCCCATGAGGGTGTCATCTGGACACCCAGCCAGATTCAGAGGTATTCTGTTTACCTGTGTGCTTGTGTCTGACTGTAGTTTATTGTTGCTCTGATGAACTGATTCTTGGCATACGAGGGTGTCAGCCTGTCCATGCTGATCAACCCGCCCAGGTCAGGCGTGTCACGTTAATCTGTGTGTGTTTGTGTGTATGACTGATTTGGGGACTGGAGGAACCCAGCCCCATTGAACTGAGTCCTGCAAGATAGCTCCATTGTGGGTGAGGGCTTGCAGAAGGGAGAGCTACAGCTCCGTATAGAAACACAAGTAACACAAGCAGCACATTGATAGAATTACCAAGACCCTAGCCCTAATAAATGAGCCCACCCCAAAGTAGCAGGCAAATCTGGTAACACAGCTCTCCCACATGCATAGAGACTGTCTCCTGCCTGCTGCAGTCAGCCTTGCCAGCCTCTTTTGAAATCTGCACAAAGCTGCAAAGGAAGTGCTAGCCTAATTCATTCAGGCAGAAAGTACTTCAAACCTCTCAGCCCTAGAATAAACAGCATTCCTACAAAGCCCAAGGAACCCAGAAGATACACATATTATATTTCTGAAAGCATCAAATTCATAAAGCAAAACAATTTGTGAAGTTATAAGCTTCATAGCCTGTCATTACTTTCTATATTACTTCACTGACCTGAAAAAACAATTAAATTATCCTGACAACCTGAATTTCATTGCCATGTTGGGGAAATTAAATATTCTTTGATCATTTCCATTGCCTTTCATAATCAGCATATAGCACATTCATTTCCTTTGGAACTATGGTAGTTCTAATACATCTCATGACAGAAAATCCTCTTAGCTCTTTACATTTGGGAATTAGATGGAGGAAGATGTTTGCTAGTGTTTTCACGATTAACACAGCAGAGGCTAGTTGTTATGCCGTACTTATGCTAGGACAAGTCTTAGCACTTTGCTATATAGTCCTGAATATAAAAGAAATGTTAAGACTGGCATTTTGAATTCAATCTGCCAAACCAAAGTTCCCCTTAAATTGTGCTGCTACCCTTTGCAGCACATGGTATATAGAGATCACCTAGTGCTCTGCATTGCATGCTGTTGCAGAGCTATTTTTTCTTCACTTGTTGTTTTCCTGTTGGAAACCACAGTTTCTAACTATGGCAAGGCATGTATAGCATGGCATGCAAAATTCATTATACACCACGTAGCAAAGACTGAAAAGATCTATGTGTAACCCGGCAAGCTAGAAACAATTTCTGTATCTTCTGGGGCTGGGCTGGACTCATTATAAATAACTCCAAAAACACTATAGAACAGGAGGTGATTTTGAGCAGACTCTGAATTTGAAGGCTGGCCCAATTTTGACGTCTTGGCAGTAGGGATGCAGGAGGAAGCAGGGAATATCCTGCTATTCCCTCTGGCAGCATAGCACCCTGTGCATGCTTGGAGGCCCCGTAAAGTCTGGGCATACTATCAAGTATTGACAAGCCTAACACCCATCAAAGTTTTCTGTCTACAAAATTTCTGTAGCCACCCTCTGAATTTCTTTGAATTGTTAGGACCAGCTTTGCTTTATCAACATCAGATTCAAGATGCTTTGACCTTGTAAGGCAACCAGAGGGAAATAATATGGCAAATTCTCAAACTTGTAAAATTGAATAATTGATAGCATTACAACTTTACAAGATATAGCGATGAGTCACTCTGCTTTATCAACAACCCCCAGCCCTTGGCCTACCGAGGGGCATAGACTGACACTTGTGTCAGATTGTGTTGAATTCACATGATGGTTTTATGCTGTGAACAAACATCTGCTGATGTTTTAGCACATTAAATATATTCCACTTGTTATCCAGCTTAGCTTTTAACGATCTCTTGCTTCAGAGAGGCCATCCTAACATATACATATCTTGTCCCACAGAGTCCCTCTTTCATCATATGTTTCTTCAGTACTGGGGCCAGAGTCATTTCACCTGTTAGGGATAGAAGGGGTCTTAGGGACCTAAGTATGATTCTGTTGGAAACCCCCTAATTTTTTAACATAACAAGAGTTATGTTTAGGTACCTAAGTCCAGTTAGATGTCCAATAGGTGTTATCTTGAAAAAAAAGAGTACTTAGTTAAAAAGATAACACCTTTTTTAACTTAAAATGCAATGGACCATGTTGAAAACATCTGATGTCTGCTTACTCAGGTATTTTAGAAATCAGCTGATCATCTTAGTCCATTCCAGAGGAAGGATATTTTTCCTCATCATCACACTCATAAAATGTATTCTTCAGTCAGCATTTGGAAACCATATTGATTATTATAACTATGATTAGTTTGGGGGGGGGGTTACTATAAATGTCCCATTTTTTCCTTGCAATATTATCAGGTGACAAGTAATGGTAATTGTGTAGTTTGGATGTACTGGCTTCAGTGAATATTTTCCATGAACGTATCTACAGTCACGGTGTTGCTTCTATAATGCTCCCTTGTAGATTATCAGAAAGCTCAACCTTTCCCCCACTATTGAAAATGAACTGAATTAAAAATGGGAATCAAGGGAGAGAGAAGATGGAGAGGTGGGGCAGGGCAGGAGGGGAAAAAACAGCCAGAGAGAAGAAAAAATCATTCTGACCACTTCATGGAAAGTAAAGAAAAAATTTAGATCACTGCTCCATTGGGATTTTTCTCTTAACTACTGAAAGGAACCCCTCTTCTTTAGGTATGGATGGGTTTAGTGAGCTAGGGAGTTAGATTGGTTCCTAATTTCTTGTAGCATTTAGTCTTACAACTAGTCAACACTAGACTCTGGTAAAAAAACATCAATAGGTCCAGTGAGTATTCGCCCCAAGGAGCACAATAGTTCACACATCTGCAAATTATATGACTTTATCTTCACTTTGTCATGATATTGACATTCAGTGTAGTTATTAATCATACCTAAGTGTTTCATGAAGAGTTCACTTGTGTCTTACATTCATCATATCTGATTAGCTTTCTCAGTGCCATAGCCCTGCCCTGTAGCTTTGTGGACCTGCCATGTTACATGACCAACAATACTGCTTCATAGCACAACTCTTCTTGTCACTAGTTAGGCCTTCGCTGAATTATTACATCCAATTTCATAGTTTCATAGTTTCTAGGGTCGGAAGGGACCTGAGTAGATCATCTAGTCCGACCCCCTCCCATGGCAGGAAAGAGTACTGGGGTCAAACGACCCCAGCAAGGCGTTCATCTAACCTCCTCTTAAAGACCCCCAGGGTAGGAGCCTGCACCACTTCTCTTGGAAGTTGGTTCCAGACCCTAGCCACCCTGACTGTGAAGTAGCGCCTCCTGATATCTAACCTAAACCTACCCTTTGCCAGCTTGTGACCGTTATTCCTGGTCACTCCTGGCGGTGCTCAGGGAACAGTGACTCCCCCAGTGCCTGCTGATCCCCCCTGACTAGTTTATAACAGGCCACGAGATCCAACCTCAGCCTTCTCTTGTGGAGGCTGAACAGGTTCAGGTCCCGTAGCCTCTCCTCATAGGGCCTGCCCTGATCATGCGAGTGGCCCTCCTCTGGACCCTCTCCATGCTGTCCACATCCTTCTTGAAGTGCGGTGCCCAGAACTGGACACAGTACTCCAGCTGCGGCCTGACCAGTGCCGCATAGAGGGGGAGGATCACCTCTTTGGACCTGCTCGAGATGCATCTGTGGATGCACGACAAGGTACGGTTGGCCTTCCTGACTGCCTCCCCACACTGCCGGCCCATGTTCATCTTGGAGTCAATTAAGACTCCAAGATCCTTTTCCACCTCTGTGCTGACAAGAGGGGAGTTCCCCAACCTGTAGGTATGGTGCCGGTTGTTCCTCCCCAGGTGCATCACCTTGCACTTGTCTGTGTTGAATCCCATCCTATTCTCATCCGCCCACCCTTGTAACCTGTCTATGCCTGTTGCATCCTTCCAGTGTGCCCATGTCCCCCCACATCTTAGTGTCATCAGCAAATTTGAACAGGGTGCTTTTTACCCCCTCGTCCAAATCACTGATCAAGATGTTGAACAGTGCAGGCCCAAGGACCGAGCCCTGCGGAACCCCACTGCCCACGTCCTTCCAGGTTGAGAAGGACCCGTCCACTACCACCCTCTGGGTTCGGCCCTCCAGCCAGTTGGCGACCCAATTGACTGTGTGGGTGTCGACACCACAGCCCCCCAGTTTCTTAATGAGAACGGGGTAAGAGACAGTGTCAAAAGCCTTCTGGAAGTCCAGGAAGACTATGTCCACTGCTACCCCTGCATCTAATGATCTGGTGATCTGATCGTAAAAGGCACCAGGTTGGTCTGACAGGACCTGCCACTGATGAACCCGTGTTGGTTGCCCCTAAGCATGCAGTCCCCTGCTGGCCCCTCATGGATGTCTGCCAGAATAATTTTCTCAAACAGCTTGCCTAGGATCGAGGTAAGACTAACTGGCCTATAGTTTCCCGGGTCCTCCTTCCTCCCTTTTTTGAAGATGGGAACCACATTGGCCCTCTTCCAGTCCTCCGGCACCACTCCTGAGCACCATGAGTGCTCGTAAAGCCGTGCCAGGGGTCTTGCAATGACCTCAGCCAGTTCCTTTAGAACTCTAGGGTAGAGATCATCCGGACCAGCTGACTTGAATATGTCCAGCCCCTCCAGAAGCTCCCTAACTAAATCCTCGCTAACCCTTGGCCCAGGTGTGCCTTCCCTGGCCCAGCAGGGAGGTGGCTTTTCTGGTCCCTACTTAGGAAGACGCAGGCAAAGAAATCATTAAACATGTTAGCTTTGCCGTCTGGTGTGATGACCAAATTTCCGAATGCATCCTGCAAGGGCCCCACATTACCCGGGACCTTCTTTTTACCCCCTATGTATTTAAAAAAGGACTTCTTATTGTCCTTAATCTGGATAGCTTGTCCCAGTTCTATCTCTGCCTTGGCCTTCCTAAGTACCCCTCTACATCCCCGAGCAACTGCAGAATAGTGCTCCCTGGTAATGACCCCTTCTTTCCATTGGGTGTAAGCCTCCTTTTTAGCAAGGAGACATTCCTGGATGCTTTTGGTGAGCCACAGAGGCTTGTGTGCTCTCCTGCTCCCTTTGATCCTCATTGGGATTACCTTCCTTTGGGCTTGGAGGATCGTCTCCTTAAGGAGCGACCACTCTCCTTGGACACCTGGCTCCCCTCCCCCCCGGGACCTCAGCGCTTCTTCAACTATCCTTCTTAGCTCACTGAAGTTTGCCCTCCTAAAATCTAGGGTCGCTGCCTTGCTGCATGCCTTTGCCATCTTGCGCTGGATGGTGAATTCCAGCAGGCGATGATCACTGTCGCCCAGGTGGTCGAGCACCCGCAGCCCCCTCACCAGGTCATCACCCGTGGCGAGCACTAGGTCCAACAAGGCATCTCCCCTGGTGGGGCTGTGCACCTCCTGGGTTAGATGGAGGTCCTGCACTCTGTCTAAGAACCTGCGTGAGCGTTCAGACCTGGCTGACTGCTCTTCCCAGCAGGTGTCCAGGAAGTTCAGGTCCCCCATGACTACCACATCCTTAGCCTTCACTACCTCTGTGAGCTGACCCAAGAATTCCTGGTGAAGCTCTTCTCCCTGGTTGGGAGGTCTGTAGGAGACTCCCACCATTAAGTCTCTTTCCCCTTGACTGCCTTGTACTCTAACCCAAAGCACTTCAGAGTGCCCCTCCCCTGGCTCCTTGCTAATTGACGAGGATGTGTATTCCTCCTTAATATAGAGTGCCACGCCCCCTCCTCTCTTTCCTATCCTGTCCCTCCTGTACAGCCTATAGCCCTTGACATTCACCGCCCAATCATGCATTGAGTCCCACCATGTTTCCATGATCCCCACTATGTCCAGGCTGGTGTCAGCCAGCAGGAGGGTGAGTTCCTCCTGCTTGTTACCCATACAATGAGCGTTTGTGTAGAGGCATTTGAGGCCTCCCATGGATGTGTGTACTGACCCCCTAGTCCCAGCATTACCCTGGCCCCTATCTCTTACCTGCTTATTCGCTTCGCTCGTTGGGCTGGGCTGTAGTTGTGGGTGCTGTTTGGTCTGGCAGTCTGATGTTTCCTCCACCCTCATCTACCCCTTCCCCCAACAAGCCTAGTTTAAAGCCCACCAGAGGAGGTCCGCCAACCTAGAAGAGAACACACGCTTACCTTTAGGGGAAAGGTGGAGTCCATCCCATCACAGCATGTCTCTCTCATGATTAAAATTTATATTGCCTTTAAATTCTACTCAACTCTGTACAGTTTTATATACTCATGTTAAAATTGTAAGATTTAAGCAATGTGTCCCCCAGGAGCATGAAGTATTTAGACATTTGTACAACTTAAAAAAAAATGAAATCCAAAATTGGATTTTAACCAAAACCTTTTTTTAATATCCCCCCTCCTCCCCCGCCCCTCCCCCACTGAAATTCTGCATACAGTAAAATCTCTGTTATCCGGTACTTCACTAAACAAAATATTCTATTAACCGGCGTTTCCAGTCAGCTGACCACAGGGGGGACTGGCGGGGGGGAGTGAAAGCTCGCATGATGCAACCACTACTACCACCCACCACCCTGTGCTGTCACCACTCCATGGACGGTCACCGCCACCCTCTTCCCCTCCCATTCTGCGTTATCTGAAAACCCTGCTGCATTATTGCAGATAACCAGAGTTTTTACATAACTGGCAATCCCCTTACCCTAGGGATCCAGGATAACAGAGATTTTACTATACTTTAGTTTGTCTGGGTCTCATAGTTTCTTTATATGATGCATCCTGTTAAGCTAGACATATGATCAGCAGGGATCCCAGTCCTCTGTAGACCATGGAAAACCACGGAAAAACACAGATTAGCAAAAGTACAGCAGTATCCTGTGGTGAGCAGTGTCATTTCTGCTCTCTTTTATTTTTCCTGTGCTTTTTGCCTCTTGCCCAATCAGTGGCTGGGTAGTGGGGTGCTGCTGATTGGCTGAAAGCCTCCCCCCCACCCCAAAAAGAGCAAGAATGGTGCTGTTCACTGCAGGACATCGCTGTGCTTTTAGTAAGCCATAGAAAAATGCAATTTTTTATGCTGTTTAAATGAAGATTGTTTTGCTTTTTTCCCATGGAAAACTAGGATCCCTGATGATCAGTATCACAATAGCCCATAAAAGATCCTGTGGCAGACTAGACTAGACTATTTGGGTGATTGGGATTGTCTGCTTCTCATTATAGATATTATACACCGCTATGTTGAAGTCCCAGCTGTGTATATTGCATGTAGAAAAAATATGTCACCTGTGAAAAGTTGTATTGTTTTGCGCTTCTGTACATTAAAAAACCCCAAATTAAACACTTGTGACTCAGCAAACTGTACATAACTTCAGCAAAATTCCCAATCTGGCCTAAGTCATCTTATATGTAAACCTTTATAAATCAGGTACATTACCCCTAAAGTGAAGACAACCTGATAAAGCCAATACAAAGAATAACCACACTCTGTCTATACATTTTAGCTAAAGATTTCTTTGTGTATTAATTCTCTCCCTCAAAGTAGCATTTGAAACTCTGGGTTACATATGCATTTGGCAGGCAGAGTCTAGAAATCACTAGACAAGTCATTAAAATGTACAACTTGACTTGGGATTCTTCTGCTCAGGAATACAGAATTGGGATACAGGGGGATTGCAAGTCAAGGGTTACATGTATTGGCAGCCTGGTTATGTAGGGGAGTTTGCACAGCACCTGCTTACAGTTTGCTTGTCTATGGTGAGTGCTGAAAAATGCTTTTAATGAGAGACTTAAGTTCCGTCCAAAATATTATTGGAAAAAATAAAGATTGTGTTAGCAATTCAAATGTAAATTCATAGAAAGGGAGTGAAGCCAGGATGACTTGATATAGAAATAGCAGGAGAGGTGTTAATTAGATCCCACTAGATTGACTTATGTTCTCTTTGAGAGCTGCACTGCATACATTAGAAAAGGAAAAAAAAAATCAACCATATCAAGCCTTTTTCAATGGCCCTTAAATTCCCTTACACATAGACTTTGGCTACACAAGAAAGTTACAGCATTTTAATTAAATGTGGTTGTAAACCACTGCAAACCTCATTTGGGCCTCAACCTTACTTCACTTTAGGAGTAGTGACTTTCTGTTGGGCTTAAGTCATCTAAGAATCAGTGTACTACAATGGTACCAAGTCTTTCTCAAACTAAAATAAAAATGTCCACCTGGGGTTTGCACTTGTTTAACTCAATTAGTTTAAGAAGTGTGCTTAAGTTAAGCTGGTGCAACTCCTCATTTCCTTTAGTTTTACACCCACTTTACCATAACCTCAGAAATTGGATCTTGGTGAACTCTTCAAAACTAGCTGCAGAAGACAGTGCTGACTGTAACAATTTATGCTCCTCATAGCTTGGGTAAGTTTTCGAAACATTAAGCTACCTTTCTACCTTGACAGCTTAGCTGTAAAATAGAAATAAATGCATCAAACTGAGTGTAAGAGCAGCTACATGAATGAAAGTCTGGTGGTTTCCACCTTGATCATTTGTGAATTTTCCCTGGAACGTGAGTGTGGGTGCTTTGATAATTATCCACTGCTCTTTATTCACAGATATAGCTTGATAGACAATTGCTGGTGATGCTGAAGTTCATGGAAGGGCACAACAGATCATCCTTTACTTAAATTATATATAAGGAAAAAATGTTGCACCTTGTAAAATAAGGCCCTGATTCTGATTAAGTTAGGACTTCATCCTACAGCTGATTTCTATCAGGAGGGCTATGGGCTTACGGGTTAAGAGTTCATGTTTATGCTTGAAGACTTGGGAACCTTTGCCAAAACAATCTGTCTTGTGTCTAAGGTCAGTGTTGACAAGTAGCATCATCTTGTCACCAACGCTATTGTACAGCCCTCAAGACCATAGGAAACAGTGAGGTCTGATATATTATTACCCTAAATAATAATCAATCCAACTGGCGTCCTGATAGCCTAGTCATTTGTTCTCACAAAAATAAATACCTGGTTTCTTTAATTCCCAATGTGTTCACTCAGTCAGGCTCTAGCTAAAGCACTGCCCTAGTTGCAAAAATGAGTTGCATATGAGAGGAGTAATCTCTAGCAAAGTGATTTCTCAAACCAGATGTATGGACTCTCCAGAGCATAACTTGCTGTTCTGTATCAAACTTCTGTCAGGGTAGGAGGTTAGGGCGCTTCCCCATGCAAAAGATGTGTACACAGCAGCCCCCATTTCCTTCTGTGGTTGTAAAATTAGGAGGAGGCAGCATCCATGCTATTCTTCCATACTGCCAATGATTCCCTAAACTTTAGCTGCTCCCAGAAACCTCCCCACGCGCCCCCTTCAATTCAAGTGACTAAAATCAAGTAGACATGTAAGTGGTTTACTCAACAAACACGTTAAAAGGCTAAGTGAGGGATTCTGCAAAACAGTCTCAACCCCAAGCTATGAACACTTCCTATGATATCTTGGGATATCTTTTTCCCCATCTTTCTCTTGATCCTCTCAGAATTAGCAATTAGTAGGTAACTACCTAACTACCAGACTACAGAGTACTTTTCTAATGGGGAGGGGAGGAGCTGGGAGAAAGGCATGGATAAAGAAG